>NC_136815.1:29529049-29689049 GCF_951394365.1 Tetrao urogallus | reverse complement strand
AAAGACTCTTGTACTGGTACTGGAGATAAGAATGTCGAAATAGTTAAAAAATAAAAATAAAAAAGATAAAAATAGTTATATAGCTGTTTGTTTGAATTCAGTAGTTCTCAAGACACATTTTGGCATTAACTGTGTACACTGCTTGTCTGTGATAGCAGACTGTTTTGATGGGTAACCTTCTAGTAGCACGAAAATGGTAATAATATCAGGGTAAAATGGCAAGGGTGGGGAAGAAGACTGGGAGACCCTAACCACATGAAAAATTCTCTTGTGTAATAACATATGAGCAAGTTTTGTTTTATAAAATGTACAGTTATTATTATTAAAAATAATAAAAAAGTAGATAAGAAATTTAGCCTTTCTATAGCTTCCTTATGCACTTCCTTATGTTACTATAAAAACAAAACCTAAAATTCTCTGCTACCACAGAAATATAAAATAGTTTGGGAATTAATATACTGTGATACTGCGTTTACTTAAAATACAAAAGCAATCATTTTTCTGAAATACCTTCTCTTCCTCTTCAGTGCTTCAGACTCTCTGATAATATCACAAATCTTAAAAATCCAAGTGGATTCAAAAGGTAATTCAAAAGGTAAAAGGTTTTACTATAGGCTGAACCTCAGCATTCTGCATTATGAGTGTGAACATTTTAAGGCACAAGAACTACAGTTCTGTAGTTTTTCTGCTAATATTACAAGAAAATATGAGGGACATTGAATTATATACAGTTACTCCTCAGTAGTGATGAAGTAAAGCCAACTTATTGTACGGATGCAGTCTGAATAATACATTGAGGAATAAAAGAGGCCTTTCAATAATTTTTCTTCCAGAATGATTAACTATCTTTCTCTGTCACTGTAAACGAACTTAGAAAGTACTTGTAGATACAAGTTCATATATCTGGTGTTATTTTACATTAAGCAGTTATCTTCCTTATTGATATGATTTTGCAAATCCAGTAAGGTCAAGTACCTGGTTTTTAGTCTTGCTTTTAAAGAAATTGAAATAATTTTTATCACTTTTAATTTTGGTAAGGCTGGCTAAGGTTGTTCTGACAGTATGATTCATTTTCAAATAGAGAATTAGAGATCCTTTGCTGGTTGCCTAATATAGAATTATTTACTGAAAAGAATTAGGTCTGGTCTTAGAGTGGCTTAATTCCATGCTTTTGTATCAAGTCTCAGAAGGAACCACAGTTGTAGATTTACAGTTTGAGTATTTGCCTGGCCACATACAAAATGTTAGCAAAATCACATTGGATTATATTAGACATTTTTTTTTTAAATCAAACTAATAACTTGGAATTTAAAATATTTCACCTGATATAGCCTAAAGGATCTTCTTTTGTTCCTTTTTTGAAAGGATTTTACATTTTGAATGATTTTTCTGAAGTATTTTATAGAAATTTACTTTCACAGATATTGAAATATTCTTTTGTTAACTTTCCATTAATTCTCAGTAAATTATAGCTATAGTACTGAAGACAGACACTTATTATTTGTTAAGCATCTTTGAATATGAAAATCTGAGTCAGTTATTAGAAATAATGAAAGCATAGGAGTCAAAACAGCAAAGACGAGTGACAAAAAAAACTGGAAGAGAATTCAGTTGTTTAATGTTCAAGCAATAGGTGGCAGTGTTACCTAAATACTCCGCTTTGAATTGGAAAGGATGGGAGTACTTTGCAAGAGCAGGACATTTGTTTTACTTGTACATAATTGCAGATTTGTACAAACAAATTTCACATTGTTAAGGATGCTTTAGAAGAGTTTTCTCGAAAAACAACTTTACATTCAGTATCCATGTTCACTTAAGTGACCTACATTTTTGTATTATATGATTTATTAATAAAGAGATTTTACAGGAACCTTAAATATTCCATTTGTATCTGAAAAATAAGAATATTTCCCTATGAAATACTGTGTTTGAAAATGTCATGCATTTTAACTTCATTATATATTTATAGCAGTAAAAACCAAGCATAGTATTATAAAACATATCACAGAAATTACTTTTCTGGCTTATTTCAAATTTATAGACCCATTTAATAAAGCTTATAGCACATAGTGCTTTGTTAGAGACTTCAGAGTAAACTTGCAGAATTCTTTAATAGTATGGCTCCATATCACAGTGTATACTTGCACAAGTCTAAGAACACCGTCTCCCTCTTTGTACAGGAGTAGATACTCCTTTCCACACCTCCTGAAAAACATGCAAAAAGAGATGGCATTGCCTAGTAAAATCGATGCATTAATACACATTTCTATACTCACTATGTCAGTATGCATATTTACTTAAATATAAAATGTTATACAAAATACATCACTGTACATTACAAGCAGAAGTAACTATTTAAGCCATTTTGGTCCTTTGTGTGTTACCTAAGTATATTTAACCATAGAATAATTAAAAATATCATACTGACCAATGCAGCAGCCATATTCCACACCATGTGTTCTACCTCTAAGATACAGGTTTCCTATGGTACCACTTGCAAGAGATGTATTCATCACTCTGTGATAGAAACACAGTGCTGTACTTTTTTTGCAGTTTGAAGAGGAGGGGGAAAGGAAAAGACTTGATATAGCATGTTGCCTTAGTTTGATAATTAAACCTTACTTTATATTATTTATATATAACTTTATACCTGTTAATTTTTAATCTAAAATTAGGATGTCACATATAAAAGGTGAAAGGTAAATGATAATCATGCTAGTGAAAGAAGATAGTGATGGATAGAAGCACTGATGAAATGTGTCTGATAGGGTAGTTTTCCTCTGTACCACCATTTCGTTGCTGCTCTGGGATTACAGCAAAATGGTGGCTACTTATATTTTATGGAAAATGTAAATTTTATGGCAACCTTCCTATAGACTCCAAATTGCTTCTCCCTTCCATCTCTGTTATATTGCTTTGTTAGAGCGAGCATGCAATTTGCCTTCTGAAGCTTACAGTACTAAGAAAAATATAAAAGCTCTGTTGTAAAATTACCTATCAGCAACACAGTATTTACTTACGTACATATATTTGAAACTAAACATAATCAAACATGAAAATCATGTTGTCTTACTGCTGTGGATAAGGTACCATGTCAACAAAAATTTTTGAGCTCATTCCTGTTTTGCACAGCAAAGAACTTCTGTAGCAGACTGCAAACACTTACAGCTTTTTTTTGCTTTGGTTAAAAATCCTTATTATCAATGAAGTCTAATAAGTAGTAAAACTGAAGAAGGAGATTAGATAAAGTGCTAGCAGTTTGCTTTCTTGCTGTTCTGTGTTCCTAATAGTTGATTGGCACTGAGTGACAACACTGTCTTGTAAAAGATTCCCTTATCTACTTTAGGGATAGGGGTAAGGTATGGAAACAGCATCTTCCTGAAACAGCCTCACACCTTGTCACAGTTTACTGAAGAATGCTACTTGCAATAATATTGCTTTTTCACAGGTAAATACATTTTAGAATTGAAGGGAATTATGTGCTTTTTATTAACTACATGTGTTAGAGAGAATGCAGGCAAGCAGAAAGCAAGGGGAAATGAACAAAACCAAATTATGAAAATGAACCGAAAGCAGGAGAAATATCACAATATTGTTATGTTTTATTTTTTCTTAAACACTGTAGGAAATTACTATGTAGAATTTCTTGTAACTGCAATTATTCCATTATAGTTACGTTATAGTTAAATTATATTTGTAAAGCATAGGGTGTTTAAAAAATGAAGCTCCCTCTCTCTAGATAGGTAGATAGATAGATAGATATTTAAAATTAAATTCATGTAATATTATCTAAAATGTCCTTACCTAATTTTATGAGGTAATTTTGAAAGTTTGACATTTTAAGTAGTATATAAAAAAAAATCATATCAAAAAATCAGCTTCCACAATCAGTTTGTACATCAGGAGGATGTAAATGTGGTGATAAAATACTGAATTTAAAACACATCATAGTGGAGTACAGGCACTAATGCTGTTTAGTTTAAAAGAAGGTTCATCAAGAAGCAACATTTTTCTTTGAATGTTCCTGCAATAACACAATCTGCATAAGACCATATATATTCACCAGAGATACTGGATATCTATAGTCAGAAGGGGTGAATGAATATTGAATTCTACATGAATGAGCACATAGACACTGTCCTTGTTGAAAGATAACGCTGGCTACAGTGGTGGTGTGTTCTAAGTGTACCTGTCTTTAACTTCCACTTCACCCTCCACAATTTTACACTCTTGTTACCCCTCAGAGGGAACGGTGAGTTGGAACATTATGTAAAAGTAACATTGTAACTCTGTATCCTTTCTGATGGCTGGATAAATTCAGTTATTTTTTGAGCATGTTTTTGTGTGTTGTTTTGTTGTTTTTTTTTGTTTGTTTTGTTTTGTTTTTTTTTTTTGTTTGTTTGTTTTTTTTTTTGGGGGGGGGTGTGTGTGTGTGAGAAGAAGTATTTTGTTCTGTAATGCTCCAACATATTTCAATTGAGATTTTAAATGTAGAAATGATAATGACTTAAATATTTCTATGAGGGAATCATAAGCTTTTAGGCACAATCTGAACATTTATTGCATCATTCCAGTTTCTTACCTGTAGCCTTGAAAGTTAGAAACATTTTTATAGGTGGCCCAGTTTAAAAATCATACTATTTTATTTGTTTATTTTTTACATAGAAGACAATATACTATTTTCAAATTACATACCCTGACTTTAAATTGGATTGATTTCTTTTTCCCTTTTTAATTTGCTCATTTTACCTGTATATTTACATATAAAGATCAGGATACTCTGAATTTCTATTTGAAATGAAACAATACTCAGCAAGATCTAAAAATCACCTTTCTAACTTTACAAATTCAAAGATAAGTCACACATAATATTTTTATTTCAGTTAAAATACCATAATCCTAAAACCCTCTTGATCAATCAGTGTACTAATCACATTGTGGCATCATTCTGTGTGTTAAAATTTGCTATGTAAAACTGATAAATAATAACATAAATATTACTGTAACACTTTATGTATAGCTAGTTCATAGAGGAGATCTACAGTCATTTAGTTTTAAAGTTCTCCAGTGTATACAGAAATGCAGCCTTTGATGCTTAAAAAATGACAGTATATCACTGCAAACACAAAATAAGCAGAAGCTTTAGTATAAGCAATTCAACTTGCATACTAAGAAAAAGTACTCAAAACAAACTTGTAGTGTGCTTACATAGAGTTGAAATAACATAAAAAGAAAGGCACATCATGTTTAATCCTACAAAACTGCAGCTGTGCTGGCTAACATTGGTTTGCTCTCAATCTGCCAGAGTCACTGTTGGGATCTCTGTTCTTGTTGCAGATTGGACTGAAACCAGTTACATGCAAATAGAGGCAGTTTAAAAATAATTTTTTGTAAGGGTTCATAGTATTTTTTTTATAAATTTATGGATTAAAGCAGGGCTTAATTTCTAAAGAAGAAGAAAGGTACATTTTCAATCTGAATTAGGTGTAACCTTTTTCTCAGAATCACACAGAATCACAGAATGTCAGGAATTGAAAGGAACTTTGAAAGACCATCTAGCCCAATCCCTCTGCCAGAGCAGGAAAAACTTATAACAATGTTTAAAAGTATTATCACGTGCAAAGACATTAAATACAGATCTACTGATCATTTTAATTCTTTATTTCAAGTTATATACTAATCATAATATATACAGAAACTATTCAGAGGATTTTTGCCATGCTTTTTTATAAAATAAAAGGTACACGTTCGATTCCATTTTTATACAGACTATTCTAAATGAGTTACTGTCTGTATCAACACAGACATTCAGCAGCTTGAAAGTTTTGTGCTGTCCAAAAAGACTCACCAACAAGATAACAGTCTAATTATTTTTATTGAGCAGGTATTGGTGCCTGACAGGTGTGGTATAGCTTGCCTCATGCCTGCAGACTTGCTCTTAGCTTTTCAGTAAGCTTAAAAAAATTAAAATGGTGTTTAAAATGCAAATGTATTACTATTATCTCAGTTTCTGTTGAATAAATATTGTGTTTTATGTAGCATTTGTAAACTGGAGATATCTTTGTTCTATTCAGAATTTTTAGCCTTTTTATATTTTGTTGTGACTGTGATGCCTATATATATTAAGCACTTGCCTTTTCTGTCATATTTTACAGTCAAAAAATTAGATTAAAAAACTTCAATGGTTTAAATTGTATCTAACAGTATTTTTTTAGTGAAAACTATTTTAGTTTTCTTAATTTCAGTCAAGAAAGAAATTATCTTTCAGTAACTCAAATAAATTTAATCATTCAGAACAACAAAATTAGTATCCATATTTTAGAAAACGAAAGGAAACAAACAAGAAAACCCCAAATACAGAGAAAAAACCATAACACAACACATTATTTTTTTTTTACCCGATGCTGCAATGATAAAAGCTGTGCAATTACATTTCAATAGCTGAGATTCTGACTTTCACTAGATTTGTCATTCAGAATACTCAATTTACTCATTTGCTTACACAGAACTTAGAGGACAGAATGGTAACCTAGCCTTCTGTCTGTATCAGTTCAGAATTTTTTGCATGCTGTATATCTGGGAATGTTTTGGCCAGTTATTCTAAAATTGCCTAGCAGTGGGCCATTCTTTGCTCTCCCGGGAGATTTTTCTATTGGTTAACTCACAGTCATTTTCTTCTTTTTCCCCTACTGATATATTCCCTTTATTAATTTCCTCCCATTACTCCTAGTTATACCTCCTTTTACTATGCTAAATAATTCTTTTTATGCTAAATAATTCCTTTTTTTCCATTTTGAGTTATCACTGTAACATTGCTGTTCTCCTTTTTATGGAAACTGTCTCAAATTGGCAAGATCTAAAATACGCTGAGTTAAATCTGCTATAGAAGACTTTATTGACAATTACTATAACTTAAACACAGGACTGCTTTAATAAGCTCAGTTAAAACTGAAGTTTGAATAATTTTTCTTAGCTGAACCAAGAAATCTATTAAAAGGAACCCCTCTATTTTGAGCTGTTTTGTAGTGATGTAGTGGGGCCAAATTGTTAAGCATAGCTCCGATAGCCCAAATCCTCTGGGTCAAATTACCCCATCTGCTGAGAAACACAACAGGGTTAAAAGAAACACAGACTCTGGACAAATGCTTCTGGTAAGAGGAGAAAAAGTCACACAGCATTTTTTCTCTTTTCCAGAGTCGGAGCTAATTTCAGCAGGCTCTCCTCTGCTCTCTGTTTTCCTAGAGGCTGCCCACTGCTGGAACCTGCTGATATCTTCTTCCAAAAATGCTTAGTTCCCTTATAGTCTAAAGGAATGGGGACTTGGGAATGCAAATTTAGCCCTATTCTGCTCCTTGAATTGAAAAGAGCTGTGATGGAACAGCTGGAACAGATGGAACATGTGCCTGCAAAAGAAGATGGGGAGGGCGATTACAGCATAGGATGGACACACAAAAACTCCTAGACCTGTGAAAGAGGAGACAAGTTTTCCTGTACATAGAATGGCACACTGGGAAAATTGAGATGATGAACTCAAGATAAACCACAATGAGTTTTTCAAAATGTCTTCTAACTTTACTTCCCCTATAGGATAAACCCCTATAAGGGGCCTATGTATTTACTTGTATTGACCTCTGTATTTACTAGAAGAGACTTCCACAACAGCAGCCTGTCAAGGATTGAAAACCACTGCAATAAAGCTGCATTGATGCATACTACCATCACAGTTACAGTGAGGTGGTTTGCTGCTGTTTGACGCTGCACATATGACATGAGTAACTACCCATTTGCATCAGCTCTGCTTTTGCAAAATAGCAAAAGGATTCTATCCTACCTGAAGTTAATGAAAACTGAGAGTTCATTCCCTTTGACAAGGCAGGCATGTTTTAAGAGTACCTGTACATGCTTAAGTAGGGACTAGTTTTCTGTTTGTTTGTTTTCCTTCAGTTGCTTTTTCTTTTTGTTTGTTAAACTTTGATTTCTGCGTCTCGCAAGACAGTATACTTGAAATATGTGTATTTGTGTGGATTCTATATTTATTGAACTGATGTGAATTAGTACAAAGCTTTCTGCACCTTTGTGATATCTGCTTTATTGCATCACTCTTGGTAATCAGCATGTTTATTCTGACAGAAATTCAGGCTGCTGTATTCACCTTATTTTTCAGAGTTCAAGGCTATGTTTGGAATATTTTGTGTTTTTGTGCAATATGATCTCTTAGTGAGGATATCTGAAAAATGACAGATAAAGTAAGAAAAAAAATTCCTATGAGTAGTGGTAAATATTTTATTTCATAATTACATTTAAGACCTTCTGATTATTTTCTGAATGTTTGTTTTTATTTAAAATAACAATTCTGATATCCCTCAGAGCGTGTAAAAGGCGCTCTGTGTAAACAGGTCCCTCTGCCCTTGTTCTTTACGCTGTAGCGAGGCTGCTGAAAGGTTTGAGTGATGGTGCAATGTTTTAAATTAAATATAGATTTGGGGTTCCGTGCCTGCTGAGTTGAGTGCTGTAAACATTGGAGGACCAATCAAAACAAGCGTAAGTGACACAAGTGATCTTCATTGAATCACTTGGCATTTCTCTCGACTTGTTTAGAGACAAATGTGTTTGTTTCCTTTGGTGGAATGCTGTTTCTAGATCTAGTCTGAATTTTCATCTAAAGAGAGCATATCACAAGATAAATGGCATTCTTTTACCCTCAGCAGCTAGTTAAAAGAAACGCAGAGCATAAAGCAAGGAAGCTATGGCATTTGGAGGTTGTTTTCTTGGTGTGATTAACTGCACTCCATTCCTGATCAAATCTCCTTTTAGTTTACAGTATCCTTATCCCATCATTTGCTGTTTATGAGTAAAATTTCCAACGTGAAATTGCTATGGCTGAAAAGTGTTAGGTGCACCTGTGTGTGTGTACGAGTGTGTATTCATTAGTGTTTGGGGCAGCAGGTGTTGAGAGCTCATTTTCCTTGGTGTGAATACATTTTACATCAGTGGAAGGCACTGAGAGATCTTACATTGCAATCTTTTGTGAGAGGCAGCTTAACGCTTTTTTTATAGCTTCACTAGAAGGAGACCAGGCATGCCAAGGCCCTTCTCTAGTGCTAACAGCTCCAGAATATTGCTCAGATAAGTGACGAAGAGCGCTTATATGCTGAAAGGATTTCAAGAAGAGGGCTATCATGGAAAAAAAAAAAAAAAAGACCTCCAAACTTAAAAACATCACAATTGGTTAGGAAACAGGCAAGAAAGTTAAGGCTTTGTTGTACAGCTTAATTTTTGAGTACAAAAGATTCATTTCAAAGATTAGACTTGAGTTGGAAGAGTAGGTGATCATGGGCGAGTGTAAGCATATGATTTTCTCACTTCTGCACTTAAAGAGCAGGAGAGGTAGCAGGGTATTTATTGTTTTTCTCTCTTGCTCTATGCAACATCTTGAGCTCTCTCCTGCATAAGTTGTTCAAGTTCCTCTCTTTAGTCCTTACAGAGACTTTTTATATCTGCAACCATATTCACTATTATAAACAGGATCAGATATGGAGAATTTTCCCTTTCAAGTGCAGCAGAAAAATATGTTCCTCTGTAATAAGGGAGACAAATGGATGTATAACAAATAGGCCATTCCAACAGCAGTCACTTCTTTCTGTAGTATCATTCAAAAGTGAGAAACAGGGAAATAATGAACAATCCATGCAGAGGTGACTTAGGAGAGAGTAGAATAAGATGTTAAAAATAAAGAAAACAAACCATGAGAGCTATGCCTAATGCAAAATGTATTGTTCCCCTTTGAAGGGCAACATCACACACATAGAATATCTCATAGTGGCTAAGAAAAGAAAGACTAGTTAGTGGCCAGGAACACCCTGATGTCCTGTGCTACAAATTGAAAGTGAAGGTTACTTTCTCGTAGACTTTATCTTAAAGCAGTAAAATGGGTAGCTGCAGCTACAACTGGAAGTATTGATTTTGTAATTTCAGCAAATTAAGAACAAGACAGGAAACCTATTAAACCTTTCCACTGATTGCCAGAGCACTTTTTGGTGATGCCGGTGCTGACATTAAAATTACATGCTCCTGTCTCTTTAAAGCCAAACATATACATTTTACAGAAGATAGTGCCAGTTAACATGCTGAAAAAGGATCTTTATAAATCTGCGTAATTTCACATTTCAGATGTGAAACTTTTGAAGCCTGATGACATGAATGTCAAGCAGCACATCTAAAATTTTCATAAATTATGGTTCTTGTTAGATGTGCTTTTATTACATTTTAATAAATTAAAATTTTCACAAAGCCAGAAGATTTTTTATAATAATAGCAAAGATGGTAACGCTAGTAATAGCATTATCTGTCAGAACATTATGAGTAATGATTATGTAAAAATCTGTGTAACAAAGGCTAACAGAAGAAATGATCAAATTATATTCTTCTGTATCTTGCATAAAACAAGTTATTTTATCACAGTTGCAAAAACCCAACTTCTCTTAAAGCAATATTTAAATTACTTTTAAAAATTGGTGTAATTAAATTCATGTGAATTACAATAATTAAGATCACTTGTTTCATAAAGAATTGTTTTAAAGCTTTGCTTTAATATTACCGAATATAAATTGCGTGTTTTACAAATGCAGTTTTTCTAATAGCCCTTAATGAGAAATTTTTTCATTAAAATTGGGGCAGAGCAAGGCAAATTATACCTGGATCCACACCGAACACCCTATAAAGATGTAAGTTTCCAGTTTATCCAATTCATAAATATTTTGTTTCATCTGAGCAGGTATTTGGCATTGTTCCAGCATGTAAACAAGCAATGGGTTTTACACACACAAATCTAATTTACAGGCAAGCCATCATCTACATTTACTGTAGTAGCCAGCAATTTGTGATGTGCCTATAACAGAAATGCATGATGATAGAGGAGACAGCAGGAATGCAAATTTTTTTTAAAAAGAGACTGGATTTTTAACAACAAAGGCAATCTTAAAGAGCGTGGGGGAGCACTGTTGAGAGACAGAGCCAAAAACATCCATCGGAACAACCAGGAACTTGTAGCAGGTGTTTGTACCATTCTGAAACATATAAAAGGGAATGTGCAGTTTATGTGAAGAGTGGAGCAACAGAATAACGTATGAAACCGGATGCCAGGTGTGAGAATGTGTACCTAGAGATAAATGTATGGAACAGTGAAGTGGATTTAATACTAATTAAGATCTGAAATATGTAGGAGGACAGACTACAGGGAAACACAGAGCTTCAAACAAACAAACAAACCAACTAAATCTTAGTATTTGTAAAAGAAATCCTACTGGGGAACTCTGGGGCTTCATAGCCACCTGCCCCATGCCAGCAGACATGCAGGTGATATCACTGACTCTTTCTAGAACGTCTGCCTACTATACTAGGAATGCACGTGTATGCCTGCTTATGAAAACTGTATGTTTTCCTTTGTTTTCACAGCAGATATGGTAGGCTATTTGATGCCTACCAAGCTGGATGAGCAGTACATATTACTAGTATATTTAGCTTTACAAGTATAATAGCTTTAACTCTGCAAAAGGATTGGTGTCTTACTGCACGGACAGAAAATTGCAGAAACATCCAGCTCCTACTCACACTCCACAGTTTGGGGCCATAACAAATATGAAGAGAAGAAGAATGCAATAACAGTAAGGACAGGTGCACATATTAGTTATTCACTATATGGCCTAAGTGCTTACAGGTGGCTGCCAAGATAACCTCTCCCAGATGGTGGTGATTTGCATGGAGAGATGCAAAAGGTGGATTGTAAGGAGGAATTAAAAATGGAAGAAGAGGTAGCTCTGTTAGAGAGATGATAGTTTGTTTAATGCAGAATGGGCTCAATAACATGGTTAGGAGCTTTAACTTACGTTTTTTGAGTTCCTTCTGGCTGTTTGGACAGCACTGTAATTTTTATTAAGTCTGGTTTTGAGGTTTCTCCTAAACTTGTTTTTGAATTTTCTTCCTTTTTTTTTTTTTTTTTTTTCTCCTTCCAGATTCATTAGCATAAATTGGGTTTTTTTTTTTTTATGTAATGTTATAATGAAATGAATATGTTTTATATATTAATGTTTATTTGTTTGCATGTTTGTACATAGTATATCCATATGCATAAACTATGTATATGAATACATATACAGAATAAATACCTCACCTATCCATTTTACAAGGTGGAATCATTAGGAGTAGTAGAATGACACAGACCCCCACCCTAAATAGTGCAGGTTCTTCCTTAAATTGATGTGAAGATTAGAGCTTGAGTCTTTCATGTCCAGGGATAAGAGCTTAAAATTCAGACTAAAATCCTAATTATTTTTTCTTTAGTAGAAGAGATTGATGAAAATGTACATGAGAAGTACGTAAAAGCCTGTAGCCAAGCAAGGTAAGACAGTTTCTGGAATATCTCCCTAGAATATTGCACACAGAACGTAGTCTAGTATATTGTCCTCCTACTTTTTTTGGCAAGTGTCCTCATTAAAAGCTCGTTTATGGTATTTTGCAGAAGTTGCCTTACATATGAAACACTTGGAGAGCTTGAGTTATGACCCATAACAGAGAGTGGGGGAAAAATATTAAATCTCCCAAATACTGCAGTGCAGAGAATCATATCTTGCACACCTTTGCTTTCCTACTGAGAGTAATAGGAGTTAAACTTGTGCTCATAAATGTACATGTGTGTGCTGAAAAACACTGATCTGTATGAACACTTGTTGAGTTGGGGTTTTTTTTGTTGTTTTTTTGTTGTTGTTTTGGTCTTGGAGTCTGTTCTGCAGTGCAGAACCAGAACTGTCCAAGTGCCACTTGAAATTGAATTAACAAGTGGTGAAAAGTTTGGCAGAAACATGTTGAATTTGGGTGTAGCTAACTGTTATGGTTTTATTATTTTTGTTTATCAGTCCAGGGTTCAAGTTCCTGTTCAAACAGCCTGTAAACCACTGACAGTAACTCTGGATATCAGTGACTTCTTCTCTTAGTCAGCTGCAAATGGTAACAGCTACCTTCATTTGTGCAGTCAGGATAATGTTATGAACCACTGCTAGAACTGTGATTTAGGTGGAAAATGTGTCCACTGATGTGAAACTATCAAGATTGCTTGATTATCAGCAAGCATACAGTGAAGACAATCTGTGCATCTGAGGAGTAAGGAAGTTAATAGATACTTGGTTAGTGGGACTCTGATAACAAGATTGTGCTAAATCTCAGAGTAACAAACATAGGATATGTTTTTGTAATTCAAATAATTTAATATTATTATTACTTGGGAAAGGGCAGTTTATTAATGTTAAATGCTTTGTTATTATTATAAATAAATTATGTTTGAAAAAAGTTTCTAAACTGTGCTGTCCATTGCTCATTAAAACTTCCTCCTTAAGGAAGGAGTTTCACTTTGGGTATCTGCTGATGTTACTGTTAGATCCGAAGTTCTTTACTACTGTAAATGCCTCTCAAAAGATGTGATCATCTTTCTCTACTCTCCATTTTTTTCCAGTGAGCATGGAAACGGAAAGTGTCTTCACATGTCTCTGCTATTATGTGTTTGCTAATGAAGATCATACAATAATTGAAGATCGATGAATTGATGAGCAGTCCTAGACAGCTGAGGTGTGCTCCTATGGGAAACTTGTCCTTACCAGTAACATGCATACAATTGCCTTCACCATGTAGCTAGGTTAACCTGGATTAAAACATGAATATTTACTAAAGGCAAATATATCTATAGCCAGAGCACTTATTTCCTACTTTTATTTATTGTCAAGAAAAATAAGCTTTGAAGACACTTTTCTTTTATATTTTCATCCTTAAGCAGATGACGACCAACACCTTTCTCCCCGCCCCCCTCAAAAAAAAAAAAAAAAAAAAAAAAAAGTCAAGGGACCGGTTTAAGTATTTCATTTAAAAAAATATATATATAGATGACAGGTTCTTATTATGTGTCTTATCTTTTACACTGCTAAAATACATGGACTTTTAATTTGGAAATATGCCTGCAAATGTGACAGCAAGAAAATTACTATTTAAATATGAAACTTTGGTTTCATATGCAAGTGCATATTTCCAAGGAAAAGAAGGAGGTGAAGATTAGAAATGTTTTCTCAACTGTAAAACCATCTATTTCTCAGGAAATTATTTGGGCAAACTAAGAATAGAATTTTTGAAAGATCTGTTGATGAAGGAGGCAATATCTAAAGAGCAAGATTTTATTTTATTTTTTTTACAAATAACAGGCAAATTGATAACTTTTCTAGTGGGTATAATAATTAAGCATTAGTATAGATTGCAGAGGAAGACTGTGGAATATCCATTGGTTTTTGAAAAAATAAAATGAAAAAAAAATCAGGAGAGGCTTGGATGAGGTAGAGAGCGTTTGATGACTTCAGTGGGTCCTGTATTTTAGCTCTTACAGATGAGCTTCTTTGGGTCTTCAGCTCACAAGTGGTCCCCAGAAATGGGTATCCTACTAACAAATAATAGCAAAATGTACATGTAGGTTGAAATTTTATCATTCCCTGATTCTTTGCTACATACATAAATTGAGCACACCTTTACACGTTTGAAATTATTCCCACAGATGTGTCCGAACTGACGTATCTTGACAGGTATACTTCTATTTTGTTTCAACTGTTTTTAGTGTAGAAGAATTTCACTTTTAGCACAACTTTAAGTGCAGTGAATCTGCTGGCCCAGTTCAGCAGGAGGAGAGCCTCTCTCATTTGGAAAGAAGGTATCTTGCCAGAAGAAGGAAAGAGAAAGCAGATGGAAGACCATTCATTACTCAATATGTAATCTTAGCAGTAACTTTATGGCACTTAGCAAAAAAAGATGATAAACTAGGAACAACATTCCACATCCTAAGACATGCCTCCTAAGACAGAATTATCTACCCATTTCATATTTGTAATAGAAAGGCATTAGGTTTGTCTTAGTTAGAAGCTAAATGACTTACATTAACCTCTTATGGAGACAGAGGGTTAGTGATAAAGCACCGTGGTCTCTGTTTGGCCTAGGGTAAAAATTTTGACCATATCTTTTCTGAAGAGTTGAGAGAGAAAGAAGGGTTGTCCTTCATAATGAGTGCATCATCTCCCATGGGACATCGATTACAGGATAAAATGGATTTGCAATATTGGAACTATCTTTTCTGAAATCAAAGATGCGAATTTAGGGTGCTTAATTCACATTTGTTTTTTTTCCCTGCACAAGCAAAAGTGATACTGCTGGAATTCTGATTAACTAATGAGGAAAAAGTGTAATGTATTCTTTCTTTCCATTGTATCTTCCTGAACAGATCAGCTGCAAAATTTGTCCTTTTTCATGCTTGCAAAACATAAACACAGTTAAAAGGAAATCATGATACTACTTGATGTAAAACCAGTGCTCAATTTTTCACTCTTTAAAGAAATAAGTTTATATGTCATTAACAAATTAAGCAGGTAAAAACTTGTTCTATTTACATTAATAGTTAATACTCAACAGATTAACACAGGTTCATAAAAAAGCAGGTTTATTTCTGGAGATAACATCCTTTCTGACCAAGCTGTGTGTGAATCTACTACAGGGCTATGTGGACAGGTTGTTATTTTTAAAAGAACTAGGAGACAAAAATCTTAGTTTAGGTAATAATTCCTTCAGATGTGTAAGAAAAAATGGAGTAAAAAGAGTATGGGGATTTTTTCAATGTATATTTTCATTTTTAATCATTTTACTGCATGTTCATAATTTTCTTGCTAATATTTATGAATGCACACTTTGCATATATTGTACCTATACTTACATAAACGTTGGGATAGGTTGGAGATGGCCATTATCACTTGTTAGGATAACTTAATTAAACTTGCTTATTAAAACCCTTTAATATGTTAGTGATAAAATCTTGATTAGTACATTTTCCTGCTAGGTGACCTTCTAATTTAATAGAAAACGAATTTTTAAATGGAGAAAAATGCCTGTGGCAGAGATTTTGTGCAAGTGAATAGAGTTTGTAATACACACAGGGATATAATCGAGCCTAATTAGCGAGGGTGCAAATGAATTTTTATTTCATACACCAGAAGTGTCATTGATGAACCATGGTTCAGAGTTTGAAATGCATTCAGGCTGGCAGTGTGGGACTGAAGTCTGTGGGAAAATCACAAGCTAATTCATTGATTGCCCCTTGGAAATTACTGCTGTTAATTGTTAGGTAATTAACATGGAACTACAATTATATTGGCCTTAGGGGGTGATTAATGTTTCAACATGTCACATTAGCAGCGGCTTGATTTTAAAAGCTTTTCTTTTCACATGGTTTAGAGACAGATGGTATATTGTCTATGGAAAATTGTTTTCTTTTACTAAAGTTTATATCAAGACTAAGCAAATATTCTTTTTGTGCTACAGCTTATTTTTATATGGTTGAACTGTAAGCATCTTGGCCTGCTACACCTTAAGAAATAATATTTGTTTTAAAAAAATCTCCATTATAACTGCTATGAATGCATAAAACATTTATGTTGAAAGGAAGTGATTTCTGTTCTTATTTTTCATGTAGAAAATAGAAAACAGACAATGTAAGATTATGCCACTTCATGGCAGCTCTTACATTATTTACTGATGATACAGGGGAAAGAATTGCACAATATCACTCTTATTGCAATCAATATAATTTAAGTAGACGCCAAATAAAACATGTTGAACAAATGCATTTAGTAACAGTAATAAAAGGGTATATTAATGTCTCCACACTTCTGTATTATACTTTATTCTGTGTTAGGATCTTTTTTCTTCTCACAGAATCAGAATAGGACTAGCAAGGACTTCTTAGTTGCGTTCTAGCCATTAATAAGTAAAATTCAGACTTTGAAACATTACCTCATAAGCAGCAGTGCTTGTTTTAGGAAGACTGTTAATGTGAACCTTGTCTGATTAATAATGTTTTGCTTTTTTCTTTTTTTCCCCTTCTCAGTATGCTACTACACTTGATAAATTCTTAGTAGCAGTAGTACTTTTTTTTTTTTTTTTTTTTTTTTCCCCAAACTGGTGGGTTATTAGCAATTACTGTGCAAACATTTTTATGGTAATATTTCTATGTATGTTTCTGTTTGATGTAGAAGTTAAGTTTTAAAAATCTTACGGTTTTTTTTTTTTTTTTTTTTTTTCCTAAAATTTAATGTGGCAGTAATTCTTGTGAATATATTTATTTAAACATCGCACTTAATAGCTTCTAGAAATTTTTTGAGTTTGCAAGATTTTTTTTTCATAGCAAATTAAGTTGTATTATTCAAAATTTGAAATGGACTTATGGTAGTTGAAAGGACCAGTGTCTACTACAGTGCGCTTCTATCTCATTTTTGTCTTTTATTGAGTTATTGTAAAAATTTGAAGTAGAGTCTTTGTAGTCTTGTTGCATTGCCCTTTTTCTGACTACAGTCATTTGTATTTCTACTGATTATTTCTCTACAAAATATGACAGAAATTTTTATTATTTTCTGCCATACCTGCTAATAACTTGTACTTCCTATTAAAACACCTAAATACAGAAGATAGATTTCTGGTTTAGTAGTCTTTTAGAATACAAAGCAAAGAAATTCAGCAGGAAAAACAAATATCAAAATTTTGTAAAAATTTTTACATATCTTTTATTCTTTCTATGGAATGGTAGGAATTAAAACATTAGTTTGGACCTAGATTTCATTCAGATGAATTTTCTTGCTCTCTCAGAAGGCCCTGGGTGTTACATGCAAAGTATCAATGAATTAAATTGGAGAACTGGGGCTGAGGAAGAACTCAGTGGAACAGAGTGATTAAGAATGATTACACAGCAGGAGATCACCTGCATTTGGTTAGCCATACAGGCTCTTTTGTATTTTCACTTGAGTGATCAGGAGCCAGAAAATCTCAGTACGCGGGTCGGTTTAACCAGAGATTCTGACCACTGCTTTTCAGGAGTAGTAGTATCAGCAAGCTGATACAATGCTTAGACAGCAGAACTTTTAAGCATATGGTTAACTTTAAGCATATGAGTAGTTCTGTTGACATTACAATTAAGTCTCTACTTACATGTTTTGTTAGATTAGGGTCATTGCCCTAGGAGGACTCCATAAGTGAAGAACTCTCTAATTGGCAGTCTTATAAAGTTACTTCTGGCCATATATCTATGGAATGAAGTATGTTAGTCTGTCCAAAACCATCACATCAAAGGATCCATGGTCATATATCTCAGGACAGATCCCAATTTACACTAAGAGCATTTTGGAATTTCTTAGTGTATAAGAGATGTACAAGTATTATTCATTTCTGCTTTAAGAACTGTCTGATTGCCAGTGTATTAGTGAGAATGAGAACCAGATCTTAAATGATTATTCAATCACTAGTAAAGATTTTTGAGGCCATAACATTCCTCAAATGTATTTTCTGTGCATTTGTGTTCGTTTCTTGGATTCTTCTCTTCTGAATCTCTTTCTGATTTCTCCTTATGGAAGTATTTGTGTACCAGTTTCCTATTTTAAGTTGAGACTTTTACAGTAACTGGCTGTAACATGAATGCTAAGAAGTTAAAAAAGAATAGAGGGAAACTCTGCATGCACTGTTTTTTGGTGTTGTTTCCTAAAGTTTCTAATAGTAAAATTTATCAGGAGACTATACTGAGTCACAGGATTTCCAAACTAACTCATAAATTCCAAAGGCTCTCTAGACCAGCGTGCTTCAGCAAATACAACATAGAAACTGTCTGTCCCTTGCAAAGAAACAGCAGGATCTATGAACCAGCCATTTCAGTGTTCTACCACAGCCTACACAACGAGCTAAAGCCAAAATCTTGGCTACTGGATGGCAAGTATGCTTGAGGCTACAGGAGTACAGAAAGGTATCTGGAGAATAGGTTTGTTTGAAGTAAATGTAAAAGGGCAAAATTGAGAGATTTCCTTTTTGGGAAGGCTTAAGGCGTGTTGTCACCTTAACTGAGTTTGCTCTCTTATTCTCTCTCTTTCTTTCTATCTCTCACTCTCTCAGAGGGGAGACTTAGATTAGATGGAGGGGAGAAATTTTTCACTGAGTCGGTGGTGAGCTGCTGGCACAGGCTGCCCAGAGAAGCTGTGACTGCCCTATTCCTGAAGGTGTTCAAGGCCAGGCTGGATGGGACCCTGGGCAACCTGATCTAGTGCTTGATCATAGAATCATAGAATCATAAGGTCGGAAACAACCTGCAATCATCTAGTCCAACCGCCCTCCCATTATCATTGCTAACACAAGCTACTAAACCATATCTCGTAGCTCCTCATCCTTGCTGTTATAGTGGTCAGCAAGGGATTGGAACTAGATGGTCTTTGAGGTCCCTTCCAACCTGAGCTATTCTCCTGATAAGAGCCTTCTGCAAAGTCTTCTTGATCTTTGACTGAAACAATGTGGATATGCTTGCCTCTTCTGCACTTCAAAAGTCTCTATGCATGGTTGCTCACACAAGCAACCCAGATTTTAGCAGTTCTTTCACTATCTCCTCACCATATCATTACTTAGTGAAGCTAGTCTGCTATCTGTACGGTTACAGTCACCTTCATGTGGAGACACAAAATGCATTTGTGGGCATTATGCATTTATTTTAAATAAATAAATGAGGAATTTTAGAAAGTGTATAGTTACAGGAAGTTGAAGACACAAAAGTTGTTATCTTTCTGAAATTTCACACCAATCAATGCTTAGTTTGCAGGTAAAAATAGGAATGGATGACTGTTCTAACCCACCCAAGAAGACAGAGTAGCTGAGGAGCCACTACCAAACACCTCCATGTCTGTATATGTCTGTGCTTGTGTTCATAAGAATTCAAGTTTCAAGAGAATTACTCCTGGGACAAAAAATTTGAAGAACTGTAAAACTGAACATGAAAATACAATCAAGTCTGATAAATTTTAGGAAAAGTAACTAAATCCTTCTGAATCCATTATTTGTCCTCTTTGTATGTTTTTGTGTTGACTTTTGTTAGTATTCTCTCCCACCTATGTCTTTGCTCTTCTAGGCAGCCATTCAGAAAATAAATACTTTTTGATTTCCCATTTTAACTACTGGTTCTCCATTTCCTGCTCACATAATTAACAATGTAGCTGTATCATTGTTGAGTCTCACTGTCTGTTCTGGAACCCTCTTCTTTGAAATAAATCCTTCGACCTTTTCTTTCCAGTGTCTAATGACCATTATGGATGCTAGCTGGCTCACCAGATTTGCTCATAATCTTATTTTTTCTCTCCTTGAATGGATAAACCTTTCTGTCAAAGGCAAACCAACTTCAGTTCTGTTCTTTGAAAGCACTCAAAGCTATAGTTGCCTTTACAGCACCCATTTGGAATTCCAGTATAAACTTGCCCATTTTCTTCCTTCTTCTCACAGTTCAAGCTTTATGATACCTTGCTCTTTTTGAGAGTGCACAGTAGTTTGCCTGTTTTTGGAAGTGCACCAAGTTTTGGTTATTTTTTTGTTGTTATTTTCAGTTTTGTTCCTTGATGATGCCTATGCATGTAATTTAACCAAGTTATCTCTTAATGCTTAGACATGATCTGCAATGTTGATTCTTGGTTGAATCCCGAATCTGAAGACTAAGTTTTTAGGGGGCCTACAGCTAAACTGTAGGTATCGCATTTACTCTTGCTATGTATCTGTTTTCTGAACATCCATCTGTTCTCCTTAATGTCCTTTGTGTTACAGATATTGTCACTGTTACTGTGACTAACTTGAGTCTGCTGAGGGAATCTTGAGTATCTAAAGCCATTCTTGTCCAGATACTTTGCCCCTAAATAACTCCATAGAAAGACTGAGAGCCTTCTAGTGCTTGGGATCAAGTACTGTACAGCCTTCTGTCTAGTCTGAGTGTTTTTCCATATATGTCACGTGATAGCAAAGCTGCTCTAGCAGAACTGAACAGGAATAACTTTTCTGTTGCAAGCCTTATGTGCAGCATGTGTGTAATGACCTTGCATAAAATGTTGACTGTGTAATGTATTTTTAAGGAGAAGCGCAATATTCTTTGTTAACTTCTGCTTACACTGATCTGACATGTAATTTATGTCTCTTCTCAGCGGTGAGGAGCTTGAATTTTTTATTTTTTATTTTTTTTCTTTTGAGAGTGAGAAGGCCTCTTGCTTTGAGGAACCGATATTTGTTGCTGCAATTTAAGCTGTGGCACTGAAAAGCAGCAAGTCAAACAATAGAGAAAGCAGCTGAATTATCTCCAGAAAGTCCTAGTGTGTGTGTGTGTGTGTGTGTGTGATAATAATATAGTAAGGAAGAAATGCCAAATTTCTGCAGAGCTAAAACAATCTTGTACAACATATATTGTATACACAGTTCAATACAGAAAATAATATTTACAACATGTAAATTAATTTCTTGCATTCATCAAAGATTTTATTTAATTTCAGTTCTCTTAACTAATGGCATTAGGCCACAGTTGGCTTTAAAATGTGAATTTCTGCACATCTGGCATTCACAAAATCTTTTTCACAATTTCAAATGTTTCTAAAATGTTATTTTCTAATCGTTTTAGCTTTTAAAAAGGATTTTAATATGGTCTTGTTCTTGAAAAAAATTAAGAATAAATCAAAATATGTAGTAGGGATTAATACAAATGTGTATTAGAAGAGCAAAGAAATCACTGAGACAAGACTAATCATCATTTAGATTATCAGTAGAAGATGATTAAAAAACAAAGGATTGTATGACAAGTTATGTTGATGCCATGTTTGTATAACCAAATGTTTCAGCTTTATAAATGAAAAAGCCTAAGCAGCTTACAGTGAGACAAAGTAATCATTCAAATTACAAACTTAAGAATTTCAAATTACATACTTCATCAAGTTGAGTCTATCATAACTTCACATGTGCAGGGAATGATTCACTCTACTTGAAATACAACATATAATATTTCAGCTGTGATGAAATTGTTGTTTAGTTTTATGGAAGTGTTAATGCCATTAAATTGTGTCCTTTTTAGCATGAATGCTTCACACTAGTACTGTTTATAATGCAACAGCTAGAAAGAACATTTTCTTACATTTAATTTGTGATTTTTTTCTCTTTTTACATAAGAGTAAACAGAGTTGACCTCTCTGTTTGCTTTTGTTGTAATAATTAGATGTTTTTGATGAAGAACTCAATCTTCCAAGCTTTTAGTCAAGTAAAGCAGTTACTGTTCTCATCACACTCACAGTCAGTAGGAATTTTTCTATAGTAAAAGCAAAGCTGAATATTAAGATTTGAAAAGCTCTATTCCTAACTTTAGAACTTGTTTTTCTAGGGTGTTGTCACAAAATAATAGAGGGTTACATACTCCACCACTACCATAATTCTCTTCTCAAATAAAACTTGGCTGGTCATTACAGTTCTCTTTCCATGTTTTCAGTTTTGGAAATTTCACTGAAGCAATTTCAGGTGAATGTGATAGTGAATATATATTTACTGAAGAATTCCTTCTAATGTCCATCTTGTGTTCAACTTGCTTGCCAGTGTTAATGATGGTAGCACTGATTGCTCTTAGCTTCTGTGCATATTTCTGTTCCTGTACTTTGACTGTTCCCTTTGATTGGTTTACTGACTGCACTGTATCATGCCCCCAGAAGCTTTTTTTGTGTGTGTGTGTGTGGTAAATCTTTAGGTTTTTTTTTCTAGAATGTTAGCAAAACACATCCTCAGTGTTTTAAGAGAGCCTTTTCTCTCTTCTCTAATTTAGATTTTCAAAGAGAACAGTTTGTATGTGGTATTTGATGTGTTTGTACCTGAGACCTGTTTCTCTGCTGTGTCTGGCAGTAAATCAAAGTATTGGTGTTGATACTCTGAATGCTTTAACAATTGCTCTTGAAGTACCACAGCAGTGTCACTTAGTTTTTATAAGTGCTGCCCTTGGCACATTCTTTAATCCTAACACAACAGGAACCATTTTAAATTAAGTTTGTCAGATGCATTAACATTATGGGATGTTACACTTGGACTGTTAACTTATTTTTTTCATATAGATATGTGCTTCCACTTTCTTTCATTGGCGTTCTGTCTTCCAAACAGAATAAATCTTTTTGATTGTTTTGTTTTTTAAAAAAGGTGTGCTTACTAGTATATTTGCTTTATAATAATAGAGGTTGATACAGAATGCAAAATATTAGGTGACATCATTTTAGTTCACAGACATTCTTATCTTAGTTTATCTTAGTTCATGTAATACTATGAATTTTGTCCATTTCAATATTAAATTAAATTAATGGTATTAAATTTTATGTCCCTCTAATAATCTGTTGTGAATGCACAAGCATTGAGGGAAAGATCTATTTGGTTTTCATTGTTTGTGCTGGCTTTTTTTGTTTGTTTGTGGAACCAGATAAAACTATCTAGGTAGAAACTGATACTGTTAATATATTTGTCCAAAATACTTTTTGTTAAAATAAAGCCAAGAAATTTTCAATAAGTTTAAACTTTTAAATATTAAAAATGGTGGTGAAAAAAACAAAACAAATATCTACCTTTATAGCTCCATTGGAACTTCTCTGCTCTAGCTGTAACCAAAGTCAAAATTCAGTCCTAGATGTGATGGAAAAAATCCTCTGGATGTCTTGGATGATCAGCGGATGCAAAGTTTATAGATGTAAATTTTCAGGTGAAGACTGATCTAGTAAAAATGGTAAAAATATTACGATAAAAATATTAGAGACAGTCTGGTAAATGTGCAGATTTGAACTGAGGAGGAAAAAAAATACTCATCCTTCTTCTAGAGGTAGAGTTGTCAATGAAGCAAGGGATCTCCTTGGCATCTTGTGAAGAACCAGAAGTTAGGTTCCTCTTAACTAGCTTTCTGCAGAGAGGCCACTTCTTAGCTATTTGGAGTTTCTTTGCTTCTTGAAAGCATCCTTAGCCACATCTGTGAAACTCTAGAGTAAAATAGGAGATTTTTATGTGTACTTAATACCTGGTGTATCCAATTCTGTGGCAACCAGAGGTTTTCCTGCAAAAAGTACCCCTAACCAGTAGCACTAGCAAGGCTCTGAGTCTCAATATCAGACAGCTGGCTGTTAAATATTCCAGCTAAAGCATGTTGTGTTGTATATGTAGCAATACTTTTATTAAGTTAATTGTCAAGTTCATAGTATCAATCAGCCCTCTCAGCTTCCCAGTAGATCAGCACATTTCTTCCAGTTCTACCTTTCCATCTCTTTATTTTCTTACATAGGCATGTACATAACTGTGACATCAGATAAAATACAAATAATTTTCTATCACAGATTACATAGTCTCCTCTTCTGTCCTGTCAATGGAGAAGTGGCTTCAGTTTACTATAAATTTGAAAGCAGAGTGCAGTTGAAGATTAAAGAAGAAACACTCATTAAGTTAATGCCTTGGTCATAAAACTGAAAAAAAAAAGAAAAAAAAAAAGAAAAAAAAAAAAGATGGATAAATAGTAAAGGCTTTTTTATGGTTTTAAAAATTTTTACTTTCATTTAATTCTATACATTTAATTTAAGAAGCTGTAATTTCTTTTTTTGAAATGGAAATGTATGCAGTCACCCAATATTTGACCATTAGTCTGATAAACAAAGCCTGTCTTACAATTCTTTTTTGTTGTCTTTTTTCCCTCCCTCCACAAATCAGAAACCATATGCAACTTTCTGGCAACTGCAAGGAGATCATTTTCGTAGCTATTTTACTGCAATCAAGTGTATGTTTAAACAATTCTAACCGGAATCCTTAGCCAGAAGGCTGTTTAAATCTTTGCTATATATGTCATTGATATCACAACATATTTTATTTGGGATATCTTTGCAGTTACATCCATTAGGAATAAAGTTTTATAAAAATAGTTTTTATGAAGTGCTTATATCATCCAACCTATTGCATTTCTACTATGTGAAGTATTAAATGGCTTGTATTAATACATTACATTTGCTCTTGAGCCAGTATTTCCTTCTCTATCTCTACTTCCTTTCTTGATGTACTTATAGTTTTCTATATAACTGCCACACTCTAGATTTTCTTGACCAAAAAGTTGAGGTGTTTTAATTTTCTCAAATGATAATTTTAACTAGTCTCTCTTCTCATTCCTGTTATGAATAATTTTTCTTTAAAATCGTTATGTAATAATCTAAGCGGGTATCATCAATGCCTTGAGCACCGGTATTACTCTATTAATATATCCCAGTAATCCTAGACTCATGTTTTCCTTTTCTGTGGACATATCCCATTGAGGACAGACAGAATACACTCACTGTAGGACAGGAGAGTCTAAGGAGATTTTGCACTAATGGTGCCAGGCTTTGATTATTCAGAATAAAATAAACTGTCACTGCAGAGTATTGCCTCATAGAGTGTTTATATGCATATCAATTCTGATCTGCCATCATCAAAAATAAACGTGATGTTTCCTCTTCAGCTGATTTCTGTCAGCTGAATATTTAGCATATTAGCTTGGATTCTTTGGAACCAAATTCCATTCAGACTCTGTTGGAGCCTTCATGTCCATCTTTTTCTTCCTTGGTGATCTCCTGTATGCTGTTGTCAAGGCTTTTCTGCCTTTTGTTGTTAGTATACTCTCAATTTTGCTTAAAGTTTCTAGCAAAAATACTACAAAAGATATTTCCCAGCATAGAATTCTGGAGACACTCACTTAATAGCCTCAAAACTGTCATATCAAACTGTGCTACAACTGATTTAGCCTTATTGATGAGACTTCATAAAACATATTTTCTCTGTTTTAACATGTAGTTTCTTGTGTTGTACCACATCAATTGCTGTACCACATTTTTCAGAGCTTAGCTCATCAGTGAAAATAATTTGGTTAATTTGACATGATTTACACTAGGTGCACCACTGTTGCATTTCACCTCATTTACCTTTTACCTATGTGATTCTAATTAATCTTTTCTGCCACATGTGTTTCTGGGTTGTATGTACAGTTCAGGTGGGATTCCAGGTTTTATAGCTCTGAGATGCCTTTGTTTCCTCCTCACCATAAACATTCCATTTCCTATTTCTGGTCGCAGGTACTGAATGTGATAGATTTATTAAGCATGCTTGCTTCTGAAGTTGCAATTTCATGTGCGAACTCCTTCTGTGCTCTCAGAAGGGGATTATCCAGTTCCCTAAACATGTGTATATCAAGATTTTCCTGCAGTCGGATGGAAGGAGATATTCATTTAACTGCATATTTTCTTATTCCTTATGTCCACCTGTTCTACATCATCACCCAGATTGGAAACAGAACAAGGTATTCATTTAGTTCAGGACTCTACCCAGATTATCATTCAAGTTCTTTGTCCTTGAAGAACAGTCCTATGTTTTTTCCCTCATTCTCTTTTTATTAATATGGCTACAGACTTTTTATTATCTTTTTAAAGTTTCTTTGGAAAGTTTAACTCATCATTTGATAGCTCTTGCTTTTAGTCTGTAGTTTCTGACCTACAAGAAGCATCTGTTCTTGGTGGTCAGTCTCTTTCCTCTGTTCTTGTCACTTTACACTTTTATCAAATACAAACCAGAGGAGAAAAAAAAAAAAAAAGGAAATTGTGTCAATATTTTTTTCATGACTTCCCCAATAAATCTTATTTGGAGGATAAATGAATATTTCAAAAATAATGTGAAAGCAATTTTTCTGTGAATGGAAATGAAACATAGTTCAAGTTATGCAGTACCTCTATCTTCATATAACAAGTGATTATCTAATAGACAAAAAGCTTCAGAACCGAAGGAGTTGAGCAAAAAGGAAAAGCACATGCTAGGAATACTTTAATGCAAAAAGTAAACTACCTCTCTGTGTAAAACAATTATGTGTCTTGTTATACCAAATAGAGATGCCTGAATGTGTCTTAGATATCTTGGCAAATGTTTGTGAATCAATTGTCAATGTCTTAGGTAACACAATGACATTAGAATAAGGACTTGCATCTTTCTGTTATCCCAGATATAGAGTTGAAGTGATCACTTGTGCTCATCTTGTTATATAGTTTCACCTGTGAAGGAGACCTTACTATTTACATCCTGCAAGACATCTTTCCACTATTCAAAACATTGAAATAAGTGCCTACTTTACACATCATGAACAAGCTTTCCATTTATTAATAATGGTAAAAGAATAGCATAAGTTTTGTGCCCTTTTTTTTAATATTATTTTTTAAAGTATGAAACAATATGTACTGGAAGAAGAAATGTTTCCAATTTTTTAGTCTACCGAAAACACTGTTCATTAAACTCCAGCATATTGACCATTTTTATTTGTGGATTAAAGCCAGGAATAGTGAGCATTATTTCCTGAATCATATTTATTTCTAGTGAGCAACTAAATGCACTCCCTCTTTAGGAAGCTTTTTCATTTGTATCAAATCAAAACTTCATGTTCCTTTTCCAAATAATAAATCTAGAAAGAGTGCAGCTCAGATTCAATTTGAAGCAAAGATTTATCTCCTGCCAAGTGTCTCAATTTACATTTCAGTCAATAGAGCTAGTAGAATGAGGACAGTGAGTAGAGCTTAGAGAGTGGGAGTGATTCTTCAACTTAGAGACAGATGAACATACAACTTAATTTTGTAGCAGTTCTAAGCTGGACAGCTTTGTACCATCAAATTGCTGTAGAGTATCCAAGCCACCTATGTGGAGCTAACAAATATTTAGTTTTTCATATGGGAGAGTTGGGCATTTCAGAGCAGCTGGAAGTCAGGAAGAACACCCTGGGTCATCTCTAAGAGCAGTAACGAATTATGTCACTAAAGTTAATGTGTAATTGAATCCTACCCTGTGTGAAGGGTAAATTTAAGAAATCATTTATTACTATGTTTGAGTTAGATATATTAAAATATATCTTAAAATAGATATAGCCTCAAAACTGTTTTTCAGTTAGGGTAAGCCTTTATTATCTTTAGTCAATTTCTCTGAGCATGGAAAGGTGTTATCACATCACTGGAAGAAAGAGCCTTAAAGAAGCATGTGAGGAAAGAAAAGGATGAGAGTCCATATATTGGAAAGCAGAGTTTGGTAGTGGTATGTGGCTGAGTTACAAACACTTGAAGGAACTAGAATAACCGAAGAAAGTAAAGTGAAGATCAGAAACATTACACATTGATAGTAAGGTTTCCTGGTTTTTTTTTGGTTGTTGTTTGTTTGTTTTGTATTTTTCCAGGTGATAAATCTGTATGCACAAGTCCACCTCAACACTAAATGTATATTAACACAGTCTTTTTTGAAGGGGCTTCTCCTCTTATACTCTCTCAATGTATAAAAACCTTGACTCAAAACATTCAATCAGCTTGTTGCTTTCATGATATTTTCATGTTTTAATTCACTGCTTAAGTTTTTCTATTTAAAGGTCTTTGAAACTGGTAAAACAACTAATTGTTTTTTGTTCTGAAAATGTCAAGTCATTTTGCAAAAAGGAATTATTCATGGTTAGATCAACTGGGAAAAAAAAAAAAACCTGCTCAAAATCCAAAGCACTCTGGTCTAAATCATTGCTTCATTTCTCTTTGGTGAGATGCACGACCATTGCAAATATTAAGGACAAATAGATAAGACCTAGGTAAAGAGAGGTCGGAATGGCCCTTAAGGTGTAAAGGACCGGTGAAGGGGAATAGAGATTTGAAAGGGAAGGAATTGCAAAAGCTCAAAAGCACTGATGTAGAAAAGACTTATGGATGCTGTAATTTCTCAGTATATTTAAGTCTGCTGTAGTTATATCACTGGAATAAAATTAAGATTGCAGAGCGTTTATAAATAGTACAATTTTTGCAATTCACTTTTAGTCCTGTAAATTTAGAATAATTTAATTTATCAGATTTTTTTTTTAAACATGGCAGTGAATGTTTTCTGCTGGATCAGAGAAACTGCAATTTGAGAACCTAGGAGCAGTTAGAAAATGTATATGCAGTAGGAGCTGGAGTAATTAGAAATGAAAACGTGACTGATTATAGCATTCATAAAACAAAGATGGGCATTTCTGCTTTCAGAAGAAGTTAGACTTACAGAAGTGAAAAAGCATTATCAATCCCTATGAGGTATTTGAGTTGAATTATATTTTAAGGATGAATGTATTAAGGCAGCAGTGATAAAACTCTTG
Source organism: Tetrao urogallus (assembly GCF_951394365.1). NCBI lineage: Eukaryota > Metazoa > Chordata > Aves > Galliformes > Phasianidae > Tetrao > Tetrao urogallus. The sequence continues at coordinate 29,659,990 of NC_136815.1, read as the reverse complement.
AAATGAAAGCTGAAATTTGCCTTTGTTTAACCCATTCTTCCTGAACTTTAGGTATCAGAAAGGAAAAAACCTTCTAGGTCTTGTTCAATTCAGTGCGTGCTTTAGAATACAGAACATCATAGGCATTCACAAGTTTACCTTGGTGTTTGTATTTTAGCATCTTAACAATTACTTCTGACTACATTCTGGTGTTAAATCACTTCTAAAGGGATTTATTGGTTTGGCAAAGGTAGCCAGACAACATCATTGCTATTCCTTGTTCTCTGGTCATGCAAAATCGTTTTTCCATGCCATTTCAGAAAACATATGGAAAAGGAAAGCTGAATTCCTCAGCTGAATGAAGCAGCTGTTTGGTGTTTTCTCTTAATCACTGATGGTGAGTAGACACTTCCTTTCACTGTACTTATCCACACTGTCTCCTGAAAGGCAAGAGGGTTTTCTTTTCATTCAGACCAAATTTCTAATGTAGTATAAAAATGAGTAGCAAATAAAGACATTCCAAAGATTTTTGTAAAGTTTTTAATATTAATGGCACTTAAGAATGACAAAACTACTTTTGCTTTTTGTAGTTTATTTCTTTATTTATTCATTTAGATTTTTGTCATTGAGATTGCTAGTAGTTTTTGAGCTTGATGCCATGAATTAATGATCAATAAGTTTTTTTAATGACATATATAATGGCATTATTAATCTCATCTCTATGGATGCATAACTGGTTACATTTAATTCCCACACATACCCTTAGCACTACTTAAATCTAACAAGTTCATTTATAATTATATGCTGAATGATCTTAGTTTTGGAATTTTTTACCAGTTCTATTTTCAAATGTTAAAATGTTACTTATAAAAAGTTTTTCTTAAAGCAGCAGTAGTTTTTCCCTGTCTACTTTGATGCTTTTCAGCATCTCATTTAGTCCCAGGGTTTGGTGAAAGTGGATGACTTATTTATAGTCTTCTGTTATTGTGCTTATTGCTGTACAAACCCATGGACCAAAAACTCACACTTTGAATCAGATCCAGACAGTTCAATTTAGCACACTATACAATGCTTAATAATTCCCATTGAATGATAAAAATTATTTAATTATTTTCTCTTTATAACCCACAAAATGTAAAATGTATTACTGTTTTCTAATATTCATTCCATATCCTCCTTTCTGAAAATTGATATGAAGATTTGTTTAAACTGATAGCAGTAACTACGTCGTCTGTGAATAAATTACACTTCCCATTTCTGAGAGGTCCTACTCTTTTCCTCCTTGCTGACCTCTTCTTCTCCATGTACTTTAAAAAATTCTGATTTATCTCAAATCCTCATGCAATCGACTTTTCATTTTCTACCCTTAATTTTCTTATCATTTTTTGCACTCTCTCTTAACTTCATTCTCTAATCTTCTCAGTACTCCTGTGTAGCTGATGTTTTATGCCTCATATTTCCTTTTTCCCTACTTTTGATTACATTTTGGGCTTTTCAGCTCATCCTCATTGACTTTTTACTCCTTGTATATGTATGACAAGATTGCACATGCAACCTTTGGGTATGCATTCATTTATCTCTTCTTTTCCTTTTTTTTCCTTTTTTTTTTTTTCCTTCATCTATCAACATTTTCCCTTTAGTGCTTTAATCATGTTAATTTTTCATCTGGCATACTATGTTTGTTTAAAATGATTAGTCCAATGTATTTTGAATTCTCTAATCATTAGCAGTTTTATATTTTTTATGCTAGTAACTCTACTGTTTTCAGATTTTTTTCATAAGCAGGTTTTCATGCCTCTAGATAAATGTTAATCTCAAAGTCTATAACAGTTACTTTTTTTAATGCATGTAAGATTGTGATGGGAAACCTCTCCCAGAACAGGAACAGTCTTCATTTTGTATAACAGCAATTGCATTGTTAAACAAATTAATCCTTTTGTGTAATAAAGAAGTGATTTTGTTGGTTCTGTGCCAGCTGAGGATCCCACTATTCCACTAAACCAGAGCTCCTTGGTTGAAGGCAGTTCTGCTACCTGTTCTTGTATGAGGAATATTTCCTGAAACTAGTGGATAGGTTTGTTCCTATTGAACTCTGAACCAGTAATATGCTGGCTGTGGAGATGAGTGGCCATACATTTTGTGAAGTATATAAGATGCCTTGGAGTGATACGTACTTTTGAATCAGGCTGTATTAGGGGGAATCAGATGTAAAGATACCAGGCTGTTAGACAAATTTCCTGGGACTATACATATTTACTAGATATTTCTGTTTCTACAGGCTGATCTTACTGTATACACTGTTCATTTGTTGAATGGGTCTATGATAAATATGTGCATGTGTATATATATATGTGTATACACAGATATATATATTTTATATATACATAGATATGATCTTAGCAAGTGGATGTTAATTTGACTGGGCTGAACGTAACTAGACTCTTTCATGCTTTATGATATCCATAAACATAAAGCCTTTATGCTAACAGAAATTAGGTTGAACTTTGAGTTAACAAATGCTACAAACTAATTAAAAATAGTGTCATAGCCAGGCCTTTGGTCCCTTTCCACAACACCTGGGGTAGATAACTTCATTTTCTGCTGGTGAATAAAAAGCAGAGGTGGCATTTGGCAGTGAATATTTGAGTCAACTGAAGCAATGGACAATGGTGTGGCAATGTTAAAGACTTCTTGTTTAGACTTCAGTCAAATGAATGATGATCCAAAATCTTCCTCATGTGAGATTCATACTCAGAGTAGATTTTTGCCTTATGTATTTATGAGATTTTCTGCAAATTGATTTGAGTGCTTTTGAACTGTACAAAATAAATGAGGCTTAAGAGTTCTGGATTAAATTTCTATTTGTATTACAGCTGCAAAAAGGCTCCAAAATACAAAACTATAATTTTACAGGTGGTTAATCTGTAACATGGGCCAAGATTTTATTGCACAAAAATTAAAATCGAGAGACATCAAATACTGAAACAGATGTCATATCTGATTTATAGCTAGCTTTAAATAACATGTTGAGCAGATCTATTTCTGATTTAACATTGTTGCAGATTTTTATTAACATTGAAAAGGCATACAAGTTATATACTATCAGTAGGATTCTCCACTTCAGATAAATACTGAGCAATTGAGTTTAAAACATTAACTTTACATGGAAATATGTACTTAAACTAAAGTGGCAGCATGAAAGCTCTCCGATACACTGCACTGCACTGGGTGGGGGAAGGGAGAATTGAAAATAAGGAAAGGAACAAACTGGACCCTTAGTGCCAAGCAGCACAAATTGGAGTTAAGATGAATAAGAAGAATCCAAGAGCTATTAATCGAAGCTCAGCACCTCCAGGGATAAATGATTCTTATGCCTGAAATAGATTTAACTCTCCCCAAACAGTAATCTCACTCCTGAACAGGAAATGAAAATAAAAGCGAGCTACCTACGAGGCAAGAGCAGCCTCTACCTTCTGAATATTGCAGTCACTCAAGAGCTGCTAAATGTGTCTGAGTCCCCTACAACTATAAAAATTTGTAAATGTGAATGTCCGCATATAAAGGTCTTTGACTGTACAGGGATGTTCATATGGGAACCCTCATTTCTGAACACTCATTTTCCCCCATATCAGTGGCTGTCATTAATTTGCAGCTGAACTGCTGGATAGTACGTACTGTGCTTATATAAACTGTAATATTTCCTTTTCCTCACTTAAACCTCTGCCAGCCTGAAGATTTCTCAGAATTATAGCTTCAGTTTTGAAGTGGAGGAATTATTAAAAGTTCCAATTCAAAAGTTCTACTGAATGATTTATATCTTGTAAAGACTATTACATATGCCATTACTTCAGGTTTAGCTTAACGCTATTTGTTTTCAGATACTTATCATTTAGTTAACGTGGATCTCTTATTTTCTGATTTAAGAAAAACGAAACACATGTTTAATGGATGTAGTCCTTATTTTTGAACTCTTCAAGAAGCTCTTGGCTTGAGAAAAGCATGGATTGTTTCCAAAGGAAATGGGGTTAGAGGGCTGCTGAGGCATTCGGCAAGTTTAGCCCTGAAAGACTGCCTTTATTTAGCTGCTAAATGTGGCAAGGAGGAAGCAAGGACCTAGTGCTACAATTTTCTTTTACTCCAGAGTTCTTTTTTTGGAAAAGCTTCTTCGGTCTTTCCTCAAAAGGCTGTAGTTTATGTTTGGCTGTAACTCATTGCAGACATCTTTTCCTGATTTCGCTGTTTCTTTGGGGATTTCATTGCTTTGGATAAATCTAGGTGCAGTAGAGCCAGTGGCAAATCTTTAACTTCACTCGGGCCAGGACTTCATCCTCCAACTCATGTTCTCCATACTAGTTCAGGTGCACCTATGTCAGCAAAGTTGCTGTAATGCATAATAGCCCTTGCCTTCCTCCCTCCCTCCCTCCCTCCTTCCCTTTCCCTTGTTATTTTCTGGTTGTTATTATATGTAGTTATGTAAAGTTATGCATTGTGGGTTTTTTGTTTTGTTTTTCATTTTTAATTTCTTATTTCCCACAGGCTTCACCTATTTATCTGCACTAAATTTCACTCCCTATTGTTTGATCATTTGGTATTAAAAAGAATCAGCGTTCTACAATTATTGCATCTGTTTTCCCAAATAATATCTTCAGCAAACTTTAAGCCTTACCCATCATTCCTCTCTTCCTTGTGATTTATGAGTATATACAACTATCTACTTCCCTGCCCAGAAACCCATGGGAATCTTTTGACCTCCATTCACTGAGAAAGTGACCTTAATAATTATTATTATTTAAAAAAAAGAAAAAATATTTAGTCATATTAGGACTTTCTTTTTCAACCTTTAGAAACTGTGGTTCATTTAAACCTTTTGTTGAAGGTCACTCTAAATGTTCTTTGAATATGAAATACTTGTTAAAAAGTTATTCTGTTTCATTCACAACATGTTTAACCCTCTTCAATAATTTTTTAAAGGATTTTGAGATATCTCAGTAGGCATGTAAGTTTCTAACACAATGTTCAGGGCTTGTTGCTACAGAACTAGTCCATGCTTTCCCTGCATGAATATGTTCTTAATTATTCATTTGCATAATTTATTGAAATATTTACCATGTGTGGTAATCAGGATAGAAAAATGAGATAAAGTATGTTAATATTTTAAGGATGGTGACAGCAGCATTTATCGTTGCACCTGCATTTCCCTGAAGATGTGGCAGCTGTGGAAGTGGTTGTTCCTGGGGGAGTATGGAGGGAAGTGGAATTTGTAGAGATCAAGCACAGAATAGAGGGTAAAAGGGTAAAAGTTGGCTGTAGGAGCACGCTGAATACTAAAATGTTCTGTTTTGCTGACTTTAAGTCAACTTTTTCCATGAATCCCCATGGAAAAACCACGAAAATACCCTCCAGCAACCAAAACTCATGCTATACTTACTTGTCATCTTTCCATAAAATACTAATACTCCATTAGTATTACTAATACTAATACTTCAATAAAATACTAATACATAGATATATTTTCCTGCTTTCAAACCAGCCTCCATGTTTTAAAGTAGTCATACTTCTGGTATAACATGTCATGCTTTCTCCTAAGAAATAATAGCAGAGCAGCTCATCTGTGATGCTGCAGACATATGATGCTGTTAAGTTGTTCAGAAGCATAGTTCAGGAGCATGATCTCCTTTCAGGCAAATGCACCTACACATTTGTCTTTACATACCACTTATTTTAGAATAAATGAGAATGTAGAGAGAACCTGATATTTTTTAATTTCAACTCACTGACTGTCTCCAACAAAACTCTTAGAGAAATTAAAGAGTATGTTTAACTCATTCATGTATGGTGCTTCAAAAACTGTTAGATCATCACACTGGGATAAAAAAAGAACAAATAAAAAGGAATTAAAATGTATGTAAGACGTATTGTTTCCTAATCGCACTTTAGACCTAAGAATTGTAGGCAACTTTCTCTTTCAATAAATTGAAAACTGCCTTTTTTTTTTTTTTTTTTTTAAACATTCAAGCAACTTGTACACATGAAATTTAATTCAAACAGGAATGAAATCATTTCTGGAAACACTAAAGGCAGAAAATGGAATGGCAAAGGCTACTGCAGGGTGTGCAGTAAGCTCTTCAAGTATGCATTAGAAGACCAGCATTTTCCTGGATAGTTTGTTATCAGGAGTAGTGTGCTTACAATAATTAGTATCCTGAACAGCTCAAAGATGATCGTAGACACAGCTGTTGTTGTTTAAGGTAGCAGGCACATCAATGGCAAGGCAGTAGGTATTGATTTGTGCAGTGACATCCTTCTAGCTATGTCATCTGAGTGAAAGAAGCCCCCAAATTAACCAATAATAAAGTGTTAGAAGTTGTAGTAGTTGCCTCTTGGGACTTGTTCCAGCTGAGGATAGATACCTCTTCCTTACCCACAGCCATCAATCCTCCTTGAAGGATAGTGTATATGTCTAAATTGGTCAAAAATAAAATGTGAAGTCCAAAAGGACAATGTAACAGACTGTTGAATTTTATATACTAGAGATTTCCTCTCAGCATTCTGAGTCTTAATAGAGCTTTTAATACTCAATATTTAAAATGTGAATAACTTTTCCTCTTTGGGTATTTGAATACAGACAATTTAAATGTAAAGTCCCATTTCTATCAAAATCAGATGTCAGAAACTGTTAGTTGTATCAACTTGATTTTCTTACTGTTCTGATTGTACAGTCCATTTTTATCATGGGCCACTGGCTATATAGTACATCAGCTGACTATATGTAATAAAGGGTAACAGTTCTGGACATTGTTGATGTTAGAGCAGTAAAAAGCAGTGACCATAAATACTTAATCCACATGAACATCAATGAGAAAGTCTGTATTTAAGTTAAAGTCAAATAGCATATAAGATGTTAATCAAAGGATTTAACTCTAATTTAGACTTTAAACTGTCCTGTGCTATGGTGGGATTTCTGTTTATTTGGTAATATAATACCTGATTGTTATAAAATTATACACAGTTCTTGGATTACTGTTTTATCAAGGTTATGTGTTTTATAAAGCATGTTTTGACTGAATTTGCTCTCTATTTTCAAGCAAATTGGATGAATAAACAATGTAGATGCATAAACACAGTTTTGAATTAGCAAATATTTAATTTAAATTGAAAATGTGGATTCATACTACTGCATTTGATATCAAGAAATCATTGAAGATCACAATGCAATTTAAAAAATGAAAATATATTTTCATATTTGAGTTTTGTTATAACAGAACAGAGATTCAGCTTATGTTAGTACTCCTTTACGCACAGAACAAAAGCTTCTTTTTTTTTTTCTTTTCTTGGAGCTAGACAAAATGTGTGGGACATGGCACTTGACATCATGCAGAAATGATGCTGATTAGGAGAAGTAATTTAAGAAATCTTTTGTTCTTCCAACACATAGGGTGTGTAATGTTGTACTTGCTTCTAATTCTGCTGAAGTTGAAGTATTCTTTGACTGAAAATACATTTAAGTCTTTAGGATTTTAAGGATCTTAAGGATTTTAGAAAATGCACCTGCTCCCTGTTAAAAGTGCACAACAATTTTAAAGAAAGACAACTGCCACACATTATCAGTTTTTTGCTGATATAATGCTCATTTCTAAGCTACAGGATAATGCCAAACAAAGCTTTCTCTGATCTCATTTTCCATGTTATATTTTTTACTATTATTATTTTTTCTGTATAAACATTTATACCAACAGTTTTAAGGATGTTGTTGTAAAAGCACTGTGAAGTCACAGAAATTTTGGGACTTCAGAATTAGAATTTTCTTGATACTTTCATTATACTTAGAAACTATGTAAGTGAAATTTATGTAGACCCATTTGAAGGATATAAATTTATAAATAAAATAAAATAAAATAATATAATAGAATTATTATAAAGTAATATAAAATGACGTAAAATAATATTTTATAATGTTATAAAATTATGCATTATAAAAATAAATTTATACCCATTTGATGGGTGTAATCCTTGTATTGGGCTTACATGGCAAGGTCTTGGTAGCAGGGGATATCCTTCTTTCAGCTGAGATAAATTTATTCCTAGTAGTTGGCATAGAGCTCTGTTTTGGATGACAATGTTTTTAAGACCCTGATGTTGTTGCTGAGTGGTGCTTACTGGAAGTCAAGGATTTTTCCACTACTCACACTGCCCTGTCAGCAAGGAGCCTGGGGTGCACAAGGAGCTGGCAGAAGACAGAACCAGCACATCTGACCCCAACTGAACAAAGGGATATTGCATAACATGTAGTGTAACATGGAACAATAAAACTGTGGGATGTTGGATGGGGGAGCTGGAAGTCACTGCTCAGGAACTGTCTGGCTAACCGTCAGCAAGTAATGAGCAATTGCATCATGCATCACTTGTATATTCTTCTTATGCTTCTTGTTTAGATGCCCCATGTCAGATCAGAGCCAGCTCCAACTGCTCCAAGAGGGATCTATTGCTGCCAGAGCTGAGCCATGAGCAATGCTGGGTATGCCCTGGGAGAGCAGATTTGAGGGCTAAACTTCTGGGCTACAGAAGTTCTCTGCAGCCCATGGAGAGCAGACCGTGGTGAGGTAGGAGGGCTGGGGATACTGCTGCCTACGGGGAACCATGTGGAGCAGTGTAGTCTCCTGAAGGGAGGACCCTCTGGTACAGAGCCATGTTGGAGCAGTGCTTAGAAAGCTGCAGCCTGTGGAAAGGCCACACAGAATCAATTTGGGTAGGATGGAATCTCTGGGAGGGACTTGTGGAGCAGGGAGTTACCATGGAAATACAACAGTGATAAAGTTCTGTGGGCTGATTGCAGTCCCATTCCCCTGTGACACAGGAGGGAAAGAGGTAAATGGTAAATGAAGGTGAAGGTTGTTTTAGTTTGCTTTTGGTTCTCACTGCTTTCGTCTATTATAACCAGACAATAATTTACAAGTCTCCCTTATGCTGAGTCTGTTTTGTCCATGATGGTATTTAATGAGTGATCTCCCTCATATCTAAACTTCTGAGCTTTCTTTCGCCATATTTTCTCCGTGTTCTGTTGAGGACGGGGAGTGAAAGAGCAACACGGTGGAGCTAAACTACCTGGTAGTGTTAAATCAACATATCCTTATAAGTAAATCTTGAAAGTAGAGACCCTTTCTAATTTTTCTCTTCAATAAAATGGATTTTTTGAATGTATAACGAAACAAATTACTTGTGCTAGATGAGAACTGAAATGCATCTTTGTCCTTTTGGGGTATATTTTAAAAACTTGAATAGTATTTCAGTCTGTCCGAGGAAATTTTGTTTTTTTTCAAGTTTTGTTATTGGCTAAAATTCCATAACATTATTCTTAGGCTAACTTTGTAATTAGCATTTAGCTCAGAACCTTTAAGAGGTTTAAAAGCTGGAAAGAGAGGTGGAGTAGGCTGTGAACTGGCAGCTCATTGGTTGACTTTGCACTGGGCTTAATGTAGCTTTGCAGCAGTTTGGACAACTGGAACATAATGCAACCACTGAGAAGTTATCAAGTGAGAATTAGTTGAGGTCATCTGCTAGCTGTTATGCACTTTTTGTCTCCTGGAAAATTGAAAATAAGGGTGGAGTTAGACTGCGATTCTCTCTGGTAAAGAGCTGCCATACTTAGGGAGGGAAATAAATGGCTACTGTAGTCTTCCTTGGTCATCTTGACTAAAAAATAATCTGTTTGGGTAAAATAATTCCTGTTTAAGATCTGAGGAACCTGAGTCTTTGGATTTTTAGTGATTTATTTTTGTGTGTTACGTGTTATTTATTTATTTATTTATTTATTTAGTAACTCATTTTTGTAACTCAGGGCTGCATTAAAATGTCTTTAATCTGCACACATCAGAATAGTGTTAGTACTAGGTGAAAGCATATCAAAATTGCAAAGTGCAGTTATTACCACGCTTAATTCTTGTGTAGTAATTCATTAATCTTAGTAAGGTACCTGTCTTGATAATAGCCTTGTTGTAATAAGATACAGGTTTGATTTTATGCTGTATTAAAATTACCCCCCACTCTGCTTTTAAATTGGTTGCTTTCTGTTTTCATTCCATGCTCTGTTGTATGCAGAAAGTGAAATCCACAGGCCTGCAGTAGATGAAGCTAATATTGTCTGTGTCTTTCACTGCTGGCTGTAACAAAAATCAATACAAAAAACTTATGAGCATTTTCAGTACCCAATTCGATAGAAAATATGTCCCATTTCTGCAGCTTTTGCAACATTGTTTGAGCTTCCAGGGCATGAAGGTCTGGACATACTTTTTATTGAATCAGGTCCTGGGTAATATCTTCATATATTTTTAAAGAAAACTCAGAAGGTACACACCGAAATAAACACAGAATTGTACAAGTTGATGGTTACACTAGAAAGCTTGAATCATGATGTGAACACTGAAACTTGGCTAGCAGCAGTTTCTCCTGCAAAAATATTTTATTTCTTACATGAGGACTGCTATATCTGGTTGCATCAACTTCAAAGAATGCAAACACAATGCCTTTGGCATTGCCTAATTTTAAAAATATATACCCACTGATCAATCATCAATAGATACTTCAATAAAAATCATCATGGTGATGTTACATCCTGCCAACTTTATCTGAACTGAACTTGCTCTTATTATTTTTCCCCCCTTTTTCCCTCCACTTTTTTTTTTTTTTTTTTTTTTTTTTTTCATTTCTGGGGCATTGCTTAAATATTTAAAAATATGCTTTAACCTACTGTTCATTCAAAAAGTCTGATTAGTGTCAGTTCCATAACTATATGGAAGTGCCTGGAAGATATATGCAGTCTGAGAGAAAGCACTTGGCTTATGATAAATGTAAGATGAAAGTGATGCTTCTAGGCAGAGATTCAAGGAAATTTCTAGAAGGCCAACCTCCCTGTCAGCTGAAGACAGCAGAGCATTCTGCTGAGAAGGAAGCTCTCGTTTACTTTCACTGTTTTTATACATACTTAACGTATTCAGCAAGCAGTGTTTTGTGGAAAATTGTCTTCTTCATCCTCCTTTGCTTGGACTGGAAAAAATTTGTGTCACTTCTAATGTCTGGGTAGGAATAATACAGACTTCCAAGATTTCCTTGTTGGCAAATAAGTGGAAATTTGTAAACTCTAGTCATATCTGTGACTGATGTGGGAGATATAATGCTATTATTTTCCAATATGAGATGTGATGACTGTGTTAAAATAATTGTAAATTTGTCTTACCATTTCAGAAGTAAAGCAGAAATCACCTTTGTTGTTCTTGTGGTACAATTTCAGGTAAACTTATAATCCCAATTTGTCTAACCTGCTGGGTTAAACTACAGGGGAATTCTGTTACCGCTTATTGTAGATCTCTACCTTCTGTCTTCTTCATTAGGTCATATTGGTGACATAAGAATTATAGTCATAGAATCATCAAGGTTGGAAACGACCTCCAAGATCATCTAAACCAACCATTTGTAGGTAATGCGAACAGTGGGGTTGAGTGTACCCTCAACAAGTTTGCAAATGGCACCCAGCTGAGTGGTACAGTTGTGTCAACAGTTTACAGGCTGGTATGGCCCAGTTCAATGACCAGTGGGGCAGGGAGACCCATGTACCCACACCCTGGGAAAGAGATAAGGGGAAAAAGGATAGAGAGATGGGCCTAAAAACAAAACACCAGCAATGATCTGAGGAGAAACAAACTTATTTACTGCATAAGATATTGGAATGCAAAATAACACACTATATTACAATAAGATACAATATAATTAGAATTGAAGCTAAGAAATAAATAGTGTCCGAAAGCTGAAAGCCTTACTCTAATGCTGTGACAAGATGGCACCCGCAACAGAAACAAGCCAGACAATCGAAAGGGGGGCAGAAGTGAAGTATGAACAGTCTTTATCTTTTGCTCTGAGCAGAAAATGGAAACACAATGCAAAGTCCTCTGGGGTATATAGTATGTAGTTCTTCTCTTCTGGGACAGGTACCTGGAACTATCCACAATCCACAGAACTAAAGCATTAACTCTTTTACTGCCAGTGCACTACATGATGTTATGATGTGGGATACTGAGAACCAAAAATCATAAAACTATGACAAGTTGACATGCTAGAGAGAGGGGATGCTATCCAGAGGGATCTGGACAGGCTTGAGAAGTGAGCCAATGCCAACCTCATAAAGTTCAACAAGGCCAAGTGCAAGGTCATGTACCTGGGCGGGGGCAATTTCCAGCACTGATACAGGCTGAGCAAAGAACAGCTTGAGAGCACAACCTTGAGGAGAAGAATTTGGTAGTGTCAGTTGATGAAAAATTTAACATGAGCTGGCAATGTGTTCTTGCAGCCCAGAGGGCCAACCATATAGTATGTTGCATCAAAAGAAGTGTGATCAACAGGGCAAGGGAGATGATTCTGCACCTCTTCTCTGCTTTTGTGAGATCCCACCTGGAACTGCATCCAGTTCTAGAGTACCCAACACAAGAAAGAGATGGAGCTGTTGGAGAAGGTCCAGAGGAGGGCCATGAAGATGATCAGAGGGCTGGAGCACCTCCTCTATGAGGCCAGACTGAGACAGCTGAGGCTATTTAGCCTGGAGAAGAGAAGGCTCTGTGGAATCCTATAGCAGCATTCCAGTATGTGAAGAGAGACTACAGCTGGGGAGGGACTTTTTACAAGGGTATGTAGTGACAGGACAAGAGCAAATGGTTTTAAACTCAAGGTAGATTTAGACTCAAAGAAGGTAGATTTAGAAGGTAGATATTAGGAAGAAATTCTTTACTATGAGGGCTGTGAGACACTTGAACAGACTGCGTAGCGAAGTTGTAAGCCCCCTCCCTGGAAACATTCAAGGCCAGAGTGGGTGGGACTTGGAGCTGGTTGGTCTAGCGTGAGGTGTTTCTGCCTATATAGTGTTTGGAACTAGATGATCTTAAAGGTCCCTTCCAACCCAAACCATTCTATGATCCTCCTAACATCAATGCTTCCCCACTGAGTCATGTCCATTAGTACAACATCTAAATGTTTTCTGAACATCACCAGGAGTAGTGACTCAACCACTTGCCTGGGCAGCTCATTCCACTACCTGACCTCTCTTTTGGAGAAGAAATTATTCCTGATATCCAACCTGAATTTGCCCTGGCACAATTTGAGGTGATTCTCTCTAGTCTTATTTCTAGTTATGTGGGAGAAAAAAGCTGATGCCCTCCTCACCACAACCTCTTTTCAGGCAGTTGTAGAAAGCAAGAAGGTCTCCTCTGAGCCTCCTCTTCTCCAGGCTAAACAACTCCAGTTCCCTCAGTTGCTGCTTATAAACTCTGTAATCCAGACCCCTCCAGAGATTCATTGCCCTTCTCTGGACACACTCTAGGGCCTCCATGTATTTCTTGTAGTGAGGGGCCATGGAAACAGAAGGAATTTTGAAATGGATCAATTTTTTTGCATCTTTTGCATCAAATGTAACAATGTTAACAATATAGTCAATAATTATGCATGTTTGAAAGTATCTTATGTTCTTGGAAAGATGCAACTTAGAATATTTTTAAAAATTACATTGAATGTAAATGTTTTAGTAGTAGTAAGGGATCCCCTTTCTAACATCTACTGAAACTTTGAGATGTTCTGTGTTGATGTAAAAATACCTCCATGGTTGTGGTGTTCAGCATATTTAGATCTGGAAAACATGCATATTGCTTATAAGAAATTTCATTTTTTTTAATTTATTTCTTGGTGACCTATTTTTTTTCCTTTAACTTGTTAAAATTCTTTCTCATTAATATGAAATATCATTTGATTGTGTGGTCAGAAATAGATGATCAAACATAAGAATGAGTTGTTGAGATAAGTTGTAGAGTTTCCATCCAACAGGACAGAGTCCTGGGCAACTTGTGGCTGCGAGTCTGTGAGCAGAGAGTTTGGACTCCTTGACCAGAGATCAACTTCTAACCACAGCCATTCTGTGATTCTTTGATTTTTCTGCATAGTTAATATTGAGGTAGAAACTTAACTTATACTAAAACTCATCAGGTGTTTAATAATTCTGACTTAGTATGTCAAGATGTCATTTCATTTACTCTATAATTTCTGGAAGTCAAATAAATTAGAATTATTTCATATCCTACATAAAATGAACTATAATTGCTTTACCTCTGGCAAATGAAGGAAAGCAACTTTCTATTCTTAGCTTTTTTGCAACAATCTATATTTTCATCTGGAATCTTTGAAGACATATATGAGAAGTTAAGTTTTTAAATATGAATAATTTTTCAGGGAAACTTTCAGCCTACGTTACAAGCCTTAGCCTAAGCAAATAGCAAAAGTACGAGCATTAAGGAATGTTTGAATAAAGATACAGTGGAGATAAGTCTTTCTTTTGAGGGATCATGTTTACTGTTTGGTTCTTCAGGTGTGCAAACTATTTCTTTAGATACTGTTAAGAATCACATAAATATAAATATCTTTTAAAAATATAGATTTTTAATTTGTTTTTGTTTACCCTACTGCAGATCAGTCTCCAGTATTCATTTGCAGGGCTTTCATTTCCAGAGCTTTTTCTGTCCCTGTCAATCCTCCTCTTGTTTCCTCTGTTTCTCTCAGGAAGTTACACGTAGCACAACATAGCAGATTGGTTGTTCTCTATGCCAGTCCACAGTGCAAATCCTCTAAGACTACTGATTTCTTTATGGTGTTTTTCACTGTTTTGCCAATTCCTTCATAAAGCGAAAGGTAACTCTCATTTAAGGTGTTTCTTAGTTCTTTTTGGAGGTAGTAACATCATAAAAACTGAATGTATGTAAAATATATTTTGTGTTCCTTTCCGATATGTTTACAATATAATGTATTTCAAAAAGGTACATGAAATACATTGTGCTAAATTTAACTTTCCTTAGTTAGTGATATGAAAACAAACATCACACACAACCAAATTTTATATGACTATATTTCAACCATGGGATGGTTTACGAACTGACTGTGGGGGATTATCATATTGAACATAGGCAATATGAGCTTTTTTGATTGAATGCATATGCTGTAGACTTTGTTTCTGTGAACAGGCTATGTAAACACATCCTATGGAAACTTACTCTTCTTTTTAGTTCCTAGATGCTTCACAATCAACCTAAACATTATATTCAAATACAAACGTCCTGAGTACATTTGTTAAAACATTAAACTTTGTTTTGAATTTTACTGCAGACTTTTGAAGAAAAAAATCTTTAATACAATATTTATATAAGGAATTAATTAAACAAACTACAATGTTTTAGGTAAACATGTATTGTGATTTTCCTGAACTAATATACTTAGTATTTTTATTTATATTCTGGACAATGATTGTAAGAATAAATGTATTTTTTTTATTATACAGCTTGGTAACATCTGCACAGCTGAAATATTGCATCAGTTTATGCAGGCATTCATTACGAAAGCAAATTGTAATAGTCAAAATACTATCGTTTTACTAAGACATTTTTAGGCAAACCTAAAAATGATAAGAATAGCTAGAAGTACTTATTCAAATGAATTGTGTCATTTATTCTTTATAAAGACTCTATGGTTTTACTATTTTCTATGCGCATATGATGTTCAATATCTGGAATAGCAGAAAACAGGTGAAACTGAATGGTTAAAGAGTGAAACATTTCAGAAGCTAATAAGCTACATTTTACTTTTTATTCTATATGTACATTATTTATATATTTCTGAAAGCTCTATTGTTGTATGAGACCATTGCCAAAAAGAAAGCCTTGGCAGATCAGAACCTCTCTTGGTAGGTATACCTAGTTTCCACCTGTGGGACCGTGTGCAATGAAGTAACATTTTGTCAAGCCACACTTCAGAATGAGACCTGAAAAATCATATATTATTTGTTTGTGTCCCAGTTTGGAAGCATGAAGAAACTATTTTCTCCTCCTAGGGTGTTTAACAATCTGTTCTTGAGAGTTTTTTGTTTGGAATTATTTCTTTCCACATTCTGCAGCAAACAATTGTTTTTGCTGTCATTAGTGATCCTTCTGGTTTTACAACTTGAAATCTGCTTTCAGTTGTCATTTATTACTAATTATGTCAATAGTAAAAAATAACATGGTTAATTCAACCTATTACATGAAATATATAATGCTACACACCAAAAGGTAGCAGCAACTTTTATATGATCTTTTGTATTTATATCCAATTTTTGTCAAACAAAAGCAATATGGTTTTGAAAGAATCATTTTCAAGAACAGACTAAGCAGTCAAGTTATCTAATTGATTGGAGAATTTTTCATTTCAATTATGACCTTGAAGTCAGTGATGCCTGGAATGCTCCTCAGACCATGTCATGGGTGCTCTAGTAAAAGATCTATCGTTAGATCAATTACTAAAAGCAATGGAACATCTGATCCTACCCTTGAAATTAACCAGGAAAAGTAGGTCAGCACACCTTCAGCTGACACAATGAAGTATTATGCTCTCAATGACCCAGGAAGGAAAGCACTAATGATTGATGGGAAGAGATATTTAAATGAGAAAGTTGAAGCACACTAGAATTAAGCACGTCAAAATGATCAAGCAACTCTAGACAGCCAAGTGACTTCAGATAACAGCAATTTTGGCCATATCTATTCTCCCCCCACCACCAAAAACAAGTCATATTTATCATCAAAAGAAAGAGAATTTAGGCTTCAAAGACCCATCAGCTTTTTCCAAATTGTGGTTATTTCTTCCCTTTCTTTTTTTGTTTTTTCTTTTTCTTTCTTTTTTTTTTTTTTTTTTTTGAATAATGCTATTTAGTTCATTAGCTCTCATAGTCTCCCATATGTCGTAGAAAATCTGCTGCCACCTCTTCTGAGGAGTTAAATATGCAAAATAAATAAATAAAATTAAAATTGTGACAGAATGAATTTTGTAGATTTTCACCACTGTACAATTTGAAAACTGTTTTCTGAATATGCTTCAGTGGCATTATTGCTCTTTGTATTAGGAATAAAGGAAGAAAAATAACAAAATACTTGTAGTAATACAAGAATATCAGAACGATATACAAGTATTCTTAAATTATTTCATGGTCAAGAGCTTAATACATATTTAGCACTCTCATAGAACAGCCTGGATGCACATAGATAGCAGTACAACCTCATAGTACTCTAGGAAAGGCATCATAAAAGCTCTGTATTGGTTTTTCCTTTCATTTCCATTAGATGTAAATTAAAATGAACCATATCTGTTAGAAATAGACTTCCAAGGTAGATACTACACATGTTCAAGTTATTGTTTAAGGACTGCGAGGAATCCTCGTCTCTGAAGGTAGAAAGATTTCATGATCGTTTTTTAAGATCAATAGTGAGATAAAAGGTGTGTTTTTTTCTGAAATGTATAATAGATTGTCTAATACCTTTCCTAAGCTTTCTGGGACAGGATTTTGAGGAAGGGAAGACTGAAGAATCTTGGCAATTTCTGCCCAGGCTGAAATTTTTTTTTACATCTGAAAAGACTATAATTACTGATACTTTTTCTAAAAAAAATCATTCAAAGATTCAGCTACTGTGTTTAGAATATCCAGGGATTCTAGGTAGTTACTGTGTTTGCAAACTTGGTGCTCAATTGTTTTAAAATAAAGTGACCTAGTTTCTGTATTCAGCAATTAAACACACATCTGCCACAAGATATTTATAATTTAAAACTGGAAGTATACTGCATCAACGAATACTTGGACTATTAGAAAGAGAATTTACAATGTGCTGTTTTTCTAAATAGTTCTCTATTGAGGGAGACTTTGCTTAGTTCACTGAGCGTTTAAAATGGGTAGATACGAAATATGAAACACCTGTACAGAAGATTAAACTGAACGTCAATAGAGCTTGAATGACTCTAGTTCTTAGAAGAGTCTGCTATGAAATTTTTCAAGTTTATGTTGTTGCAGCAACTGAAGTGGATTGGACAGGGGACTGGAATGTGAGCATAGACTACTTCAGTGTATTTCAGTGTTCAATACAGAGGAGAGGAGTTGTAAGCATAACTTAATGTTTTTTACTGCATTTTATCTATTCTTTAAGTAGTATCTAAGGGCAAAGAAGTAGCTGGGACAACTGATTAACTGACTCTGTCAAGCCCTATTAACTGTAATCTCAAGAATAAATTGCTTTCATAGACTACAATTTGGGTTCTGCCAGGTATAATTCCAAAAATTCTGCATCAGTTTGTTTCCACCAGTCTGTTGCTTTTCTTTAGATCCGTGGCCTTTACAAAGGGAACTTCAGTAGATTTTTTCTTTTTCTAGAAAAGTTGTTAAAACAATAGGAAAATTGTTTGAATTAAGAGTAGAAGAAATTCTCAAACCTCTCATAACATAGGCTAGATATTTTTTCTTTTATCATGCATTATGACTTCTACTTTATTTTTATTAGATTGCTATGCCCACTTATTTTTCTTCATATCCTGTTTGAAACTAGCAATTCTTTTACTAAGTAAAATAAAATAAACAACAACAAAGCCAATGGTGCTGCACGTGGGTAAACATGTTGTGATGATTAGCCTGAGATAACTCACTTATTTTGCATAAACCACATGGAACTCATTGCTTGATTTGAACTGCATCCAATGAAATTAGCTGTACTCTGCATGCTCAAAATATTCAGTGCCAGCGTATTCATTTACGTATGATGAAGGCAACGACTCTTCAGCATTACTCATCAGCATTACCCATCCTTGCAGCTCATTATCACTGAGATAATCAGGAATATTCATAAATTAAAGAAAGTTAAAGCCAGTCATGCCAAAGGAAATTTGCTGATTCAAAGTATGAAGAGCTTTTAGCTTTCACAGTTTGTATTTTCTTAACAAGCACAGGACACTGTACATAATACTGCAGCCTGTAATATCATTAGCCAGACAGTGAAATGGATATCAAAAACTTGACTTGCAAACAGAACTCAAAAAAACTTTGAAGTAAGCATGTCTACTGGATGTAGTCATATGCTGAGATTGAAGGGGATTGTTTTTTCCCTCTCTTTGTGTGTGTGTGCTTGAGTGCATGTTTCTTTAAAGAAACATCAAAACATGACTCTGGTCATGTTTTTTCTGGAAATATTATATTTGGATTATTTGCCCTGATGCTTTGTGGAACACTTCACTTAAGTATAACATATTGTAAAACAGAATGCCACCTGGAAATTAGGCTTTTGTTCGATGTTTGTCAAATTGTTCTTAAGAACTTCAAGAAAATAGTGTATCAAGCATTACAGAGACCAAGTCTTAATTAGGAATGGTATCCTTGGAGTACTGATTAATTTCAGGAAATGTTTTTTCAGTACACTGGAGATATAGCAAAATTTTTAGTATACTTAGACTTTGAATGCCATGGTTTTGATCAATAAGAATTAAAAGTTCATTTGCAAGGCAATTTATGTAGCACGATTTTTCCTTTCTTTAAATGTGTCAAAGCCTAATGCATAAAAATTGCTGCTATTATATGACAGAAACATTAAAACCATGATTTTTCTTTTTTATATAATACTTATTTAATAGCTTTAATTTTCAATGTAAAATAAAGTTTCTTTGATATTAGTTGGGCTGGATTTAGTTTGGCAGTTATCAATTTAATTAATAATCAACCAAATGGCATTCTAGATTTGCTTTGGATAGCAGTTCAATGCATTGTATTGATTTTGTATTATTGGACTAGGTGTTGTTATCATTATTACTGTGTGCCATGCTTCAGGCAGAATTTGAATTAACTGGTAGTATTTTAGTATAGGGATTTTTTTAGTCATTTGCATGGAAATTGTGCTATAGCTTAGCAGTTAATTAAAAAGCCTTTTTTTGCTTGTCGCTATTGTTTTGTGTTTGTATGTTAAGCATTTTTATTAAAATGATTCAGAACAAAATGCTTCTAAATGCGTTAGCTTATTTGTATACTGTGATATTTTTTCTTTTTTCTCAAACTTTACTTTCTTCCCTTGAAAATATAGCACTAATGTAATGTCAGGTAGTATTGTAACATCAGGGCTGAGTTTAGATTGTTGTTTATGTCTACTGACCTTTATTTTCTGTATAATAAAAAACAGCCCACTATTCACAGTTATGTCAATTACAGGAACATATCCTGCACCAGAGAGTCACAGTAACTGCTCTGGCAGGAAACTTGTCTCAGCAAGGAGATGGGTGACAGTGAAAGAATGCTTAAATACGTTCAAAACCTCTACAACTGCAAGAAATTGGACATCTTGTGCTGTATTTTACCTATCTCTTGTTCCCTCAAGAGAGGGAGTGTTCCTTGCAGAAGTGATAGAATTTGAGAATAGTATGGACTTCAATATTCTACCTGAAAAGAAAAATGAATTCATTTAAAAACTATTTCAAAATAGAATTTCCTGTGCTGCAGGCTTAAACTTGCATGACTACTAGCTAAAATGAAAGATCACAGTTATTCAGATCTGAATATTCAGATCTACTTGTGTGAATAATAAAGATTGCTATTATAACTATGGAAGTGGCATATCAGCTAGACTTTGCAGTGAGGTTCAAATTAGAATCAGCTCATTCTATATGTCTACAAGCATTATGGACATGGATGCAGACTAAGTGCTAAAGTCATACTTTTCCTTTCCTGAGAAAGGCTGAGGTTGGTTAGGTCTCTGGATCACTACTCTAGAAGTGTTAGTTTTTAGTAAATTTTTAAGAAATTGGAAAAACCTAGACTAAAATATTACTGCTTTACAATCTACCCACACCCAATAAAAGAGAAAAGGAATTGTAGAAAGAAAAGGACTTTCCTTTCTTCTATCTTGTTTTGGAAAACATATTTTCTTTGTGTGCGTGCAAATGCTAACTGTGATGCGAAACTATGTGCTTAAATTAATCAAAGATTTCTCAACAAGTCCAAAGAAGTATTAATTCTGATGGACCCACTGTTCTCAAAAAACAAAAATATGTTATTAAAGATATACCACATAGTCCCTTTTGGAGACTTTTTCTAAGCGTTGTTTCATCTGAATTTCACAAATTTGATATCATGTCTTGACAATTCAACTGCTTGAGTCAGTATTTCACATTATGCAATAATAATGAAACATAATGTATTTGCGCCAAATGAGTCATCCAGATGGTGTGTCTAACCCAGTATATTTCAACTCAAAATTCCTTAAAAGACATTTGTTAAAGCCTCTATTTAATAGAGTTTCCCTTGTTGAAAATATTTCTAATTACTATCACTACTCCTTATATTATTTTTCTTTTATAGCAAACCTCTCGAGTCAGTTACCTTTCACATTAAATCAACACACAAGACAAGAACGAGATGTGCAAAACCTCAGGAGTTAAAACATTCATTCTTTATTTCTATCTTTGTTCAGTTTTGAGAATGCATGTGTAGAAGGTCTATTCTAGCATACTTCATTTTAATAATAGTTATATTCCTACACATCTTTTAAATATCAGATTGTTCTGTCCCTAAAAGCTTGTGCCAGGAAAAGGAGTTTGGAGATATTTCATGAATATGCATTGAAAACTGCTGATAGGATAGACATTTGTTTAACAAAATTTCATCACTGAGTCACGTGAAGAATTCCTGGAATAAAATTTCATTTTTTATTGCTCTAAGAAGCCTGAGCTAAAGACATAAAAAATGTTTCTACTGTAAGAAAGATTAATAAATATCTGAATGTTAAGAAAACTGCATTGTTCTTCCAGTTTTGTTACCTGAAGAAAAAATCCTGAACTTTTTACTGAGACTCTTTGCCAGTTCAGGATATTTAGATTTCAATCTAGAAAAATGATTACTTGCTATTGTTTTTTATGTGGCATTTCTAAACTGTTGCATTTTTTGCTCATGTGCCACTGGTACAAAAAAATACGGGAGATACATGCTATTTGTGGGAGATGACAGATTTCCACGGCTTCAAGTGTTCTGTTGAGTCTTGGTTCATTCAGTTTGATGATTAGTCTTTTTTTCTGAAGTAGATAAGGAGGGCTTCTCTCTGATCTTACTGTCTTCTTTTGCTTCTTTGAGAAGGATTTTATGACCTAGTTGTGGAAATGTTAGGTTTAGGGAAAAAAAGAGCTACATATCTTATTTGCTTTTCCAGTCCTGAACACTGCCACTCTTAATCCTTATGGAAGTTATATACACAAGTGGATCACCCTGCTGAGTGGATTTCAGGCTCCTCTTAAGGTAATAGAAGAGCAAAACCATGGCATTAACCAAAATAACTCCAGGTGATCGTAATAGGTACAGGCACAGGATAGGAACAGCAGAAATCCTGGCAACTTCTGTACTTTCTTTTGATCATCATCTACATATACTCTGCCTTTTCCTAAAACACTGGTTTGTAGTGGGGAATAACCTTCATTCAATTGGCAGAATTCAACTACAAGTCAATTACTAATTTAATAAAATGCAAAGCACCACTTTAAATCCTACTGTATGTGTGGAAGAACAGGTAAGATAAAGGGAACTATAGAGGTGGACAAAGAGTGCTGAAATAAGATGATTTTTTGCAAAGTTTTCTGAGTGTACATGGGATTTCAATGAAATGCAAGCGGACAGACATCACTGATTTTTTTTTCAGCTCTAATGGGCTAGGTTGTTCATCTTTTAAGTGCAGGTTATGAACATAATTGAGGTAACCAGTACAAAAGCTCCACATTCTCTTATACAGGTGGATAACCTTGTAGCTATCATCTCTGCCCCAAAACTTGCACATGTAATTAGTTAAAATACAATGCTTTCAGAACAGTAAAAGTAATTTACAAACTCTCAGGAGATAAGGATACATTTTTTTCATCAAGCTAGTTTATTGGTTGAATTGAACTGCTGATATTAATAAAGTATATTTTCAATATTATCTATTGTGTATGTGACAATATTCCTGCCCAATTTTTTCATATTAAAAAACCTTAAAAAAACCTCAGCACTGATTAAAGTGAGATGTGTCTATTCCTCAAGCACTGACAAAACAACAAAATAATCCATATTTTAATAAAATAGATCTCTAAAGGCTCTTAGAAATATGAATAATTATAATTGTCCTGTAAGGAATAAAGTTTATGGAGGTTTTTTTTGTGTTTTCCCTATATGTAATGTTAGCTATTTATGTATGTACAGCTTGTTACTGAAATTTTGGCACAGCTCTTTCCTCCTCTGCTTGCTACTGAGGATTCAGGATACCTTTTCATCTCATTGTATTGCCTGAGCTCTGATTTTTGTGGATAGTGTGTGTTCCCTGATTCATTTTTTTAATATTATATTTTTACTTGGCTAGATTTGCTAGCCAACAGCTATATTTCAGTTTGTCACCAGACTTCCTTCCAAATGGAAGCACTTTATAAAACATGTGAAATCACAATACCCAATCATTCAGAAATATTGGGCTACTTCAAATTTTTATAAGCTCTTAAATTTGGAGGTGATCAGAGTTCTGAGCTTGCATTGCACAGAATAATTTAAAATTATTGGAGCACTTCACATATTTTTAAAACCACTTCAGCTAAGAAAGGATAGGGTTCTAGAAATATGTGACATATAAGGGTGTAAAATTATCTGAGAGCTTAAGTGCTTCAGTGTGAAAGTGATCAAGGTTCCTTGCTTGCACATTGCAAAGTAATTGAAAATTACTGGAGTGCTTCAAGTGGTTCATGTTTTTAGAAGAGTTTTAGTCTTTCCTGCTAAAATGCTCTTTACAATTTTGAACGTCTCTAATATTTTCAAATGTTGAGATCCACCCATTATCCTTCTTTTCATTGTTTTGGGAATCTTTTAGTGCTGGACATGTAGAAGCTTTCCTGAATGTAAGTGTTCTATTGCTACTGAGGTAAGCAATTCAAGCATTAGTTTTAATAATATCAATATTGAAAACTGATATTTGAACTCATGCTTATATGTACCATTACTGATAGAGTACTTTCTATAGGTAGCTCACTTAATTCCATTTTTATAAGATGTTCTTTTTGAATTAGATTTTAATTTATTTTAAATTACTTGATACTACATTTAGTCTTGTTGAGTTTTCCTAATTACCTTGAAAATACTGCTTTTTTCCCCTCCTTTTGTGTATCCTTTTCTCTATTCTACTCCTTGCTGTCTTCAATGCACACGGTGCACAAACCACTGGTATATCATAATTCATTTTCTCACAGCTCATTCTCAGTACTGTGTTTTGGTAGAACTCACAGAGGGTAGATTTTTTGAGCTGGATTTATCATCCACACAAGAGAATCATAATAGTTCTATATTTTAAGAGGGGAAGAAAAAAATCCTATAAAGAGCATCATTCTGCAATGCATTGTTTCTGTACATTGAATTTATGACTGTAAGAAGGAAATCATTTGTGTTATACAGGTATTCTATTGTGTGCATTTAAAAATTTAATTCTGTCCCCACTGTGCTATTTGTTTTACTTAACTGTTTTCACAATCTTTGCTTATTTTAGGTCCATATTTCCTTACCTTATCTATATCATGAACTGTTCCATTCAACCATTTGCATCTTTCAAATATGTAAGAAAAGAATCTATATTCCTTTTTATTTTATTTTAGGTCTAACCAGAAGTGCTGTGGCAAAATGTTAAAACTAAAATCACCCAAAATTATAGAAGTTTATATTTACTTTAGGGTTGCACATAATATCACGATTAATTATTAATTGATTTTTTTTCAAAAAAAAAAAAAAAAAAGAAAGAAAGAGATTTAGAGAGGGTTTTAAAATATCTGTGCAACAGGATGAAATCTTCTTTGAACAGAGTAGTACAATCATAATCTTAAGAAGAAGCAACTAGAAAATACTTGCAATCAATTATTCAGCTTTTTGAAGATCAAAATGGACATATTACATTGTTTAACATAATATCGCATTCATTTCCATGTTACTGTTTTCATTTCTAAGATGACTAGAATAGCAGAATTCCTCGCAGCTAATGTTGCCTTCTGATTTGAATTGACTGTTTGGAAACTTTATTTATAGTGCTTGTTATCATTCCTTTGTGACAATTTTAAATTATGAGCTGCCAAAAAGTGTTCACTGTATAAGAAAGGTCGGGAATTAAAAAGGCATCATCTTCTATACATTCTATGCTTGCTGTCATGAATAGTGCCCTCCAACCTTTCTATGACCCATAGAAAATTAAAACAAATGATTTTTATCTTACAAAATCACATTAATATTGGCTACAGATATATCCATATCAATAGCCACTTTTAAAACAATATTTTTGCAATTTTGGAAAATGAAATGGCTATTACAGTTACAATTGTTGGGATAAAGAAGATAGATATCTATAGGGATTGAAAAGACTGAAATCTGTAAACATTAATATAAAAATTGTTTACAGTGTTAACATTTATCAGAGACAGAATTTTCTGTGAGTTACAATAAATCACGTCTTATTGTACAGGTACCTGGCCTCTATTTTTCAACTCAGTATTTTCAAGTATTAAATATGATCATGAGGAAAAAAGATGTTTGTACCTGTGGATCATTTTACACAAACTGATTAAGAACACGAAGGAAGCAGATTAAAATATCCGCTCCTGACGTTTTTTCACATTATTTTGGGATGGATGATTAAAGAAGATTTGTCTCTAAGTTCTGGAAAGATGTTTTCCAGAGAAACTTACTAAAAATCCCTAAAAAGATGACATCGTACACTTCCACTGTACTTCTGTAGTCTTTTCAAACAAGATAATTTGGAATAAAATAATAGAAATTGCTGTAAGAAGAAACAAAATGCTTGCACGTGTTTGGAGTGTGTAAGTGCTGTGTGCATAATAGCAACATTAATATCATGTTGTGGGCTCTGGAGGTCGAAAGAACAAGAGGCTACCAAAGGAGAGAAATCTATCTTGGCCACTAACCTCAGACTGTCTAGATTTGCACTGCTGTATCTGGAAGTTAGTTTGGGGAGAAACATCACATTGTATTCCTCTATTCCTCCCTTCCTTTTTACTCTTACATAAGGATTTATTGCTATCTACCATCAAAGTGAGAATTCTTCTCAAGGTAGACTTTTGATCTTGGTGAGGATGGCCATTTTCAGGCAGTACTTACCAGCAAAATGAATAGTGCATAATCAGTGCCTAAGGCAGTCCCTTAGAACTCACTAATAACTTTAGACGTCTCATAAATTTGCTGCTGAAAACAATCTCCATTTCACATATGTAGGAATGTAGATCTTTAATTTTCCTATACATACCAAAGTGTTTAGATAGTGTGACCTAATTATTTGTCACACTTTCACCATCTTTCTGTTATGTTGATAAATCTTAGAACTGCTTGGAGGGTCCAAAATAATATTTCTAGACAAAACCTCAAAACTATTTATTAAACACAATCCATATGACCTGCCTTTTGAAAAAGTGGATATATAGTCTTTCACCTAACTAGCACATGTGCTTACCATGGCTGAGGTTCACATTGGTTTATGAGGAAGTTTCAGAACAAATATTCATAAAATTCTTCTGGTAGTAGACCCATGTGTATATTGAGGTTTTTGGTTTGTGTACTTTGAATTTTGATGGTTTTTTTTTTTTTTTTTTTTTTTTTTTTTTTTAATTAAAATATGGTCTCAGACCTGGTTGCACTTTGCATTTCTTTTAAAAATCATTTTCCTTTGATCCTTCTACTGTAGTTACTTACTATGGTTATTTCTCTGTATTGTAACTGAAGAAATTGAGAAAGGGGAGTCAATTATTTTAGCATTTCAGCAGTAAGGATGATGAATAGATATGTATAAAGAGAGAGTCCTAAAGAAAAGAAAAAAAATACATCTCTCCATGCTAAAAGTATCATTTCCTTTCCCTTCTGTTGCAAATTCAATTCAGTTATCATCTGAGTACTATCACGAAGAGCCAAAGAACGAAAAATTGAAGTCTCTCTACCAAGGGGAGCTCATAACTAAATTACAGGTTTCAGAAATATTGATAATTATTTTGCATTTTCTGAATTTCTGAAACACTCCTTACATGGTTAATTATAGATCTTTTCTACAGTCCTGCTAGGTTTGTACATGCAGTAGTTTGTTGACATATGCTTAGATACACAAATGTAGGAACAGCAGAAAAATGAATATGTGACTATGAAGCAGTAAAAAAGTCTAGAAAAAAACCCTCTACTGTTTGGATATTTATTTCTGAATGTCTTTTATTTTAGATACTGTAGTTGGAACTGAGTGCTTATTTCTACAAATTAATTATTGCTTTTATTTATTTTTGTGCACAGTGTATTAGTGATCAGATGCATTTCCCAAAATATTCTACTATTTGAAGCTTCGCAAAGACTGATTACTAAAAATATTTCACTCACTATTTGGAATACTGCCTAGCTACTATTGCTTAGGCAGTGTTACTTCTGATGCACTCATCAGACAGAATATTTCACAAAAATTCTCCAGATCTTGATTTTGTCTGAGCAACTAATTTTTATGATTGTTTACCACTATAAATTTAAGAGAGGTATGTATTTAAAATGTCCTACATTTCTCTAGCTTTTAAAATTCTCTAAAGAGGAGTAAAAAAAAACCTAATTTATGTAAAATTAGACAGTTTGAGTTCGCCAATAAATTTTTTTGTAACAATTATGGAAGGTCCATAACTACTGAAAGTCCTGTTGACTAGTAAATATTACAGGGACTTCAGACCACTTTATGATGTGTAGATAAAATGCTATAAAAAAGGAACATTTTAAAATATATTTTACTTAGGAATACTGAAAGCTGTAGTAGAAGCACTGTTTCAATATCCCAAATTCATTATACATTTCAGATCGATTTATTTAAATATGACTTTTTTTTATTATTATGCATTATAAAGTGATCAAGATAGTGCTGTAGGGACTCAATAAAAACAAGAAGAAAAGAAAAAATGTGATTTATATTTAGTTAGTAAGTTGGAAACTTCATAATTAGGCCATCCCAGAAAAGGCCTAATGGAACCAGCAGCAGATCATGACATGCTGAAAACTCAGATTTCTGAAAAAATGCATTTAATTAATCAATGTATTTTTTCTATAAAGTTGATTTGATTCATAATATATTGCATTTTAATGGTATTTGGTATATTTTTAAAATAACAAGAAACTTGAAATAAAACAGGACTTTTTCACTCTTTGAGAAACAAAAAAATTTGTTCCATTTTATCAGTGTTTATCATCTAGGAAACTATAACCCAAATATTCATTATGAACTTCTTCAGAAATTAAGAATAATGAAGATTTTCACTGTGAGTTTACTTAAAGAATAGAGTATTTCTCTTACAGATTGTGTATACTGTAAATATTTACCCAATAAATAATAGTAATAATACTAGTGATTTAGAACTTGTTAGAAAACAGTGCTGTTGCATTGCCCTACTACACAGTGCCCTAGAAAAAAAAGGTGACTGTTTTGTTTCTATGTTTATTTAAGTATTTATTGAATATGTTTTCCTGTAGCTATTGAACTCGCCTTTATCTGCAGAAGGAAAAGAGATTGGTTTCTTCCAGCTGCTGCTAAATGTAATTTTAATTATCACACAAGAAAATGGTTACTTTCTTAAAATAATAAAAATAAAAATCTTGCAGAAATGATTGTTCTTCATGCTGTTATTTGTTTGTTGACTGTAAGTTTATTTTTTCTTAAACTTTTCCTACACCTGATGGGAAATTTGGACTGTAATGAGGCCATATTCACAGTATATAAAAAGTAAAGATAAAAGACAGCTTGTAATGATTTTTTGATTTATTTTAACATGGCTGTTAATGAGTGATAATCATCACTCATTTTCTGTATGGCAGCACCAGGGAATGGCTGAGCTGTATAGACAACCTTTGATATGCTACTGCACTCTCATGCCTATAGGGGATAAAATAGTGAGTAAAGCTGTGGCTTTTAGAAAACTGAGATAATACCATGGAGCAAAACAACAGAAAATTAAGAAGCCAGGCTGCATCAAGTCTACTGATTGCATATCTATCTCTGTAGGGATTCAGGTTCCTCAGTTGTCATCCTTCATGCAAGAGCACAATGAAAACCCAGTCAATCCAGTCTTTTTAAAGACTTTGAAGCTGAAGTTATTTTAAAGTGCTTTTAGTCACCTAATCAGTTGTGTAAATAGCTATGAAGATGCATTGTTGAAACTGTGTTGTCAGCGGTTTATGGGCTAATTTGAGCCGGTTCCGTGACTAGCGGGGCAGGGGGTCCTGTGGGTCTGCGCCTCTGGAAAGGGGAAAATAAAGGGATAGAGAGATGGACCTAAAACAAAACAGCTGCAATGATCAGAATAGAAACAAACTAATTTACTAAATAAGATATTGGAATGCAAGATAACACACTGTAATACAATGTAAGACAATATAATTAGAACTGGAGTTAATATTCAAATATTATGAGAGAGAGTGCTCAAAAGCCTTACTTTAATGCTGTGGCGAGATACGCAGTTGGGATGAGCAGCAGGGAGGAGAACCAGGTCTCGTACCTTGCCATGGGCTTTATCTCCTCTTTGAATGCAAAGTCCTTTGGGGTATGCAGTTGTTCTGCTCTTCTGGGACAGGTACCTGGAATTGGAGCATTAACTCTTTAATTCCAGTGCGCTACGTGATGTTATGCTGTGGAATACCAATAGAGCTAAAGCATAAAACCATGGCATTCATAAAGCACGATACTGGAGTTGGGGTGTATTTGTGTTGATTTGATTGTTTTTTCATAGCTTGGCAGTTAGCTTACCTTGGATAGGATATGCCCAGTATGGATTCTGTACTCACTGTGAAAATACCCACCAAAGTTCTGGAGCTGTGTTCCATGTTTTGTTTGCTGTGATCACTTCAGTAATTAAAAAAGTTCTACTTTATATCCATGCCTTCTCTTGATGGTATTCTAGTCGATATAAATGGATGGCAGGATTTGGCAGCCCTATTCTAGGAGAGGAGAGATTTTTGTCACCTCATAAATCAGTTGACTGGGAGGAAACTCACTGGTCCTCATACTAAAATGAGCAGCATGAAGAATGGTTTCCTACATTCGTGCAAAAGTGAGATTTATCACTGGTGGGAAGGTCCAACACTGCTTGGGTAAATACCTTCCTAAAAGCCAATGTTTTAAAGGACTTTGCTTCAGAACAGGTCATTTTGACCTTGTTATTTCCAGATTAGTTCCTGAGGTCTGCATTTGGCTTTCAGTCAGCTCAGAAAAAACTTCAGCGGCCTGGAACGGGAGGTGCCTGCTGCCCTGTATGAGGGAAAGCATATTAGATGTCAGCTCCCTGATTGCTTCGGCTTCTGTCCGGAGAAAAGACAGGGTCAGCGGTCAGGCTGGCAGCTGGCTGTTTCAAAAGGGCAGCTTTCAAGCTTAACCTTAAAAAATAGTCTCTTGGGATTTGAACCCGCTCTTCAAAGTCTTATGGAATCCCAATTTCAGCTTTCTAAAGATGATCTCTCTCCAGCATGGAAGTCAGTACCACCATTCCTGCATGGTTTCTCCAGTTGGAATCCCTGCTTATTTATTTCTAACTTTTCTGTTTACTAAAGAATGGTTTCTTAGTTTTGTTTGAAAAGGAAATTGACTTCCCTCACTCTTTGTCATTGCCTTGTTAACAAGGAGGAGGAAAAGCTGCCTAATCTCAACATTATGAGAGTTGTTAGAATTGATCCCAAGTGAACTCTGGAGAGCAGAAAGTCAGATCACCTCTTTGTTTTGTTTCAGGGGGTTACCGAAAGGGAATGACAGCCTTCAAGGGACCTATTTCCCACTAGCTGAAAGACTGCATTAAGCAAACATGTTTAGTGAAGGGTAAAGAGAGTACCGGTGGGAACGATAGCGTGCACCACTACAGCAGGCTCAGGGCTCAAAGCAGAGCAGGCAGATGTCTGCTATGTAGAGCTCTCTAAAGAGGCCACGTGGGCCTTTCTTCATGTGTTAATTTGGTATTGCGGACTGGATTCTCTGATGCATCCTCAGGGGCAATTTGTAGAATAGTGCTACAGGCTGTCTCTTCTAGCCACTCCTTACCTACCAGGTAGAAGAGGCATCACTCACACATCTCAGCACCGGAGATGTTGGATAAAGGAAATTTCTATTGCAGTGGTTAGATTTCTGCATCTAAGAAAGTACTGGGAAAAAAGAGAAAAAATAATGTATTTTTTTCCATAGTGCTTTGTTGTCACGGGTGCAAGTAAAGCTACTAGAAATATAACTTCCAGCATCTACATGCTTCTCAGTACAACAGGGGATGTTTGTACTGGTTCCTAAATTGATTTTGTTCTCTTTCTGAAATTTGACCCATATATAGGACTAAAAACTTTGTGTGGGCCAGTTTCATTCTATGTGATTGGGTGCAACATCTCCATGCCAATGTGAATTCAGCATGCAGGGTGAAAGGAGCTGGTAGTACCATATCAGATATAAAAACATGAGAATTTTCATGGATACCTAGAAAACTGTAATAGAATTAATTCAGGTCACTGCTACAAACAAAAAATCATTTGTTTGTTTTCTTTATTTGTCTCACAGCAAAATGTAATATATTTATTTCAGCATAGTATTTTCAGTGTGCATTCTACAGGGCAAAGACATTTCTTACAAGACTGGGAAAACTGAACTCATATACTTGGGCTCAAAGAAAATTAAAAAAGGCCAGTGCTGTGGGGTTAGTATCCTGCTGAGGCATGCCACCACTGAACCTTGTGCCCTACCTTGTTTACCTGAATTCTCCCAGTTCCAGATGGACCCAGAGGAGAGGAGCATGCCAGCAAGGATACATACTACCACTCCCAGGAGTCACTGCAGCCTAAATGGACTTTACTACCCAAGCCAGATAAGGAAAATGCATGTTTTTCCACACTACCTAAAATTTCAAGAGGAATCTGAAATTTGTGCAGTTTTGTCTTTACTGGACACACTTAAAAATGTGTAGCATTTGCTTAGCTTTTTACTGCCATTCCCAGGCTTGCAGAGAGAATTTTTGTGGGAGAGAATCCTAGGTCTTGCATGCAGTCTTTTCCCCAGGCCCTTAGTGGTTGGGCACCTCAGATAATGCTCTCTGAATGATCTAAAGGAATGGGTGTTTTAGATAGACAAAGAGAGGGGTGCTGAAAGTTAAGCTTGTTTCTTCCGCATTCATGTACTACTCCAAAACTTACAGGAATTAATCAGAAGATCATTTCTGACAGTGCAGTTGTTTGCATCTTCAAGTGAAAACTGAGAATACCAAGACTATTAGAGAAGATGAATGCTGACAAGTCCAAGTCTGTCACGTTCTCCACTATTTTAGCTCTGTTTGCTCCACACTCTGATGCCAGTGAGAGCTCTTCACTTAAAGGGCTGATAAGGGAAACAAAATTTTCCATCTGCCAGGATGACAGCATCTAACAGAACAAACTATTTTATTTATTATTTATTTTAAAATATAAAGAAGTAATTTTCAGCATCTCCAAATTTTTGTCCTCTTTTTCATCTCATCTTACTTTTATTTGTTTATTCCCCCACCCAAACCCCGATAAGTTCCAATGCTTTTCAGGTGTTGGGCACTCTGTTTTAGTGTCTTTCAGAACCTATGACAAGAAAGCCATGTAATTTATACTGTTCAAGGAAATGCTATGGAGGAAATGCAGGAAGGAGTTGAAAAGATGGTTATTAAAAAAAAAAAAAAAATCAAGCTCTCTTGAAGTCTAAGTATCTCTTATTAATACCACAGTTATTTAAAACTTTTGCTCATAATAGTCAACTGTTTAAACCTTAAGCTGTGGCCATCTTTTCTACCAAATAATTTTAAATAATTTTGTGGCAGCTTCAATAGTTAAAAAAATTTTTTTAAACCAACCAGCAGTTCCTTTTTCAAGCACAGCCTGTATCTACAACAAAGCGAATACTCTGAAGGGGAACTTATTCAAAGACAGGATTTTTATGATGTTGGGACATTTCTTACCAGCATTATTTAAAAGCTTTTTAAAAAACTGCTCTCCCACACCGTTGTTCTTTCTGTTCCAGGAAATGTTGTTACACATTTAATACCATATTTTAAATGTTTCATATGTTTATGACATGAAATACATGTACGATACAATCAAGGCTTTTCAGATTCTGCACCTATATCAGCCAACACAGCAGTCAGAGTTTGTGTGAGGAAATGCCTCTGACAACAAATGCTGTAAATTGAGAAATGCATTTTTTAAACATATTTTTTTATAGTTTTCATTTCTTTCCATTGCAAGACAAAGTCACGGTGAGGACCTAATGGGAAGAATGCTGCTTCTTTTACTATCTCCTAAATTTACTTTGTTTATTCTGAAGGTTTTATACAAACTGTTAGTAGGCCTGCTTGAACTTGAGGAATCTGTATTAAAAAGGGACATCTTGAGCTTCACTCATCATTATAAACTGAATCAGCGCCATCATTTATTTCTCAAATAAACTACCAAATACCATCAACAATTTCAACTTGATACCTCTGAGACTCTACCCAAGCAGAATAAAACTTGTCTGAGGATTACTGGTTGAGAAACCAGTAAATAGTTTCTAAATTTAGTTTTATGGATCTGCCATGTTCTTCTAGATAAAGAATCCTTAGGAATTTGGTTTCTATGGGTAACAAATATTAAAATTTTCGTTCATGTCAAGATTTTATAGCATGGATGAGATCAAAACAATTATTATTATTATTTTCCAGATAGTACTGTTTTAGTTTGGCCTGCATGTAATAGTAGGGATTAAAAGGGGAATACTTGAAATACCTGGAATATTCAATTTACATTATGACTTTTTGAACATTCCACGTGGTGTTCTTTCATAAAAATTGATCTGTCCAACGGTAATTTTTTTCTCAGGGTTTTCAGTAAGAAAATTATGCTTTTTGCTTTTATTCTAGATTACTCATGGCATATTCTAGAGTGAAAATTGCTGACCAATTGTTCATTGCTTATAAACTATTCCTGACTCTAAATAAGTCAAACATAGAACTTAAAACAGAGTTCACAGAATCAGATCACAGCTTAACAATAGGACAAAGTAAATATGAACGAAAACTGAACATTTTATGTCATTTGTAGAGACAGGAAAAAATGTGTTTTTAAAATAGTTTTGATGAAAACATGGTTTTCACAGGGACAGACTTTTTTAATGAAAACTTCACAGAAAGATGTAGCATACATCATTCTATGGTGGAAAAACTTTTCTCAGGAGCACCTATATACTGTGTGTTATAATATAAACACCATAGCATTTGAATGCCCATCCTGTTCTCTTTCTGCTGTTGCTTGCTTGTTCTACTTTCACCATATTTCCAAGCACACCAGTTTATTTTGTTGCTTTAAACATATGTGAATCTGATTGATAATATGTTTAATTTCAATTTAGTGTTACATGAATTTTAATAATTTTCAAGTCCCTTTTAATGGTTATAAGAAATAGGAAATTTCTGGAACACATACTTCTCAGACTATAGGGATGTCCTGTTCCCAGCAGTAATAGAGATTATTTAATTTATTAGCAAATTACTATTGTACAAATACTTTTGAATAAGATCCTAATGTTGATTAGCAGATATTAGGTATGTTTTTTTGACTTGTTTATGTTTGTTTGTTTGTTTGTTTGTTTGTACATCTTAGCGAATCCTACATCTTCCCCTCCCCCCAGACACACACCAGGTATAGATATTGCATACTTCGAGTAGTTTGAAAATTACATTTTCTGTGTATTGATTTTTAGTAGCATTCTTGCAATAATGCTGTTTTGTTTTATTTTCCAAACAACCTTATAAGGACTGGAAAACTGCCAGTGCAGGAATTATAGAAATGAAATGACGTCTGACCTTTGGTACAGCAGAGATGACGACAGTAAAATTTTCCCATAGTACTTTTTCAGTATACGTTGCATGAGCTACTGAAGGACTGCCTACAAGGAAATGTTAGTTGAATCATCTTGCCTACAAACTTGTTTTTATATCTTTATGAGATTGTAGATAAATTATTAAATATTTTTGTGCTTACTGTGATACGAATTCTTCAACCAATGTTTTTGGCCTTGGCACCAAAAATTAAGTACTTTGAAGTTTCAACTGACATTGATTTAAGTGGTACTGAAAGAAGGTAGTACATGTGAAAAAAAATAAGCCACTTAAGTGTTCAAATGCAGATTCAATTGCAAATATATTTCTGATGTATTTAAGACTGTGTGTTCTTTGTTGTTAGGACTGAAATGGATTTTGAATAATCAGCTATCTATGTGCAATAAACAAGAATTTTACTTTCACAGGGGAAACTACTTTTTTCCCATAAATTACTTCTTAACATATTTAACATATTTATTTCCTTATCAGCAGAAAGAAATGTAATGAAGATGTGAGTACATGCAAGTCTGTGCCAGTCAATAATTACAGCTATAAGTACATGAAAAACTGATTGTGGTTTTTGACATTTCAAGTTCCTTCCATATGATTGCATCGGAATGTCACTTCCATCACTGTGCTCTTTATTTAAGTTTAACTATTATTCAAGTTTGATTCAACAGTGTTATCATTCAGTTTTTCATTGTTTGTTAGTAGAATTTACTTAGCTATTCATGCTGCTGTCTCATTTTCTGTGTTTCTGTCCAAGAGATTCCTTCCATCTCTTATATAAGGTGCATTTGCAAGTCATTCTTTACCTGTGTAGCCTACAACTTGTCTGAAATGCTTGGTGTTGACATTTTAATCTTTTTTATTATTATTATTATTTTTTCCTACATCATCTTTTTCTTCATTCTGCTGGAGCAGTATCTGAAAGTTACATTTGAATGTGAAAACAGGTAGACATGTTTCACAGACAGTGTTATTCATGTTATACATCATTTTAACTCTGATTTTTGCGGTTTGAAGTTTATATGCTTGTGATTTTGCAAAATATTTAAACCACTGACTTTCATAGAAGCCTTTGAAGAGTTGTCCTGTGGTAGTTTCCTGTCTGTGACAGTAGCACCATCATTTTTATTGCTCCCGACACTTTTTATTAATTTCTACCTTCTCTTTGGTGAGATCAGATGGTAAATATTATGTAATCAGCAAGAAAGACAGTGATTATTTCTAAGTATTACAAAAAAAAAAAAAAATTGTCTTTCTGAGTTACCATTACACAAATTTATCTCTGATTCTAATAGTTAAGGAACCCACTGGACTACCTCAGTGTTTTCTGTCATTGCCACGTTATCTCTACATGGGGCGAGCCCCTCTGAAGAATTTTCTCTGTAGATGATATTTCACTTTTGATTACCTCCACACTTCAATGTAGGCAGAAAAAAAACAGAAAACTGCTAGTCAACAATATTTTTCAAATTGAATGCTATAGACATATAAAAGCTTGGTTATGTATTTGATGCAGAAGGACTTATTAACTATGAGAAAAGTCCTGTGCCTTATTAAATGCTGCAATTTGCAACATCTGAATATCTAATCTAAAATTTGGATTTGAGGGTGTTCTGTAAATAAAAGGCAACAAGATGACAGTAGAACTTCTTCCTCCCCCCACCCCATAAGCATTCCACTGTACATTTTCAATGTCATCAATATTAGTTTCTTTATTTTTCTATGTCATAAACAGTAGTGAGATAAGTGTTTTCCTACACTATTAAAGAACAAAAACAAAGCACTTTTTTTCTTTTTTTTGAATACTCTACATATCCTACTTTTAAATGGTAGAACAATATAAAGTATAAAGTAAACAGAGCTGTTCAAAAGCAGGAACAGCTGTTTGTAATTGTTCACACCGAGGCATTTGGCTTTGCGATATCATTGCTTACCACTGTCATAGAAAACATTAGATATGATTAGCTGCAGGTATCCATGCCAGATGATATCCTAGTAAAGTCCTTTATATATTTCATCTTATAATTGTATTTGCAAGTTAATGTTTGAAGTGTCAGTCTTTGTAAAATTAGCTCATCTTGTTATGATTTAGAGCTTTGATGTGAGTGAAAGGCTTCAATTGCAATGCACAGTCACATCTGAGAGTAAACTGCATAGACAAAGAGACTTACAAGACTGGTAAATCAAATACTCTGAACTGTCTATGTGGATTATGAGGTACTATTTGCATAACTTTGAAGTATTTATACTGATGAAATTACAATAATTAAAATCATTGCTGTGTCAATTGCTAGATGCCACAAGGCATAGCAATTACTAGCATGCAAATCAGACTTTGTGTAAGCATTTTAAAGAATAATTACCTTATTTGATTCAGATGTGCCTGAAAGGCATTAAGAATCATTTGAGCTATTTTGCCTTCAACAATTCTTAGGTCTCAGATAATATTGTTTTTATTATTGTTGTTGATGATACTACCTTTGTTTGAATATATGTATGTATGATTCTAGTTTTCTAGTTCAGTTTTAAAGTAAAGCCTAGTGGTAAAACTTGCTGAAATGGTAAAGAAAGATTTATTTTATATTAGTTTGTCTGAATCTCTGTCTACATCTTATTTTATTTTGCATAAGAGCCAGTACAAGCATGCAGTATTAGTATTGCGTTGCAGATTATTAAACTTTGTATTATGAGAGTACTATATAAATTATTTCCTAAAGAGCAATTTTTTATTTTTTTATTTTTTTTTAAGATTCATAACAACCAACTTGGATTTCCATGGCATGAATTTGAAATACATAATCTGAAGACATATAGAGCGTTAAACTCCTCATTCACATTCTTGCAGATAAATAATTCCTGAAAATATAGCACTGATGATAAAATTAATTCAAGCTTATCCAACGTTCAAACCCATTTCTTCTTCCGAAGTCTGGGTGCTGAAGATGTACTCTGCAGTGAACAATAGTGGACACTTGACAGATTGGTGCTTTGGCAAAGCAAATGGCACGGACTGAATTAAGGGCCCTTTCTAAGGCAAAGACCACAGCAGCAGTTCAGAGCTGCTCAGGAATAACTGCCAAATCATTTAGGCCTTAGAAGTAATCAGGGCTTTGAGTTTCCCTCAAAAAGATCCTACCAACTACATCACCTGTATCTTAAATGTATGATATATGATGGCTTCCAATATGAAAATCAAGAAGAAAGAAATCAGTCCTCGCTTTGTTTCTCAATGCAGTCTCAATGGATACCTTCACATACAGCACAGTACCTGTTGCTATTCAAAAAACAGACTATCAGCTAATACTTGCTAAGCATTTGGCATATTAAGCATACATATAAGCATATTTGCCCAGAAGCTGGGCAAATTTTTTGTCACTTTCACCCTGAATTTTACAAGGATTATGTGGAACAAGTAATTAAAGGAATTAAATCCACAGCATGACAAAATCCTTACACTATCACAGCATCACATTTGTTAGCATAAATCATCTTTAAAATGTCTAACCTTTTTTTCTGGAAAGAAGACACAAATAATTTATATAGATAGATATAAAAGAGAGAGAGAAGTAAAGCAGAATTTCCTAAATATGATATAAGCCTAACAACATGATGTTGTATTGAGGAATATGTTGATCAATATCCAATGCCATAAAGAGTCCGCTGTGGCTGCAGCACATCCATCTTTGTGGGACAGTGCTTTTTACTTTCCTACTTCCTTCTTTTGTAAGGCTTTGATTGTGCTCTTCAGCAATTTGTAGTCAGTAAAATATGCACTGCTCTTGAAAACAGTGAAAAGAGGTTTCTGATCCTCATGAAACTTTAGAATCATATTCACCAACTTCAGAGATCAGCTTCAGTAACAGATGGAAAGAAGTCTCAGTGTTCAAAAACTCGTCATTACCAATGTAATTAATTGTGACTGTTGGCCTTGGCATGTGCTAGATATGTTACTGGGGAGTCTGTACCTGCTGTCTAGATTGCAAGGAGCAGTCTGGGAGAAAAACATGCTCTGTTATGTTTCTCCAGAGGAGCAACCCAACTCGATGGCTTGTCTGAGCAAATATTAGAGGGTCTAAACTATGGAGCAGGATGTATCTTCCACCTGATACTCTGCTCTCTTGTGAGGTTATGACATTTCGGGCTGCATGACAGCCAAATGTTCTCCATGGCTCCCTTACCAATGCTAAGGAAATATTCTTCACTGTTAGGAAGAAATACTCTTACAGCATATTTTTAAATTTCTTCCCTAGAAATACCACTGTGCAAGAAGAAATTGTATCCATCCTGTAAAAATACAAAAAAAGAAGTATTATTTTATGAACAATTTAAATTTCAATTACCTTCATTAAGCTCCATCAAACTCCGGGGAAACAATCAAATTCCAACATGTATTTCAGTTTGTAAAGTCATTAAGATATTCTGTTCTAAAAGACTACTTTTCTCCATCTTTCCTGCATCTTTTCTGCATAGCTTTATATTAACAACTTCTTGACAGAAAAATCAAAAAACTGTACTTAATGCTTATTATTAAATCTAGTAACCTTATGCTTCTTTTCTACTCTACTGGTACAACTATGTCATTACAGGAAATATCCTGCATGCTTTACACTGGACAATTCTGAAGTACTGGGTAGTATTGTGTTAATTTTTAAAATAATTGAAGTGTAGTTCCTGGCTGACTTTGATGTACAAGGTCTGATTCTTAGCCTTATGTGCATCAAATATCAACCCAACAATGTAATGAGTCCAAGCTCAGGCTTTAAGACTATGGCCAACTGACAATTGTAAAGTGGTAGATTCTAGCACCAGGAGCCCATCCCTGCTGAATCGTGCCTCATCTAATATTTCCTCACTTTTTGTGTGTGTGTGTCTTTTTTCTTTTTCTTTTTTTTTTTTTTTCTTGTCCTTAAATTCTGAAGTTGTGCAGTTTTGTTTGAAGATTTTTCTTCTGCTTCATATTTAGACTTTGACTGGTTTTGGAAGTATCTTTATTGTATTGGTTTTTGAAGTGTTTATACCTGAATATACCCATATACATCTATACATGTGCTACTCCATTTATTTTTTACAAAGGCAGTTCTTTCACCTTCCAGTTCCACTTCCCTCCTATATGAGCCAAGTGCCATCATCATTCATCATGTTCACATAATGGGTTGGAAGAAGAGGTATACTTGCTCTCCTTAAATGAACTGCTACTGTTATTACAGAGGTGTGATTGCTGCTGATATAATGTATTGTAACCATCCAATGTGAAATGCATTTTCTGATGGTTAATAAGTACATTAACAGCCTTTATGTTTGCATTATTAGGATTTAGTTGGAAACCTACTACTTTCAGAAGAGGCAATCATCTACACCAAATCATTTCCAGTCTGACCCTTATGTGCAAGGGCATGAGTATAACTCATCCTAGTTTTTCCTCTATCAGGTTCCTAAATGGACATGCTTTATCTGTCATTAACATAGCTTGAACTGGCTACTGAATGTGGCCAACATTGCTAGCAGTTTTCACATTGCAACCCTACACTTTTCCTTATAATTTTTAAATTCTGGCTATTGTTTATCTAAGCCACAAGAGCATTCATGAAGACTGCTTGTGGTCTGCATGCATTTAAAATTCCCTTCATGATTCTTTTTGCATCCTAGAGATCCAAACACAGGATAACAACAAAACTGCATCTTTTTCTTTGGCATTTGAGCTTATCTCCTTGGATAACTCTTTTGTTTATGTTTTGTTTCTTTATTATTAAGGTGATTACAGCGGTGGTGCTGAGTCCCTAGGTACGGAGAAATCTGGCTGTTTCATTTGGTTCACTTTTTAGAAGTTGTTTTCTTTAGAAAAAATTGGACTTTTTTTGATGTCTTAACAAAAACTACCATGTCTTTTGAGAACCTTTGGAAATCTTACTACTTATTAGTTACTTAATTTCAGGGGAAATACTAGTCTGTTTAAAATATATTTTTTTAGCAATTAAAATTTCATTTAATAAATTTAAACTTAATTTTATTTTTTCTAAAAAGAAGTTTAAAAAAATTGTTCTTATGCTTACTGTACAAAATCACTAGACTTTATAGCAATTCTTTAATTATTCTTAATATATCCCAGTATATATGGTCCCAGCGTTACTGAGATTCCTCATCTACCCAGACAAAACAAGGGGAGGGAAACTATGAAATTCAGTACAGATCTAGTCCTTATGCATACAGTATATTTATTATTTACTAGTGCATTTGTGAGGCAGCATTTATCTCTTTTTACAAGTAGTATACGGGAGTGAATGAGATACTATAGACATGAAGCCTTAAAATAGAAGGCTTTGCAGATGATCATTTATTGATCAAGAGGTCCCAGCAAAGGCCCTTGTGTAGGCTGCTGCACTGCATTGCATTGCTGAATACTACATAGAATGGGCATGCATAAATCTTAAAGTGTGAGGGCAAGAGTCTGTTTGTCTTACTGGCATGAACATGCAGCAGAGAAGAGAAATGAGAGGGAGGGAGGAGTTATTGGCTTCTATCCAGTTGGCAGGCAGATATCCCTCAATAGTTCCTTTTCTTGCTCCAGTTCTTGATCACTGGAATTTTAGGTGGTGTTAGAGTTGAGACATCCTACTTGAAAATATAGATTAGCATGGGTGAGTAAAAAATGGGGCAAAGTGTACATATAATTCCATGTGGTTGTTATCCCTCTGCTTTTTCATTAAAGCTATGTTGGCTCAACAGTAGATAAGCCTACCTGAAATCACAGAGATGGGGCATTAAAAAGAATAGTGCTTGCCTGACTGTGTAATTTGAGGACCCATCCCTCAAAATAGAATATATGTAGAAACAGTCTGGATCTTGAATTTGCTTATATGGCTATGTTTACACTGATCATACATATGTCAGTTAGAGCAAATGAAATCTGGTCAGCCTCACAGATAAAATGAATTACATGTGCTTTATAAGTTAGTATCTCTGGCTGGTGTAGCTAAACTAAATATTTTGCTTTCTGAAAAGTAAAATAATAAAAGGTGAAACAAAGATGACTATTTGACATTTGTTATGAAATATACGGATCTTGGGAGCTGTCTTTGAAAATTATGGCATCTCTGCTTACTACCTCACTTAAATTAAAGGAAATTTTTGAATGCCTTCTTCATTCTTAAAGATGAGTACCAAGGACTTTGTTCAAAGAAAATGTGAAAAACGTAGGCCGGTAGGGATTGCCTAACATATGACAATTTGCAAAATCTTGCCTCATGCCACTCTAGCACTCTAGCAGTTCCCGTGTTGCTTACACCATTTCATGAAATGTCTTTGTCTCTTGCTTATATTTTTTTCCTTTTTCTTTCTTTCTTTTTTTCTTCTAATTTTAGGAGTTCAAAACTTAGTATTCTTTTTGTTGCATTTATAGTGTGCTTCCTTCAAAATTTTATTACTGACAGTTCAGTTTTGCTGAATTTGGGGAAAGAGAATAAACTTTCAATTAGCAGTTTTGGTTTCCCTAGGGCCAAAGTAAGGCATGTCTTGTCAGCATAAACTAAAATTCATGAAAAAAAATTAAATTAGCCTTTGTAAATTTTGAAAGAATGCTTGCCATCAAGGAAGAATGTGTTTAATCTATTGTTCGTTGTTGTTGCTATTTTTTTTTTTCTATGTGCAGACTGCAATTACCATGCTCTCACCTACTTAAGCAATGCTAAGTATAAGAATACACTATGGTGAACCATTTTTAACAGTCTGAGAGTAACCAAAGAGTCCAAACCTGCAATTTCCCTCAGATCAGGAGACAAAGATATTAGTCAGTTTTCTGTAGAAATCTAGATAAACAAATTTAGGAATTGTAAGAATGTTCGAGTCCGCATATTTTATTAGTAGTATTTTACATGAGAATATTTTCTGCTGTCGTAAGGAACTGCTACTTAATGGAACTGCTTTAGAAAACAAACAAACAAACAAACAACAAAAACTTTCTTAAATAAGGAAAATGCACACAGGAAGCTTCTAGAAGCTCATAGTGCAAAGAATAAAAGTCCCACTATATCTCATTACATTTAAATGGAAAAATGGCTCAAACCCATCAGTTTCACCACTGGATTGTGAGAGTCTCTGTAGTTCCTACATTTGATTGTTGTATTTGGCCCCTCTGCAAATACATCGAGTTTCATTAGTGGCTAAAACTGGCTCTACTCCCTTAGGTACTACACACAGTAGATGGAGGGAGTGTTCTTTTTGGAAAATTGTGAGTGTTGGCTCTAACCCCTTTTAGAATATGTGCACAACAGAAGGATTTACACCTCTTAATTAGAACTCTTTTCCCTTTAAGCTAAAAAGTCTACATTCCTTCTGGGTGTACTTGGTTTTTAAACGGGATATCTAGGAACCACATGAAGATCAGCAGATAGTAGGAGAGTAGGTGAATGCAAGTTGAGATACATACAAGATTATGTGCTGTGACTAGAAGTACTCCTATAAAGCAGTGTATCAGTTCAGAAAGTGGAGATCTGGCAGGTACTGTATAGTAGAAGGCTGTATTTATTCATTTATTAGACCTACAGCATGGAGTATTGACCTGAGGCGACCACTTACACTGGAAACTTAAGAACCAGATCTGAATTAACAATGTAGCTACAGCTCATAAAATTAAGCAAATCTTTCCCCAAGCAGAAACATTTCCAGTTCCTCTGGAATGGATGTTGCTATTTTCTATCATGTGGGTGAGGAAAAAAAAAAATATCACTGTAGCTTGAGTATAATTTTCCTTAAGGATACTTCTGAGGCATAGTATTTTTAGGAAAAATTGACCACAGGTAAAATATATTTTTAGAAGAATTTTTTTAGAAAACCAGTCATCTTCCGGTCACAATCATCTGATCATCTGATATATTTGAAAAGAAAAAAGTGTTATTTAGACTAAGTAAATGCAGGATATCTAATGAATTTTAGCAGCATGTCTGAAATGATATGGCTCTGGGCAGCCTGGTGTAGTGGTTGGCGACCCTGCACACAACAGGAAAGTGGAACTTGAAAGTGGATGATCATTGTGGTCCTTTTCAACCCAGGCCATTCTATAATTCTATGGTTCTATGAAATGCTACTGCAGAGAAAGCTATAAAGATAGGCAGGATTTGAGAATTAGAGGCCCTCCTAACTAGCCCCCTATGAGGGGAAAGATAAACAAAAGCAACACTCTATGAAAAGAGATCTAGAAAAACCCAGTGAGATTATTACTTTTTTTTTCCTTTTTTTTTTTTTTTTTTCTTCCAGAGGCTTGTTTAATTTTAGTGAATGCTTTGTTATATATGTTCAAAATACATAATACTTTATATATATAAGAGCACTACCAAAAATGTACCAACTAATATTTAAATGAGGGTGGAGGGAAATAAGGAACCAAAGCTCACACTTTTTGGAGTTTGCAGAGATTTTGTTGGCAGCAAGATTTATATTTTGGAACAATTTACGTTACATACAACATAGTGTGCCTGTGGCCCTATTGTATGGCTATTGCACTGACTCAACTTAAAGCTAAATTGCACAAGCTGTAACTAAAGAGTAAATACCAGAATTTGGGACTTAGTTGATAATATAAAAGAGAGTAATTAAACACAAATTCCATTTTCTGCCAGTTTTTAAGGATGGTTACTGACATGCTAAAAAACCTATTCTTTGAATTGAATTACTTACATTGAAAAGTTGTTTCATCTCTAATGAGAATATAATTTTCCACAGGAAGCATTACAACAGCAGTTCTATTTGAATTCTTCCAGTGTGTGGTGGTGCAATCAGTCCCAGCTGATCAGTACCCCACAACAAGGCAAAAAGACAGTTATGTTTGCCTAACTGTAAGCTTTGAACTGTGGGTGCTTGGGATACTTTATATATATTTATAAAATATATAAATACTTTATATATATCTTCAAAATATATATAAAATATAAGCTTGTGTAAGCTTTAATGTGTTCTCAGTGGTGTATTTGTGGCAGGCAATGGAAAGCTTGATGTGGGCT
Source organism: Tetrao urogallus (assembly GCF_951394365.1). NCBI lineage: Eukaryota > Metazoa > Chordata > Aves > Galliformes > Phasianidae > Tetrao > Tetrao urogallus. The sequence goes on along the minus strand of NC_136815.1, from coordinate 29,615,255 downwards.
GCTAAATCTCCACCTTTGGTTTACTGATATCAATATCAATTCTAGGCTTATGTTAATTGCAATTACGAATACTTTGAACAGGGAAACAGAATAGAGTTCTATTTCTCTGGAGAATAAAATGCTCTAGGAGGAAAAAAGATAAAAATATAAATACATATTGCAGATTCCATTTCTTTTTCTCCATTAAATGTCAGGTGAAAACCTAATCAACAAGAGATTTTGAGGACTTAAAAGCAACAACAACAACAGTGAATCCTTTTTCAAGATATAAAGTCTTACTAAGTAGGACTTGTATATTCCACTTTCATATTGCCCTACAGAATTTCAGATGAATGAAAACACTTACTGTCTTTCTGCTCTGGTTGTTTTTAACATTTGAAAGCAAAACTTGGCTTTACATTTACATTCTTGACACTTATTGTTAATTGCCAAAAGGAGAGAAGAAGGTTTAAGAGGTAATAGATGCCAAAAGGTCCATTTCTGATATATGTTATGTTTGCATGTTAGTTTGATTTACTGATTTCTCTAAAAGCCTGCAGGAATGCATCACAAAGCATAATATGGCCTGAAATGTACACAACTACAAATGTAATTATTTATTTAAACAGCTAAATAAAACTCTTTTTGATACTTAGAGCTTTTCCTTTTGTCTTCTGCTGATAATCTATGAGATTTACAGTTTTAGAAATTTTATCCCCTTAGTTCATAATTAAATGTTTAATGTCTGTTCCAAGATAGGCTCTTCTCTTCATTTTTCAGTTTGTATCCCTCCAGAGTAGCAGTTATTTCAATATCTTTTCTCAAAGGTTAATGCTTACAGAAGATATGAATGACAGACTTAATAGAATTAAGATAATATTTTCCAAAAATGGCATAAAAAGAGAACAGAGAATTCATATGGCATGACATGTAATATGGTGATAACTTGTCTGTCTGCAGAAATTTGTGTTATGGGATAGATTTTCTTTCTCAAATGTGGGCATGCAGTAATCTGAACATTAGCCCAGCAAGGAAGAAATTGGGAAGAGAAAGCTAATTCCTAAATAGGGAAAAAAACATCAAATATATGTAACATGAATCCCTCTAGGAGAAATAGAAATGGAAAATTTACTTTATTCATTTACTTTTTGTAATTTCAATTTTATTTGCTTGCTTAGAATAGATTGAGGTCAACTTGACAGACCAAAGGCTGTAACAGCAAAGAGAATGTCATTCTTCGTACTCTTGGAGAAAGAATTACAGATTTTTTTGAGGAAGATTGTAATTTTCTTCTGCAAGTGTTTTGATGAACATTCTGTATTTACTTGGTGCTCCTTAAGCATCCAGTCTTACTATTTTTTCTTTCTTTACATGTTAGATTTTACTTATTGATTGAATAATATGCACATTTAAGCATTATAATCTTTTATAAATGAATAGTAGATATTTTCCTCCACTGAATTGATGAAGCCAGCTGTTTTCACAGCTTAACTTGGATCCGTTTTTGTCAGATAAGTGCCTTGTCATTATATATGTAAGTATCTACTGGTTAATCATAGAATCATAGAATCGCCTGGGTTGAAAAAGACCATAATGATCATCTAGTTTCAATCCCCCTGCTATGTGCAGGGTCACCAACCACCAGACCAGGCTGCCCAGAGCCACATCCAGCCTGGCCTTGAATGCATCCACAACCTCCTTGGAAAACCTGTTCCAGTGTGTCACCATCCTCTGTGTGAAAAACTTCCTCCTAATATCTAACCTAAACCTCTCCTGCCTCAGTTTAAAATCATTCCCCCTTGTTCTATCACTATCCACCCTTAATGACCACAGATGCAGCTTAAGTATATACATTACAGTTCCTTGCTTTTTAGGAATCTGGTGCATAACATAAATGATTTGGAGAAGATTTTCTAAGGAAGTTCTTGGAAGAAATGAAAGTGCATAATGGTAAAAATCAGTCAAAACAAAATCTAGAATTGAAAACCACTAAAATGAAAGCTGATCTTCAAAATAAAGGAACAATAGTTTGATAAACAGTTGCCTGATCACGTTAAGTAAAGTTTCACCTATGTATAACGTGTAATACTCTGAAGTTCCCAGGACTCAGTGCAGATTCTTAAAACTGCAGATATGTGGTAACCAACTGCTAATACTTGTTAGCTAACAGGAGGAAAAAAAAACCCAAACCTGTTCTCACTGCAGATTTGTTTAGTTACAACTTGTATTTAAGAATACAGGAGTAACAACATATTCTTTTCTCATACAAAGACAAAAGTAAATGGATCTGTAGCAAGGTAAATTAAGTCCTCTGATAAACAAAAATTTGAAACTTCCATAAGTGCAAAGCTAGAAGCCATTGTGTGAAGAGGACAAGAACAGTCATCTTTAAATAGATATTGAAGAATGGTATTATGATGGAAATGTTGATATTATATAATAAACATTAGGCCTTAGTCTTTCAGGTAATCTTTGTAACACATATAATGATTAAGAATTATGATTAGAATAGAAACTTAACAGAATTTGGAGAGAACTTTTCTTGTGCCTTTCCAGCTTAGGGCATTTTAGCAACAACCATTAACTAGCATATGCCAAAGGAAAAACAGAAAGAAAAGATATCCACATATCCAATGGGTTTTTATAATATCTAGTCAGAACACTAGGGCAAATACCTAATACTAACAGTAGAAAAATTCAGTGGATTTTATTAAACAGTCATCTACAATTATATACTTCTTATGTATACTCCCTTGGCAACCTGATCTAGCTGTGTATGTCCCTGTTCGTTGCAGGGAAGTTGTACTAGATGATCTCTAAGGGTCCCTTATAACTCTAAGGATTCTATGATTCTATGATTTTGTGATTATTTTAGTGGTGCTTTCATGACTTTCATGGCAGGACTGCCTACAGGACACCCTGAGCCTGATTTGATCTGAGAAGCTATATGCTTTGGTCTGCAAATTGCTCTTTGCTAATTTTTAACATCATAAGGTTTATTTGCTACTCCATTACTGGGTGTATTATAACGATTTTACTTGTATTCTTGGCAGGAAGTTGGATATTTCTGCTGTTTGTATAAAGTCAGTGCTTACAGAAGGAAAACATTTGACTTCCAAAGATTACTAGGAAAGTATTGCTTTTTTTCTTTTTTTTTTTTCTTTTCTTTTAATCCATGTTTGGACATAAAGGCTTTAATCCAACTTGGTTTGATTGCTAAAGGAGCTCATACATTTCAGCCTAGTCACTGCCAATAGCCAACAGTTTCTGACAGATGTATTATACTCTCTAAAGCTCAACTAATGAATCTTTGGTTTGTTGTTATGAAGAGACATAGATATGCTGCACCATTCCAGCAAAAAAAAGTTCCAATTGAGAAGAAATCTGTATTCTGATGAGAAACAAATACGCCTATTCTTCACAAATAAAATATCCTCATGCTGAATGTCTCTGTAAGACGAAGAATCTCTGTTCAGTTCAGAAAAGCAACGATTCATAATGATATTGCTCTTATGATAAGAAACATCAAATTTAAAAAAAAACCTTTTAAATTACTCCTCACTGTGTTCAACACAAGCAATGACTGGATGACATACAGGATTTTATTTGTTTATTTGAAAGAATTCAAATATTTTAACATGCTTGCCGCTCTGTGAGGGAAAAATGTTTTCCAGCAGTCTCTCTGATTTAAAACTGTATGTTGTGTCATGTTTGATCTTAGTAATTAGAGATTGGACATAAGAGATTAAGACTTGAATTTCTATCTAGCAAACTTTTAGATTTTATATTGTGCATTTGCCTCAAAACCCCTACCAAAGGTTTTGTCACCAGTCTCCAACTACCTATATATGTTATGGGAAACCCTTGAAGCTTTTTGGCTTTGAAACCATATCCTTTCCACAAGAATTTACAATCAAAAGCATTGTTCTGAATGTTAGGTTGAAGGTCTTTTTATACACTACTATTGCTCATGATCTTTTTGGCTAATTGCATATCACAGAAAGCTGCTGAAACAATTCATCTGTGAAGATATATATGTGCAACTTTTGTCAAGAAATTCTCTGTTGAGAAATACAGTATATTATCCATAAAAAGATTTATACAAATTAGAATGGGTCTGTGGACTTCATCAGAGATGCTGAATCTACTTTGCATGAAGAATTGTAGCTGGATGTAAGAGAGTCCACAAGCTTGTGAGAGGAATCTATTTCTTTGTGGTTGTCCTACTTTTGTCAGAAAAGACCTAATAAAACCTAAAATGTTAATCTTCTTGAGTGAAAAAGGTGTTTGTATTATGAAATATATTTATATCTCTATATATGCAACAAACATATATACTCAATACATGCATTTATATAGACAAAAGCAGAGGACTTTAAAGTTATCTGAAGATCTAGAAGAGCTTCAATAACTGTCAGGTTTAATTTATTGCAAATTTGATTAAACACTATACCTTTTAAGCTGTATTTAAATTTTATAAAGGTATAAAATGACTCTAATGCTACCAAAAAAGCTATCCAATACCATGCACTGCATATTTTAGAATAGTTCTATTTCTCTCAAATAAATTCTTTCTATATATTTTTCCTGTATCAAGGAACAAGTTTTTTATTCTTTCTAGTGAAATAGTTGTGCCAATATAGTGATGCTTTCTAGGTCTATGAACATATTTGTATTAACATTTAAACTTATAGCAGCTTTTTGACTATGTTCAGTATGACATGTGCATTTAATTAGCTGCAAAAGGCTACTATAAAAGCAATAACTGAAGAAATGTAGTTTAAGTATATCAGAAATGTTTTTCTGTTGCAGCAAGTAGATCTGACTCACAAAATGTTTTTGAGATTTCAAGTTTAAATTTTTTTGAGCATAGAAAAGAGATTTGTTGTGAGTTCATGATAGTGATATGTGAAAGGGCCCCATGTTAGATAGATGGAACAAGCATCATTAGTACAATGTGAGCATGTGCTTGCTGTCTTCCCTTTGGAATAACTAGTGTCACACACTATGAATTTGCAGAAAACTATTTGTCCTGGCTGCTGTCTGAGGAGAAAAATACAGCCAAGAGTAAAACTTGATATGGCTTCAGACATAGAAATATTTGAAGCAGTCCTCCTTTGCACAGGCCAAATTCTGAGATATTATTGTTTGTCCTCTATTTAACCTTCTTTGTCAAAATACTCTTTAAGTTACAAAAAGCATTTATTTGTCTTTTATGAAAACTACATTTCTTCTTAAATGTATTTTATCTACTTGCAAGTTCATGGGAAAGATAATTTCTACCCATATACTCGCTATATTCTCCTGTGGTTATGTAGTTACTTTGTTTCCAGAACCCTGTTTTCTTTCAGGACAATTTCTACACCAAATTCAAAATTTGTGTAGCTATTAAGAATTAACAGTTGCATAATTAAAACTTTATTTCTTAAATCTTTGTATTTCCTTTTAGTAGTGTTGGTGGTCTTTTCCATGGTACTTTCCATGCAAACTAGATGCATGCAGTATTTTATTGTCAAAATAATGTTTCAAGTAGTAAAATGGCAAGGGAATACTGACTGAGCTATTAATAAAACACACCAGCTTTTAGCTGGCAAAGCAGCCTTCTTTCCATCAAATATGTCTCAGCCTTTAATAAAGAAACTCAAGTGGTGTAGGTGAAAAATTACTTTTCTCACCCGGTCATCTGTCTGTCATGTATTATTCAGGTCACCACTGTTTGTCCTGAACTGTATCATTCTGTAGTTGTGTCAGGTATGAAATATGTTCAGTGTAATTCCATCAGACTTCACGAAGTTGATTAGAACAGATCACCTTTCGGCATGGGCACAAGTTATCTCAGCAGATTGAGTGAAAAAGACTTATTTATCTTTGCCTTATAATACAGAAAGAGATGAGCAAATTTATCCACTAACTCCAAAAGACTCTCATATTTTGTGTGAAAACAAACTGAAGGCAGTAATTCTACTGAAAATACTTAAATGCATGAATATTTCTTTGAAAGAATATTTTTTTTTGTTTCCAACCACTAAAGATAAACCTTTTGCTTCATACATTATATAACAAGTTCTTAATTATTCTTTCTCCTCAGCAAATCAGTGGAAAGAAATAAACTGGTGTTTCTTGGATGGGTTGTAAGCTCATAATGACTCTTTGTTTCATTAAAGATACAAATGTTGGTGGACGTCTAAATATAATGATGCGTGACATATTATATACTAATTAATAGGACACAAAATAGATACAAAATACTTCATCAGATATTCTGTTAAGCAGAGGCTTCTTGTTTCTCAAGAATGATGACTGAACCTCCACTCTGCAATAATTTGGGAGAGACATTTTTTAACATTGCATTTTTTGTATTATGGAGAACAAATAACAAAACATTAAGCAACCTTTGCAAGATCTTTGATAACTCAGTGAAACCCCATCTCCAATACCTTTTCTAACTTAAAGTATCCTTGCCAGATACATGGCTCCTATCATTACGATGCGCACTTCCTAAAGCATTAAGTCTTGGATGCAGAAAATCCAAGTCACCCTGGAGTCACTGCTTGTTTTTTTTCTAAGTGCTTTCCTCTCACAGTATTGCATGTTGAAGTAAAGCTGTGCGACAGCACTTCTTTTTCCACTTTGTAAAACAGTGTTGACTTGGCTGTCTACCTCTAGAAAAGAGTAGAGTATATCGGGTCCTCTGAGAGGAAAGCTGAAAATACAAACACAAATTTTCTGTTTTCTTGTGAGTCTACAATTTGGTGCTCACCTTTTTGGCCTACCAGTTGATGAACAGGGTTCTTTAGTCAGAACTGAGATATCTCTCAAAGAATCAAGTGCCTTAATAGGAACACAACAAATTTTTTCACTGTCTAAGGGCTTCAGCCAATGAAAGATTTGATCTTATACTTTTTTGACATTATAGTATAGTATATGACAATTTGCTCGGTTATTTGCACCTTGCTGGTTGGAAGCGTTATGTAAAAAGAAAAGTAGGAAAGACTTCCAGATTTTAGTAAATGTCTCTTTAGAACAAAGATGGGAGGAGGAATGAAATGGAAGTTTTTGAAACATTTTACCACAAACACCTATCTCTTCAGTGACCGTGAGGGTTACAAATTACTAAATTTCAACTGGCCAAACTACATGCTCATCTGATGTTTAATCAGTGTAGCTAAATGTCACTCTTGAACTATACTGAGATTTTCAGAATTAGTTCATAATTCTAACTAGCTTTCTAGACTTCATGTTCTGTGCTTGAGAAAAGTGCACAAAATGTGCTGTTTTTCTTTTAGTATTTTATTAGGGCAATCTCCTTGAAGGCAACTGCTCTAAACTATCGCAGACTGCACAAATATTACACAGAGTATATCACTTGTGTTAGAAACCTGGACCTATTAAGCTAACCATTTTTTGTCAATGTCTTATGCTAAAACTTATGATATTTTTATTTGAAATATGAAACAGTTGAACTCATATTTGAATTTTAATTTTGAGTCCTTGCAATGAGATTGTTTAATAACTGCAGCACATAACATAGGAGTGATAAGATAGAAGTAAAATCATTGTTTAATCTATTTAACATCTTTATTAACGATCATGATGAGGGGATTGAGTGCACCCTCAGTAAATTTGCAGATGACACCAAGTTGGGAGGGAGCGTTGATCTGCCTGAGGAGAGAAAGGCACTACAGAGGGACCTGGATAGACTGAATTGATGGGTCAAGTATTGGGTTGTTGGGTCCTGCATTTTGGTCACAACAACTCCAGGCAGCCCTACAGGCTTGGGAGGAATGGCTGGAAAGCTGCCTGATGGAAAGGGACCTTGGTGAACTGATGGACAGTCGGCTGAATATGAGCCAGCAGTGTGCCCAGGTGGCCAAGAAGGCCAATGGCATCCTGGCTTGTATCAGGAATGGCGTGGTGAGCAGGACTAGGGAAGTTATCCTGCCCCTGTATTCGGTATTGATGAGGCTCACCTCAAGTACTGTCTTCAGTTTGGGGCACTTCAATACAGAAAGGACATTGACATGCTGGAGCAAGTCCAAAGAAAGGCAACAAGGCTTGTGAAGGGCTTGGAGCATATGGCCTACAAGGAGAGACTGAGGGAACTGGGGCTATTTAGTCTGGGGAAAAGGAGGCTGAGGGGAGACATTATTACTCTCTTCCAATACCTGAAATGTGCTTACAGCAAGAGCGGGGTTGGTCTCTTCTCACTGGTGACAGGTGACAGGATGAGAGGAAATGGCCTCAAGTTGCTCCAGGGTAAATTTAGGATGGATATCAGGAAACACTTCTTTACAGAAAGGGTTGTTAAGCACTGGAATAGGCTCCCCAGGGAGGTGGTTGAGTCACCATCCCTGGATGTGTTTAAAAACTATTTAGATGTGGTGCTCAGGGACATGGTTTAATGGAGGGTTGTTAGAGTTAGGATAGTATGGTTAGGTCATGGTTAGATTCGATGACCTTTAAGGTCTTTTCCAACCTGAGTGATTCTATGATTCTATGTTTCTATGATTGTATTTCAAAATGTTGATAATGAAATGTGCTTTACAAGCAGTTTACATAGTTGAGTTTGGGTTTTTTTTGTGTCTTTTTTTTCCATCTGTTTTAGTATTCAGTATTTCTGCTCATCAAAAATCTTCAAGACTGCTCTTTTCTCTTACTATTTCTTCTTTATTCAATAATGTGTCTTCCCCCCCCCTCCTGAGCTTGATAAAGAGCTATACAAGGACAGATAATGATGCAGAGAGTCACATTCTGATACAAACTTTAGTCTCATCTCCTGTTGAATCAGCAGGTTGTTGCAATCAAGTAATATTTTGGTTGTGCTGAAATTTGGCCTAGTATGTTTAAGGAGATCATACAATTACATAATATCTGCACAGTGTACTCTATGGAAGAAACTAAGGCTACATATAAATATACAGCTCAATGTGTTTGCCAGTGTGGAAGGTGCAGGCAAAATATACAGCATGCTAGCAATTGGTTTAAAGCCCAAGGTTACAACTTCTATTGAAACAGGATAGCTTATACTGCAATGTTACTTGACAGATAATAGTCTCTGCAGACAGAAGTAACCGTAAAACCCAAAAGCACCAATCATGTGCTTCAGATCCTATGAAGATGTGATCTCCAACATGTACCAAGACCTAGAAGAAATGTAATTTCTCAGGGGTGCCAGCGTGTCCTTGCTTCTGCTCTGTTCATTTTGTGGGGAATGCTGTGACATTTTGTGGTTTGTTAAAAAAGATCAAATGAGTAAATTTCCTTTCAGTTTTTTTTTTTTTTTTTTTTTTTTTTCTTTTAAGGACAAAAAAGAAAAATCTATTTCCCTCTATCTATTTACTGAGAAAATGTGTTTTACATATAGACATGCGGTAATACAAAGATTCAATTGAGAGAGCAGATGGAGCATCCTGGATTCTGTTATTTTACTTTAAACTTTGAATAAATCTTATGAATTTTTGCAATCTACCTTTTTATATTTTGGGAATGGCAATACCCATCCCATTTCAGGAGAATGAAAGACTTTATTTGATGGGTGATTCAAAAACATGCAGTTGAAAAGTTCCTAGAGATTTCTCTGTGTATTAGCCTGATTAGAGTTCCTCAGCTTTCCAAAATATCTTTTACATGAATTTGTGAACAGGTTAAATGATGTTATATTGCAGTAGAGTATGGTAGCAATTTCTGCCTCATAGCTTTCATGCCAGAAAAATACCAGCTAAATATAAACCATGCCTTGTAATAAAATTCTCTTTAACGAAATACAGAAGTAATACTGTTTTGAGGGCATATAACCAGATTAATTTCCTATGTACTCTGACATAATTGCCTGCATTTTTTTATATCTTTGTTGGAATTCAGCTCCAGATAGTACTGATTGTTTGTAATGATAGTGGGTTTTGCCTCAATGCAAGTGCAAGACCTTGATCCTGGATTCGGTGAGGTTCTTCTGGACCCATTTCTCAAGCCTGTCTAGGTCTCTCTGTGTGGCATCTGGTCCCTCAGGAGTGTAGACTGTACCACACAGCTTTGTGTCATCTGCAAACTTGCTGAGAGTGCCCTCAATCCCACTGTTGGTATCAGTGTTGAAATGTTGAGGAGCATTTGTCTCAGTACAGACCCAAGGGACACCACTAGTCACTGATATCCATCCAGATGTTGAGACATGATTGGTAGTAGTTGGCATAGATTTATGAAGTGGAAGTAATTTCTAATGAATCTCATACTCTTCTACAATGAGACAATTTGGTAGACAAGAGAACAGTGTTGGTTTTTTTTAACGACTATTTCGCAAAGCCTTTGACAGTGTCTCTGACAATATCCTCATAGGCAAGCTGACAAATCACAGGCTAAATAACTGCATAACTATGTAGAGAAGATGGCTGAAAAGCTGAGTCCAGAAAGTTAAAATTGGCTTAAATTTCAGTTGGAGGCAAATCACAAGTACTGTAACACAGGTCTTGACACTGGGGCCAATAGTGCTTAAAATCTGTATTAATGACCTGCAAAATGGGTCAGGAGGAACCCTCAGTAAGCCTGCAAATAATACAAAACTGTGAAAAAAAGGGTTGCAAAATTAGGCAGAATAAGAGGCATGTCCTGCAGATTGAGATGATAGCACAGACTACTCATGTTGTGAAAGCAAATAGTTAAATACTAAGATTTATTTACTTGAGGCACTGTGTCTCCACTGTGATTGGGTGAGGTATAGGGAAGTTCAACACCAGGCCTTCCAGATTAATAACTAACTAAATATAACATTCTATCCTCTACTTCAGCAAGGAATGTGTTAAATAGTCCCTTCTTCAACTCAAATAATAAATAATCCAAAACAATATGGGGATAGTGCCACAACACTTAGTATTAGCTTATCTCTGGAGGTGTGAATATTGAGTCCAAAAGCTCTTTTTTTTTTTTTGAGAAGAAACTGGAAATTGTTAAAATTAATCAGTTTCAGTTGTTGATATTGCTAAATTTACACATACATTTCCCAAACCTACAATAATATAGTGACTACGTCACCTTTGCGTGCTGTAAATATAGAGATTAATGGCCTTGTCTTTCTTGGTCAAATTAGATTCTGATTTTCCACATATAGCAACAAATGCCATATTTCTAATTGTGCTAGTGTAGAAAATCAGTAACAAATGTTAGTGTTTTTGTTTGTTGTTTCTTTTTCTTTAAAGAGAAAACAGAAATCTATTGTACATGGCAAAGTGTAAGATGTAAAAGGCAAATGGTAGAAATGGTAGAAATATTTGTCAGCAGTTTTAATGAAAGTTTGCTACTAGCATAATTCAAACCATTTTCTGGTCAGTCCTTTATGAATAGATGTTTTAAGACCAATATTGAGTAAAACTCATTTTTCATGGTAGCAGCTGTTTTCACAGAATCACAGAATGGCCGGGGTTGGGAGGGACCTCAAGGGTCATGAATCTCCAACCCCCCTGCCACATGCAGGGCCACCAACCTCCCCATTTAATGCTAGACCAGGCTGCCCAGGGCCCCATCCAACCTGGCCTTGAACACTTCCATGGATGGAGCATCCATAAGCTCTCTGGGAAGCCTGTTCCAGCATCTCACCACTCTCTCTGTAAAGAATTTCCCTCTGACATCCAAATTTCCCCCTGACATCCAAATGTCACAATGAACAGCTGACCAAAAACTTTGAAAAAATAAAATCTAACTTTAATGAGCTAAGATGATGACTAAAAATAAATAATCAGCTGATCAGACCGTGAGGAAACCCTTAGCATGACAATGCGGGTAAATGTGGACCTTATGAGCTTACTGAATCAAGTAGATAGTTTATGCCTATTAAATTACTTCTCCTGTGATGAGGATATATTTGTATTAAGTTGCAAACATTTAACTGTGCTGAATTCCTCATTTAATAACACTTGCTCTATCTGCATCCATGTGACTCTGCCTTGTATGTCAGTAGGCAGTTAAGGGTTCAGATCTTTAAAAAGAGTCCGTTTTGAAAAAAAACAAAACAAAACAAAACAAAGCATGAATCAGCATTTAGCTTCAAACAGAATTGGAGAGGAGCTAAACTGACATCAAAGAAGCTAGGAAGTTTGCCTTGTCATGATGCAAAAGATACTGTGTTTCAGAAAGCAAATTCACAGATAGCATGTTGAAACTCAATGAACTTATTGAACTGTGTATCGATTCTTTTTCATATTTGCATATTTGAAATAATGTATTATATTCTTTCTGGTTTTTTTTTTTTTTTTTTTTTTTTTTTTTTTTTTTGTCTAAATATATTTAAACTACAAATTTAATCTCCCTGTTTCAGAAGTGTATTAATTTTGTGTTGCATATTTCAATTTACTGAAACACTGGTTTCACTTCTAAGGCAAAGAACCAATGTTTGGTTGTAAGCTTTCACTTCAAGATTTTTCTTTACTGATAACTAGGTCGTTGGCTAAGAGTTAAGAATATTTTACCAGCCTATATATAGCCATATATGTGTATGTAATTGTATGTGTATTTGTATATGTTTATTTATGCATTTTACAATATTGAGAAAGAAATTGATTTAGATATAATTTTATTCTGAATTTATGTATGTTTGATAAAGATACAAATCTCACGCAACTCAGTAGGGTTCCCATTCTATACAGTGACTTGTAAAATTAAAGGAAATTAGAAAGAATTCAAGTTGCTTTGGTACAAAATGGTAAAGTCCTAATCAGATGTCACACAATTGAGGCCACTTGGAAGTTCACAATCTCCACAAAATTTCTTACTATTCAGCCTCTGAAATTCACCCAGAGTCAGAACAATATAAACCCATAGCAAATTTTAGTTGTGCTTCAAGAGTTTGCTCTAATAATGTGAAGTTTATCTGTTTTTGTAGAGAATGAAGAAGAAAAAGAAGAAAAAAGCCTTGATAGTTGTAAACAAAACAGCTGTTGGCACACATTTTCAAAATTTGAAGAGGGATATATGGACTGGTTCAATGGGAATGTGCAGCTCATAACTTTATAGAAATAACACTGCACAAATCATTATGCTGTCATGTTTAATACATGTGAAACACCACACAGAATATTCTTCGTTACATTATAATAAAATACTTCTATCTGTGATAGTTCAAATATCTATACTTGCTAATGGTTGGAACATAACATATTATCTGGAACATTCTTTGTTAGATGTCTTATCCACCAAGAATTTTGAGCTCCCACCGAGATCAAAGAATTCTGAATTTGTTTAATTCCTTTTAAGCTGTTTCCTTGAGTTCAACACATGAAGCTGAACTTTAGTACACTAAATGATGACCTGTTTATTTGTTTGTTTTAAAGAAATTATTTCTTCATGCTTTTCCTCAACTGATCCACAGAACCAAGTTTAAACTTCTTTAAGGAATTTCAGGCACTAGTTTTGTAGATTCATTTGGTATTATCAAAACATTTTATGGTAAAATGTTTTATATGAAATTAATTTCAAGAATGTAAAACTTAATGCCATCTGGGAATTTGTAGCATCCTTTGGAATTTACAAAATAACTGTTTGGTCCCAACACACTATAATGTCTTCAGGATTCTAGAAACAGCTTTTTTGTTTGTTTGTTTGTTTTTGTCTTGAATCTTGTCATGTTTTTATTTGATAAGAAGCTGTATTTTGAATTTAAAAGATCTCACAATGTCATAAGGGAAAAGCCAATCTCTCTTTTTATTATAAAAAAACCCTACATTTCACCAGATTATTAGTTCTAGAATTCATCTGGTCCATAATACAATTTTAGATTCTCTTTTATGAGTCTTTTCCTAGTAGCAGAGCTGCTTCATATGAGATCTGCTCTGAAACTAATGCCTCCTCATGTATTAAGTTGGCATGCAATGTCAGAAACAGATGTTGGTGGTATGGCAGTAGAGGCTGAACATTTCTGCCAACATTCTACTAAATTTTGTTGCTGTGTGACAGATGGCAGCAGAAAGGCACTCTGACAAAACGGCATCTGATGCAAAGGTATGTAACTGAATTCCTTTTGTGGGGAAAAATGTGTACCTATTGATATTTATTGATGCTTGTTGAGCATTTATGGAGAAAAAACAGGATGCCAAAAGAATGAGGTGCTGGGTAGTGCAATTCAGAAGTGGTGTGGCACCAATGTGAAAGACAAGCCACTTTCCGGATGGCCATGCAGATTTTTACAAGCACGGCATGCAGGCTCTTGTTCATTGCTGGAGAAAATACATAGCTAATGGTGGTGACTATGTTAAAAAATAGTGCTTTGTAGCTAAAAATTTGCTCTTCCAAGCAGTGCTATTGTGCTCTTTTATCTGTTGTAGTTTCCATGGAAATAAAATAGAAAGCATTACATTCAGAGCAACCTATGTATATTTCCATTCATATAAAATTAGTAAATTAGAAATATTCTTTCAGTATTACTTAGTTTTGTGCAGTTTTGTATCTTCATCCTTTTGTAATTTAGCTGTTCTTCTGTCATTTTGCATGTTTAACAGTATCATATAACAATATTGATGGGGTGCTATGCACTAAGATCTTCGTGTTTACTTAATGAAAAAAAAACCCACAATGTCTTTAATACTAACCACTGTATGAAGTTTACTCTGAATAAATGTTTTCAAGGTAATTTCACAAGCTTCTATTTCTATTCTGCATGCTATGATTCAGTGCGTGTATATTTTCAGAACTGATATTGTTTGATTGTATTTATAGCAATGTTAAACTGAAATAAGATATGCATGTAGTATAGTTATGAAAATACCTGTTCAATAACTAGCGCTCTTACTGAGCCCCTAAATGTGTGTATGGTTTTCAGTGTTATGGTTGTATAAGATAGCTTGAGTGTGTCCCATTTTCACCCCATAAATTAAAGCTGACTGGGGTCAACTGTAAGTTATGTTTATTTTTTTCCCATTGAAAGTATTTGCTTTTCACATGTATGTAATTTTTCTTCTTTTTTCTTTTTCTTTTTTTTCTTCTTTCCTTGCAACTGCCTCTACTTTATGTATTTCTCCCTTTCCTTGAAAGATGCACACCCACTGTCACATAACTGAAAACATTCCTGCAATGTATGCAATTTCATGCATATGTTACCACAGTCCACATTCTTTCAAAAATAACCACGTCTCAAATTAAGTAAACTTTTGATATCTCAGACAGTAATGGAGTGTATGTATGCCACCACAGATATGTGTGCCACCACAGGCCAGGAATGGGTTATTAATCAGTAAGCAGGAAAGACTGAGAGGACTTATCCCATACTAGTGGGACTGGCATTGCACAAAAAGACCTCTGTCTCTTAGCCTTAAAGAAAATCAAAATTCTGTGCTATTTAGTTTGATGCCTGTTTTCTCTTAGTTTATATGCAAATGGAAACTGAGGTGCAGCTAAAAAATAAAAATAAAAACACACAATAAAAAAGAAATTGAATAAAATACATCCCATTTACTTTCTTTATCTTGTAGTGTTGAAATATATCACCTTTGTCTTGCTTATGAGGATCCTTGAGGAGCTTTTTAGTGGTAAGTTATCTTTTTTACTTGCTTGAGTATCTGGATTTTGTTAGAATTGAAATCTAACCATGAAAATCTGAGTAAAATGAATTTTTATTCTATTTAGTGGAAGCATGCTAAAATCCAGCATTTTCATACATTTTTTGATGAAAGTAAGGCATCCAACTTGGTTACTCTTTTTTGTTGTTGTTTTGTTTGTTTGTTTGCTTCTTTAGTTCTTTTGATCTGAAGAGATAGATATGCTCTTTTCCAAAACTGGCCTTTTCCACACGTCTGTATACTCTCTTTGGTCAGAAGCTGTTAGAAGTTTTCATAGACTTTTGAATTGATAATGAATGTGGAGAAAAAATGTGGTAATTTCACTCTACTTCTTTTGATCTAAAGAAGGAAAAAGGAAAGCATCTACCAGAATTGTTGTAAAATTTCCTTGTTCAGTGATTTCCTTCACAAAGGGTCAGGAATGAGCAGTTCATTCCGTTTATCAATGGAAGTTCTGGTGGTGGGCTGTGGATCTGTTACACTGTCCATCATCTTTGTCTTGTATTCACTCTTCAAGATATGTGTTGAAAATAATTCATCCCAGCTAAGAAATGTGACTTTTTTTCACTTGGAATTGTTGAGAAAATAACACTTCTGAATATTATGTGACTAATTAAAGCTTATTTAACCTAACCTAATATAATTTTTCCTTATAGTTTTAAACATTAACTGCTATTAGTGAAAATAAGTTAGAATAACTTAACAAAAGAAAATTCTCAGTGCAATTAGTGAGGTAGTTTACATTTACTAGGACTGAATTAAAAAATCCTTCAAGTTAGAGGTGACGATGAGAAGTGAGAATTGTAAATCATGCTTTTCCTTCAGAATACTGTTTGCGGCACTTTCAAATGTGCTGCTCAGTTCTCGATAGAACTTGCTGAACAATCACATAGTGTTACCAAATTTGATTGAGTCATATGACAGTATATGAAAAATCTGGGCAGAGGATGAGAAGGAAAGAAGGACTGTAGAAGCAAATTATAAAGCAAAGTATAATTTCCGGCTATTAATTTTCTACAACTTTCCATATTCTTATGAACTTTTACTCCAGTGAACCAATGTTTACATTATGTGTTGGTTAATGGTCTAATGGAGTCTCTTTTAGTGAATTTTCAAAAAAAATTGCAGGAGAAAGAGCCAACTAGATGAAAACAACAGCATCTAAAAAGATGTTGAAGATGTTTATAAATTACACATTTCAGTAAACAATGACTGCAATCCAGAAAAGTAAATATCAGTTCTTTACTGCACTGATCCTTCAAGCTTAGTCATGTGTGCCACCATGAAACACTTAAAGCTGTCGTTTTTGAGTTTGAGTAAAGTACAATAATCATTAAGGGAAGCTGGCTAATGTAAGAGATTATTCTTTTACATCATTGTCTCAAAGCTTGCTGGGGACACAGATGAACAAGTCCAAGCAAGTCCTGGGCAAGGATTGAAAAATCCTTTGTTTGGAGAACACTGATGGACAAGTCCTGGGCAAGGGTTGCAAAATTCTTTGTCTGAGGGACACAGATGGACAAGGCCAGGGGCAAGGAGAGAGAGAGAAGCCGCAGATTAATAGCCGACTTTTGTATGAGCTTATCTCGAGGAAGACGGCCATCTCATGAGGTGCTGCACATGACTCTCACCCAAGTGTCCAGGAATGCCACGATGGCAGAAGAAGGAGGATAAAGAGGGGACCTACAGCCATGAGGAGCGGTTTTCTGGCAATAGATTCCTCATGAAGAAGAAGAGGTGTCCGACATGAGAAACCTCACGACCTACCTCTCTCTCTCTCCTGGACTTGCTCTGCACTCTACCACGATGCTGAAGAAGAACAAAGGTGTCTGCCATCAGATTTCTCACTACGGAATTCCTGCATGCTGACGGACTCTCCTGGGCCTGCTACCTGAGTCTTGCTGTTTCCTCCCGGATTGGCTCTGTGACTTCTTCCTGCTACCTGCTTGCTGCCCAAGGCTGGCCACGCTGCTGCTGCTCTTCCCCTGCTTCTTCTGCCTCGGACCTTCGAAGCGTCATGCAATGGGACCACTGCTGGATCCTGGTTGTGACTATCCCCACTTTACGTGATTCTTGCTTCTTTTCTATCTTTTCTATTGCTCTCCTTCCCTTCCCCGTCTCCCTGATTAGGATTTATAATAAACTGGTTGGACCAACATTTGAACCATTGTTTCTTAATCTCACACCAGGTATACATGTATTAAAAGAACCTCATCACCCTCCTATAAATTGGAGCAAGACAGCTAGTAACAGGCAGAATTCAGTGTGTATTTTCTTCATTTTTAATTGAGTAGGAAATTTTGATAGGAAGGAAATGAAGCTCCCATTCAGACTTGCTGCTGGAGAACTTCATTTCACAGAGCGTATCAGAACTAACCACGCACGGTGAGTGCTCCACCACTAAGTTCATTTTCCTGGATACTGTTTGACTCACTGCTAGGTGAGGGAAGATCTAAGGTGATAGAGCATCTCAGTATTTTGAATATGTCTGCTGTGGTCTATTATGCTCTATTTCATAGCATCCAGTATATAAAAAAATATCATGTCTGTAACATCCTCCTCTCATATTGGCTGGGAAGCACAATCTTATTTCATGCTTACTGGCTGCGTAAATAACATGTGAGCAAATATATGATGCATTGGTTTCTTGAGTATTTAAAAAAAACCTTTTATAAAAGCATCTGATTACACTTCCATTGTCAAGGATATTAGAGAGGAAAAAAGATATGTAGAAATAAAAATAATAATTTTTAAAGAAATTGGAAAAACATGACTACAGAGAGTTGATTCTATTGGTGTTCAATACAGTGTTGAAAACAGAACTCTTAAGAAAATTCTACACAAAATATATCACTAAGCTTCACATGAGATTTGTTACAGATCCTTAGATTCCTCAGAATCCTATAGGAACATATTTTGTAAATGAGTACATAAACCTGGATATAAAAAGAACAAAACTTTACTTTCGTATAGCAGACAAAGGATAGCGGAAAATTGTAAGTATGGTAATACCTATTAACTGAGTTTCACTACAGATATCTACACTATTGGGTTTGCCACATGATCATGAGTTTACTTTTAAAAAATACATTTGTATACTGATGTTTGAAATATTGCAGAATACAATTAGTGATATGCAAAAAAATTTATGTATCATAATGGGCAGTTACCTTGCTGCTAGTTTTCTGTCTTCAATTAAAAGAAAATAGCTGCTGAATAAACACCTAGCTTTTCCAAATACTTGATTACATGATGTTTCTATATATAATTATACTAATGTGCATTTGCAGAGCACTGTTTTGGAAAGAATGGTTATATCATCAGCACAGTATTTTACACATCTTTTTTCATGATTTCAAGAATCTTGTTAGTGTTTTCATTTTACACAATGTGTGACTGCATGTGGCTTGGGATGAGTTTTGCAGATGGTTTCTTTACATTTCGATATTATAATAGTAGAGCAAAATACTTTTTAATTGGAATGCCAAGCAGGAACTGAAAAAGGCCACCTATTGGAGTCTTTGATTGTTGCAAATATAGAGAAATAGTGCAATTTCCATTATTTTCCTTTAGAAATAAAAATCTTACACTAAAGATCATTAAAACTGTTATTTAAATGAAACTGTGATATTGTCAATGTAGTTTATGCAGCAGGTAAAGGAGAAAGGAAACATCATGAAGTGAGTAACTATCTGAACAGAGAACACAGGGTGACTGCTAAGGCTTGTAGTATGACAGGGAGCTTAAGAGCATATTTAACTTTCAGTTAGCCAGCAGTGCTAATTCAAAGGAGCAGATACTGAGGATAGAGCCTTAGTTCACGTCAATAACGAGGCTTCCAAGGCTACTGGCCCACTGGTCCTTGCAGATTACTTCTGACAGAGAAAATAATAAACAACAGCAGGGATTCCAGATGTTACATTTAATTCAGGGGTCAAAGAACTATAAGGAAAACTTGGGAAACTACTCCACCAGAAACTGTAGCTAACTATTGGCAGTTACCAGTCTACTTCTGGTAAGGTCTCCAATACTGGCCATGACAGCATATTAGGACCTTTGTTCAAGATTTTTTTTTTGCCTTCAGGCTCTTGCAGTGAATGTACTAGAAAAGTCTCCTAAGCAATTTCTACATTAGATAGGTACCCTAGGGTAGCAACTCCTACCTCAGGAAGCTGATAATTTCTACTTCTACTATTATTAAAAGGTGTTATTGTTGTTATTATTATTATTATTATGCATTAATTTATGTGTGATGGGGATGTTTTTGTACTTTTGGTTCTGTATTTATTATTTTTCTGTCTCAAGTAGAAGCAGCACTTCCTAAGTTCTATTTTTTCAGTGATTTTTTTATTGTGTCTTCAGGCAGAATTTTCCTAAGTTCAGTCAATTCAAGTGCCTGATAGACTGCAGGGTGAAGAGGTTGAGGAATTTCTGTCAGTAAGTCAGATCGCAGCAATAACAGCTATTTTCATCCAACACCATCAGTTCCCACTATATGGACACCACAAAAAGTGCCAAAAGATAAAATAGTCAGCAAAAAGTATTCATACTCTTCACTAACTCCGGAAGCTAATTTTGCAATCACCTTTTGCAACCTGCTTTTTCAAAAATATTGCTGGATCCAGAATTAGGACTTTAGCTTTGACTTTTTTCCCCTGCATTCTCAACTTCCACCCTGCTCCTTTATACAGTTTGCTCTAAGCAAGTCATGAGCTACTGCTCATGAGGCAGGATTGGAGCCACATTTCCACAAGAAAAGTGAATTCAGATTAAGCCCATTAGACAGGTATAGGTTGTAAATTATTAAAAGTTGTAAGAAAGTATTAAAAGGTGTAAGAAAGAGCATTAGCATACAAATTCCAAGGAAATGTTTCCTTCTGATCTGAGGCATACTTACCCCCTAGAAGATTTGTTTTGTTTCCATTTTCTCCTTTCCAAACATGAAAAGTTCTTATATTTTCAGGAAAAAAACAAACAAACAAACAAAAAAAACCACAAAAAACAGAAAAAACAAAAACAAACAAACAAACAAACAAAAAAAAAAAACAGACGTTTTTTGTTTGTTTGTTCGTTTCTATAGCATATTCTCCCCCTCCTCTCTTAGTACCTTATCTTTCTGATAACACTCAAGACTTTTCTGGAATACATAGGTTTCCTAAACCATGTAGATCATATGCTCAGCTGCAACTAAGATAAATTTCATACTGGCACAGAAAGTTTAGAGATGGTGATTTTAGTAGCTTAGATTAAGGCAAGTTTTGAATGGAAGAAATATCAGTCATTTGTTTCAATATCCTGTAAACATTAAATTGACTTGCTTAGCTGACAGACATTTCTTACTTGTTGAATATTCGACCAGCAGAATTTCTGAGCTTCTCCCTCTCCCATCTTTGCTGATTTTTGTGACGTTGTGGCTACTGGTTGAATGTTTTTATTCTGAAATCCAGCAAAGAAAATATGCTAGAGGGGAAGATGGGCTTAAAGACATTAATATCTGTATGAAGAAGTATTATTTTATAAAATTCCCCTCACTTGTATTAGATTAATTTACTAGGTCTGAGTGAGAATGTGTTCCCTTTCTTTGTCAGGATAAAAATACAGCTGGATGCTGTGAAGAATACATGTCAAAAGCATGTCTTGTATTTGAAATTTAAGTATTTGGATATATGTAGTTTATATTAGGGAAAGGAGGGGTCCAATGTCTGAAAACACCAGAGAAAAGAAAATTCATTTAATTCTGAGCACCTTTCCCAGGTAATTACTCCTAAGAAGTTGATCATATAAATGTTAATAAATAAGCAGTTATGCATTTCTAGCATGAGTACATACAGTACCATTTGGTTTAATGGTTGCTGAATCAATGTGTGGTGATTGCAGATTTAACTGTTAAGTTTCCCTAGTCATTGGAATTATACAGAACAGAGCATATGAAAACCATCAGTAGTAGCCTAGAGATCCTTTGATCGTTTAAAGGCAGATTCTTGAAGTCAAGGAATAAAATTCAGAACAAATGTAGCTTGGTATTGCTTCCAAATGGTAGGATACAGTAAATCAAATTGGGCCACTGGAGAAAAAAAACTGTGCACTTTTATACATGAGTATGAGAATTTTCAAAATAGTTACTGAATTTATTTATTTAAAAACTGTTTGTTTGTAATTTGTAGAAATCATCATTGTCTCCTATTATAAGCAAATGCACTTTTATCTATGCATACATTATTCATCCATATACCTATCTCCAAGATTATATAAAACACTTGCCTGAATCTACTTATTTTGTTTTCTGTAAGTTTTAGTGATTTTATTTTCCATTGCTTATGGGTAATATGGAAATCTTCTAATTTTGGGTGTCTTAAAGCCTTTGACCTGATAATTCTGACTGTAGTTTTCTTCATGAGATAATAGTGGTTTAGTACTTTTCAGTCTGGAATTATAAAGCGCAAAAGAAAAGAAGAGAAAATTTCTCTTCTTTGTACTTGCTAGTCTGATGAAATTTGGGATATAATAAGTCATCAGTTTACGGCCAAAGAGATGGGATTAGTAGTTCAAAAATAATTAAAAAAAATGATGATGGTGATAAAAGAATATACAAAACAAGTAACGCATAACACAATTGCTCACCTCCTGCTGACTGACGCCAGGTTACACACCAGCAGCTGCAGCCCCAAGCCTACCAACTCCCCCCAAGTTGTATTCTTCAGTATGGTATTACACGGTATGGAGCATCCCTTTGACGACTTGGAACAGCTATCTTGGTTCAGGGCCTTACTTCATTTTATTGCAAAGCTGGCATTCAAAAGGATTTTGACTATGTTCTTCCCTTTCTCAAAAACTCCCTCTCTGTGTTACCCTACATGATGAAGTCATCATTGTTCTGCAGGTGTTCAGGAGTTCTCTTCTGTTCCAGTGCAGTTTGGATCAACCCATGGCAAATGGTAGGGCTGTGTTTCCATACCTAGGGCAGTCGATTCTGGTATACAGGACACCTCTGCAAGTCAAAGCAAAGTGTGGCTTGTACTCTACCACCAAAGGATCTGAGAAAAATGTATAAGTGGTATCAGTTGTGGCATACCATTTGGCTGCCTTTTACTTTCATTCATATTGAAGTTCTAGCTTGTTCAACATGGAAGCACTCAGCAATGGCATAACTTTGTTGAAGCCACAATAGTCCACTGTTAGCCTCTACTTTCCACAGGACTTTTGCACTGGCCATATAGGACTACTGAAGGATGAACAAGTCTTGCTGATTACTCCTAAAATCTTGGTTTTAGCAGTATTGCCATCTGCGTACTAATGTAGTAGCAATTGGCAACTGCTATTCTAGTCTTAGTAACCCCACAACAGAAGGGTCTTCTGAGAGACTGGGAAAAGTAGAAAGCTGTTTAATATCCTCCATCTCCACAGCAGCCTTACCAAAAGCTCACTGGTACTCTTTTGGGTCCTTGAAGTACCTTCTCCAGAGGTAGTCGGTACTAAGGATTCACAGAGCCTCTGGGACAATACTAATGGAGTACTTTTGCTGCTCATTATGTTAGGTTCACTTCAGCCTCATTAGTGCTTGAGATCCTCCTGCCATTCCAGTAGTATACACAGATTCTGCTCTTTTTAACTTGGTGATATTAGGATACAGTGTGTGCTTTCCACTAGAATCTTGCACTCCTGTGGTTCTGATGTATCAGTCCACCAAATCCACATAGGCCAGAATGTTTTTTTGTCCCTTCCCTCCACCTGGCAGAAGACAAGTCCTCTCTAGTCATAGTATTATTCTTTACACAATTCTTGTAAATGCAAATCAGAAATCTCTTTTAGCAAGATCAGAAGTAAAATCAACCATTCTACCCCATCTGGGGAACTTGCCCACTTAAATTTTCCTGAAATAATCTTTTGCCATTGTTTTTCCTTGCAACTCAAATATCTATGCTTGTATGTTTGGGGCAGATTTTCTGTCTCACTTTCCCATATTCTTTCTATGATCATACATGCAGAATCACAGAGTAGCACATGGTGTGTAAGCACTATATCCTCTCTCTTAAGAAGAGGAACACTTACTCCTTATAGCTGCAATACTGGTTCATACAGGAAATAGGACATGTCCTCTTTGTATCGATGGAACTTTGGGAACAGTTTCTCCACAGATAAGATGCATGCCTTTAGGGAAGAAGAGAGACTTTCTTCATATTGCTGGAACTGACCAGCCTATCCATCCACTGTTTGTTCTACTCTGTCTTTCTAGGTAATTATTGCCAGTGAGTTGACAGATGATGATGGCGCAGTCTGTTCAAGCTTCCTCCAAATGGGTTTACATGCAATTGACTTCATTTGGATCTTCAGATAACTGGTCGTTATCTAGGTCACCGTAAGTTACCTACAGCATGGCTAATTTTCTCAGGTACTAGATACCTCTATACATGGTGATTTACTTGCCAAGGCAGCATATAACATCTTACTTGAAAGGATACTTTTTCCTCCCACCTGGTAGAAATTGCCTGAAGAGGTGAGGGGTTTGTACCCCTTTTCCACTTACTTTGTAAATACCCCCTACTCTAGAGAAGAATCCCAGCTGCTTGGCTTCTTTGCCATCTAGTTTCAGGCTACTGTCCCTGTTATCTCAGCATCCAATTAGGTAGGTGATAATGTGCTTGCTGGGATAGTGATTGAAATCTTTTTACACAACTTGCAGCTCACCCAGGATGGTTACTGACTTATTTAAGAGTTTTGCTCTTCGTCCTGTTCTCATGATGGCCTTGATTCAAGAGTAGCCTGCCTCGTCTGCATCTTCTTTCCTCTTCTTATTACTCTTAAAATTTTGAAAGGACAGAAAGCACCATCAAATACTGATGTATCTATGAATCAAAGTGTACAGCCTCCAAATTTGACAGCATGGCTTATCTACTTCCCAATTTTTTTCTCAAAGGTCAAAAAAATGGTTTGAGTGATAAAATGCTTTCAGAGTCCCCTCAGTATTACTGCATCAAAATGCTTATTCCATTAGATATCCCTCTAAATTTTATTTTTGTTTCTTTTTAATGCACATAGATTGTAAATGAAAACCTGAGTATTATAACCTTCAATAGGAGTTCTGATATTGGATTTAACCAGATGGAATTTTCATCGTGATATTGGAAGTGTGGCTTTAGTATGTTACTGTCGTTATTTTCTACATCATTCATGGTGTGATTCTGAAAAAAATGTCTGAAGTGATTTTTAGCCAAGAGTAATACTTATAATTCTATCTGTGGAATGTCAGATAAGATAAAATAATTATTCCCAGAAAGATATCCAGTTGGTCTTGTGGAAAAATGCATTTAATAAATGGCTGGACATGTGGAGTTTCTCAAGAGACTGGTTTCAAGTATAATTATTGCAACCTAGTTAATGCAAGTTAAGATTTAAAGATTTAACGAAGACTTAGAAATCCCTTAATTGGGAACTATACTCCTTTTCCATCAGTGAATTTATCCTGTTTATTGATTATTTTCTTATTTTTGTTGTGCTAGTGGAAGATTATCCAGACAAGTATTTACTGGCATAGTAGTTTCATAATGTATTTTATTTTCAGATTAAAGCTTTTTATTATGGGAATTGAACACATTGTGCACTAACTCAAGCTCTGTTGTTGTTAATTGATTTAAAGACATGCATTACAAATTATATCACACAAAATAGAATAAGATCTTAAATGGAATAATATCTGAAATTGTTGTATTCTCTCTCATACATTTATCATCTGTGCTATACAGCCATTGGCCATCAAAACAGTTCATTGTTTCATGGTACTATTCAAATCAGTGTAAGGATTATATCATAGAGTTAATGGGACTTTTCAAGCTGTTGCTAAACCTTTCAGCCATTTTGGAGTTTCTAAGAAGAATTTTTAGTGCTGTTCATATATTTGTAATATATAAGAAGTCATCCATGTATTGATTTTTGTACTGCAGAATCTGACTAATTGTTTTTCAATAAAGTACCATTTAAAATATTTAGGCCTTTGTATTTCCTGTAATGTAAATGAGACCAGAATCTGGCACTTCTTTTCTTGAATGATAGGTGCCTTGTGCTTTTAGGGAGGTTTGAAGTGTTTTCTAAGAGAACAGAACCGATTTAATCTGTGATTTATGTTGTAGAAATTTCTCACTCTCAAGAATACTGCCACATATCCTTGTACCTGCAGCTGGGCTGGCTGAATAGGTTTACTGCCTCATCAGCTATGCCAGCTGAAATGTTTCAGTGATTTCTTCCTAATCCATTTTGATCCAAATTTGATGGGCAAGCAAAGAGTGACTATTTAAACTCTATGAGCTAAACCACCTTATTTTAATTGAAACGGGTGAGGAAGCAATCACATGCATAGCTCAGGAAGCAGACCTCAGGCTGTGGTAATCTCCAGAAAGGGGATATGGTATGAAAGAGACAAGAGGAAAGAAAGATAACAGGAGTTTTTTTTCACCTGATGTAGTTGTTACCAAGAAAGGGCATGTCTACATACTACTATATGTACCTGGAATACATACAAGAATAGAAAGAAGGAAGGAATTGTAACTAATTTATAGTGTTGTATGAATCACAATTAAGTCTAAGTATTGGAAGGGTTCCTAAAACATCTATCTTTAACTCCATATTTAGAAGAAAGAATGTTCAAAATCCGAGTAAAATGATGTATACTTAGAATGACTAAGCCAATATATGTAACGGCAATAAGGTAATCAACATACATTTTTACCCATGTTTCAAAACAAACAATAAAAAAGTTGAGTTAAATAAAGGCGGATCATTTTAATTTCTGATTTAGAAGAGAAAGGACGAATTTTTTCCAACAACGCTACTATCTTTTTTAGGATGACAATTTTCTGCAAAATGATGGCTTTTTGTTATTTATGTATTTATCAATAAATATAAAATAACTGTGGTAGGGGAGTCAATTTAGAATAACTTTTTCCTACAGAAGTTAAAAATTTGGTTGATGAATAAAGCGAAAGAACTGATTTCCTGCTATCTCACTCTTCGAGGCGTATGAGTATGTAAGAATCTCATGTTTACACTTGTACTGTTATCTCTTTTTCTCCTTACAGTAAAAAGGTATTGGATTGAGCTGAATCTACTTCAGTTTTTAAATGTTGGTTCAAATAGACTGATTTACTAGAAATTAAATGCACTACAGGAGTTCTATGTATACAATCTTTATTCAGTGTTTAGAAAGATGAGTAAAATGGTGGTGGTGGGCTAATGTGTGGGCGGGAGGGAGGGAGAGAGGGAGAGAGAATCCTTAAACAAAAACCTGGAAGAATGACTACGAAGTGATTTTTTGGCTGATATTTATCAGATTGCTTAAGAAACATTTTGATTATTTTCCCATTCACTTTTCTTATTCCTTCTGTTCACCCTGGAGTTCATTGCCAGATGATGCTGATGCCAATAACAAAAATCATAAAACCATGAGAGGTCTAGAAATCAAGACGTATGAAGAGCCGCTAAGGTGCCAGGGTGTGCTCAGCACAGAGCAGAGGAGCTGAGGGGATGCCTGATGGCAGCTGCAGCTCCTCACAGGGAGCGGAGGGGCAGTTAGGGACGGGTATGGAACAGGCTCCCTGGGGAGTGGTCATGGATCCAAGCTGCTGGAATTCAAGAACCTTTTGGACAATGCTCTCAGACGCAGGGTCTGAATTTTGGGTGGTGCTCTGTGGAGCCAGCAGTTGGACTTGATGATCCTTGTAGGTTCCTTCTAGCTATTCTATGGTTCTATGATTCTATGAATCTCCTGGACATATAAGCTCACAAAATGCGTGAAGTTAAGTATTAAGCCTAGAACTTGACTTTATTGTAATATTAAATATTTTAATCTTGCCTAGTGGTGTGAGTTTTCCTTTTATTACTTATTTCTTTTTAATGGTTATGAACAATGTTTGCAAGATGCTAACATGAGAAAATAATTTTCTATTTGAAGTTAAATTAGCTAATACTGGAAATGGTAAAGGAGTTTTGTTTATTATTTGATTTTGGTTTTAGGGGCAGGATTTTATTTTGTATAATATGCTTGGAGAGCTGGATAGCCATTCTTGATATGTTCGTTATATTGTTGATTGTTGGGAAAATCATCAAGTAATTTATAACATGTGTTGATATTTCACAAAACTAATGAAAGGCCAAAGCCCAGGGACCTGGGGACATCTCATGCGATAAATGAAGCTTTGAACTACTGTCAGCTTGGGTGGTAGAATTACTGCATTCAAGTTCTTAACTTTTCCTTAAAAATCTCCTTACAAGACAAACTCACCTGCCTTGCAGGAAAGTCAGGAGGAACCAGATAGCAGATCAGTGGGAGACAACATTTTTGCATGAAGAGTGAAGCATACTGAGTAGGAAGGGGAAAATACTCCTGTGATTCTCCTCCAGCAAACACTGCCCCAGCAGGAAATGAGCAATTAATGCATTTTTAAATATCAAGAAGTGAATGCAAATTGTGTGCAACAGTACATCTAAAATTTTGGCTTGCTGTTGTCAACTTAAGTAGAAACTGATTTATGTTTATGAACTAAGGGCAGTAGTGAGGTTGATTCGGAGCCCCTGGCCTAGAAATGTGTCCAAAGGTTCTAAAAAATCAGTGATTTTCAGCCAGCTGCTCAGTGCCCCATGAACTATTCTTGGCAGCATTCCTGCTGGCTCGTAAGTCTATAATGCTTGCCTTCACAGCTTATTTCACCTTTATTGGATCATGGATAACAAAGCCCAGTGCTCATTCGTGCTCTTTTTTTTTTTTTTTTTCCCCAACCTTTATCTATTATACTGCTATTCTGTGGGATATGTGTCACATTATTAGGATTTTTTTTCCTCCTTCTGATATACCACACTTGTAAAATCACAGTTACATGATGCTCAGACTGTTTTCACCTTAAAGTTGTGAAACTGAAAGTGGTTTTCAACTTCCAAGTTTATAAATTGCACCGGCTAATATAAAAATTATTCACATTTACAGGTGGGAAATGAGAATTATTCAAAAAAATCAAAATGAATATGGAAATACAAAACAAATGTTTTAAAGCAATTATATGCACTATCCTTGGAAAGCTATTCTGTAATTATATCAGGTTATTTGTTTACAAAACTGGAATGAACAAATGATGAATTAAAATAGCTAAATTATTCTCATAGGAATACATATTCAAATGATAACACTCATCAAAGTATTATTTTACTTCAAATATTTATATGCATTAAAAATGTTTCAATTTTTTTTTCATTTTACATTTTTTTATTTATACTTTTAATACCTTTTTGTCCACTCCATGGTCACCATTCTGCAGGAACTTTAAGTGTGGTTACAGAGAAAACAGTCTTTCTTCTACAGTATATGTTAATGTATTATAAAATGAATTAGAACAGATAAAGAGCTACAGTAGAGATTCAAACTCAAGGGTTTTTTTGCTTTTTTTTTTTTTTTGGTAACTTAAAAATGATATGCTTAACATATTTTCATACTGAAAATGTATATCCTCAGCTGTATTTAACAGTATTTATTGTGGTTTCTTAGCTGTCCTATGTCATTTCTATTGCATTGAGTATCTTCACAAAACTTGATCTAATTGCTATGCTGCATAACCAATTGATTATGTATTTCAGTGCTGATTCCAAAATCAACTTGCACCAGAAAAATATGCACTGGAATGCAAGTTCCTAAAAAGGCAGAGATTCCCCTCTAAGAAATATGGACATGAGAAAATTGCCCCTTCTTAATCATAAAAGGAGTTTTACATAGGTCTTATGAGGGATTTGTGCACTTTCCTTATGTTCAAACAGATAATGTGGTCATATTTCTCAAGTCAAAATCTAATTTAATTCTGAAAGAAACTGAAAGGAGAAGATCTTTCATAGCTTGGCATCTGGACCCTGTGATTACCTTCCAAAGATGAGGAGAAGCGGGATGAAGTCATGTGTAAATTGAACTCTGCTTCAAAAGGTATAAACCATATTTTTTTGTCAAATAGAAATAAAACATTCTTAAAAGTAATGTTTGGGCCTTTTTTGGTATTTTGTGGGTCCTTTTTCATGGTAACACTAAAAAAAAAAAAAAAAGAATATTTCTTCTTACATGTTTCAAGCAGAAAGTAATGAAATATGTAATATGTAATATAACTGGTATGTTTAGCTTTATAATCACTTGCAGTGATGAATTGCACTGTTCTCTACATACTCTTTAGTAAGTTTAGGTTGTATTTAAGAAGATTTATGAATTTGGTTTTAGTAAGCAGAATTTAAGAATAATTATATTCAAATTTAATTGTTCAGAATAGAGTTGAAGATAGAATCTTTGGAAAGCTTGTGTGGAAGGGATTGTTCAGGTGTACGGAGGCATGTACATGTAACACTAAAACATGTTCATCAATCACTTTGAAAATAATGCCTCCTTTTCTTTTCCACGCAAACTGCAGCAGACAAGAAGCAAAATAACAGTATTTGATAGAGCAAATTTTCATCTAAAATCCACTATTTTTAACATAGTCACCACTATTACCTATGCATTTTTGCCAGCAATGATAAAGAGTCACATACCACGCTTGTAAAAGTCTGCATAGCCATCCAGGATGTGGTTTGTCTTTCATGTTTCTGTCTCCACTGCAAAAATGCACTACCCACCATCTGACGGTGCTCACATCCATAAACATTTAGCAAGTGTTGTTGAATGCCAATTGGAGCAATTTCTTCTGCACAGAGGAAGTCAATTACACATCTTATGTCACAAGCACTTCCATGTCAGACACCATTTTGACAGATTGTCTCTCTGCTGCCATTTGTCACGTGACAGCAAAATGCAACAGAATACTGGTCAGAAGATTCAACCCCTGTTGCCATACTAACATCTGTCTCAGACATCATGGGCTAGACAATGAACTAGCAGTGCACACTAGGGTCAGTAACGAGTCCAAGCCTGTTTAAAGATCATGGGAAAAGTGTATTCTAATTAACTTTCCAGATGACACAAAACTGGGAGAAGAGTCTGACATGCCAGATAGTTGTGAAACCATTTAGAGGGACTTGTACACTAAGATAGTCTTTATTGTACATGTCTGATTCTAGAAAAAGGATGAATTTTTGTAATTCATTGATCTACAGACGCTGAAAAACGCTCTTCAACTGACATTTATAAACTTGAGCTCAACACATCTGAAAATTAGTTGGTTACCTAGCAATTTATAATTTGTTGGAGAAATATTTCCATTTTGTCTTCTAAATTCCTTAGGATCATCCATCATTTTCTTCCACATATTTGATTGAAATATTTTGATTAAGCCTCAGAAAGGGAAAAAAGATGAAAACATAAAATAAACCAAAACAAAAACAGAAACACAATAACACAAAAATCCACACTGTTCAACTTCTTTTCTTAATTTGACTTGATTTGGTCCATTTCTTAGAGAAGAAAAAGTTCTTTGTTCTGCTTCCTTCCTCTCAGTGCACAAAAAACTCCAATGATGATTGCTAGCTGTTCATTATGTGAGGGAGCATGAGGGAGGGAGGAAATAATAGCATCTTTAGGAAAAATAATGTTTTATCCAAAAGGTCAGAAAAACAGCATTTTTTTCCGTGTTCCTGACAGAATAATATAGATGTAAATGTTCCATAATGAGATTCTCAGCTATTAACTGCATAACTGTTGGTCTTATTAGAAATACATCTATTTCTTTGTTGTTTTACCTGTTCCAGACAGAGCACTCTTAGCATTCGTCTTGACAAAGGAGGCTTCAAGGAGGCTTCACTTAGTCTATAAGTTCATGTATACTTTGTATACTTTGTATACTATGACAGTATTATATTGATTCCCTAAAGATACATTTTGAGTTTTTCTTCTATAAATAGCATTTCTTGGTATTTATATAATAGTCAGTTTTTGTCAGGCTGCACTTCCATCCATGAAGGAGTGATTGAAAGCAGGTGAATGCTACCATCTCCAAACACAAGTGAATTTGCAGTTCACTTTTAGTTTAGTAATCCTGGAAAATTGCTTTGGACGTTCTTTGAAATATGAATATGATCATGTCGGAGTATAATCACTGTAAATTTAATCAAGTTATTATGACAGTAGATTCTAATGGCTTTCTAATACTTAAGGTGTAGATTATTCAAAATATTCTAGGGAATCTCTGTGGAAATACATAGCTTTTCTTCTATGTAACAGTGCCTTTTTGTATGGTGTTCAACATCACTTCACCTCAGAGTAAAAAGTACAATCCCATGTATCTACTGAATGCTTCCCTTGGTGACAGATTCCAGTAATGTTCATCATTATGCATCAATTTTATATGTTACTTTAATGGTCAAGGCTGTTCAAACTTGGGTGCTCTCTTGTTTGATACTTCTACCCAGGAAAAAGAATTCTTTGCTGTGTGGTTCAGAATTGAAAACCTCATTGGGTTAACAGGGTTACCGTTCCCAACCCAACTGTCAATCTCAATACCTTGGAACATCAGGTTTCACAGGTCAATCCATAGCTTGTTAAGCCATTTCAACAGTCCAGAAGTAGTAGATGCTTAGTTAAAATCTTTAAAATCTTTATTCTGTACAACTTTCATTATATTTTATCTGTTTCTCTACATTCCTTCTTAATATCACTGCCCTCTAACAGAAAACTTTGCTCTAAGAATGATTAGAAATATCCTTTACTCTCCCCACTGCAACCAATTGACCTCCAAACAGCAACAATAGAGATCTGGAAAATAACCTCTCTCAAATTTAAACTCTTATTGTAAGTCTTGAGTTCTTCCTGGAGCTGGGAGTCACAGTAAAAGGTCAATGCATTGATACAGGGCATATTAGTGAACTGTACCTCATGTTAGCCCAAAACCTGTAGTGCTTGAGGTAAAAAGAGTGATAAAACGTCTATGAAAACTTTCCTATCAGTATACTCGTTATGTGGGAAGGATGCTTTTGTGATGATACAGGGAATCAAAGTAGTTATTCACAGATTCATTTTTGGTCTAACAATCAATTAATGACCCTGGGTCACAGAACTCTATTTTTTTAATACCTCCTTATCTCTAAGCAGCTTAGGATAGTGATGGCCTCTTGGTCATTTTCTTTCATTCTTTTTTTAAAAAAAGATGTCAAGTGTCAAGGAAATTTATATTTGGGATTTGAAAAAGCTCTGCATTTTCCTCAAGAGCAGAAATGCTCTGATTAATTTTCGTATGTTTTCACTGAAGTCAGTATACAAATTATTGCTCATATATGCATCTAAAATGTTTTAGCTAGCTTGGTAACTGGGCAAATAATTCACCACACTGTGATTACTTAGAGCTGATATTTGCTTCAGAGTCCAGCAGGAGGTGACAGAGGAAAAGTACTTTGTGCTTAACCTTAAATGGGAATTTTATTTTTGCATTAGCATTGGATATTCTGACACGTGGAAAGTGGTATTGAGAACATCTCATAATATTACCACCCTTTGGCAATGTGTTTGTCAAATTCTGAAGAATACAGAAGATACACATATCATGACAGTGACAAATAAATGAATCAGTTTGTTTAACAAGAAATACAGCAAGATCCCAAATTTAAACTCAGTTTAATTGTTCAGAATGAGAGAAATCCAAAAAAGATTGGATTTTCTTGCAACAAAAACCTTTATTAGGTTAATTTTTAGAGGATTTCATTTTTAATTGTCACTTGTAATAGATAAACTGTTTCTAAAATGTGATTGCTGGTGTTCCAACAATTCATAATTTACAGTTATACATTCATCTTCAGTTTTAAGTTTGGGAGTTTTGATTTTTTGGGGATGGGGAGGGAAGAGAGGCAATCTTGACTTTGTAAGAAAAGACAGAATACATAAAGATTTCTCCTTCATTGTAGTCCTTATTGTAGGTATTGTTATGGAAACATTTCTTTTTTTCTAAGTGCAAATGAAATATTAAAGTTCAAATTGGAGTAGATGTGAATCTTACTACATTTTGCAGTTCTTGCTCTTCCAGACATATTTGACAGAACAGCAGGTGGCCTTATTTGAATATGCCCTATAATGTATCAATTGCAGCAGCTGAATCAGATCTTTGTTAGATCAAATCTCAGGTTTGATTTGTCTGATAAAATCAGAAAATTGTTTCTGTGTGCTGTCACTTTATCCGATTTCAGCTTTTCTGACTGGAATTTTAAAAGCTTTATCTTTACAAGTAGGCAACAACAATAGAATATAACTGTTTTTAATTTTTTGATATGCACTAAATTGTAAAATAGATGGAAATTTTTTAAACTACTATTTTGTGATTTTGTGTATCCCCTTTCTCCTGGCTTAGTGTGTTGCAGTCTCACAGGAATCCACATTGTCTTACTATTGTTTTGATACTGGATTTCCATCAGGTAAAAATTTTTCTAATACACTGACTACTCCTTTACGATCTTCTTCAACTGGTTATTCAGGACAGAGTAAAAGGCCCTGAATGCCTCCACTATATAGTTAATGGGTTTTTTTTGAATGCTGAAAACATGACTTTTTACCTATCCTCACCTGAACCTAAGCCAGGACCCTATGCAAAACATCGTGGTTAGTATTTCCAAATACTTCATGCCCATATTCTCTCAAGCAAAGATTGGCCAGAAGAATCATCAGAACAGGATAGCATTCTGACAGTGTTTCCTATACCTAATAGGATAAGCATAGTAGACTCATATCTCGTGAAAATACATATATTCCCCTTCTCCTAGTACTTAAATTAATCTTCTCAAGAATAACAAAAATCTTTATAATAACTCCTGCTGTCAGTTATATTTGTTGCATCTTCTACCTGTCACTCCTTCAGAAATTCTTTCAGCTTCATAGTTGGAAGTTTCAAAATATGGCTTATTTTCACTACTGCTTTTAATTGAATTGCTGCAGTCTCTAGCTCAAGTATTCCTGTTGCTGTCTCGTTTTTATTTAGTGATACAAACTTGTGAGTTGCGATACAGCTGGAGTACTGGGAGAAGTACTGAAGATAGTTAGGCCAAAGACCTTTGAAAATGAGAATGAGACTATAGATTCAAAGTGATATTTAACGGGCCACTTATATAGTCAGTAAAGGACAGATGTCTCTTATCCTGCCTCTTGTAGCTTTGAAAGCACACAGCCAGCCAAAGAAATTTCCAGCCAATTAATATTACCTCATAAATGACTGTATTCTTACTGAATACTTGATGTAGGGAGAATGTCTACATACATTTTTTCTGATGTACCGCAGTTGTTCCAGGGGTCTTAATGATAATATCTATGTGCACAGTGACATTTCTTAATAGGTGATAAAACCCTCTAAATGTATAGCTATGCTTGACTATAGTTCTAAATTTTAAGTAATAGCATTTACATTTATAGACTGAGAAGAACAGCACAATAACTTTTTATTATTATTATTTATTAACTTCTTTATGATCATTCTTAATTTATCTGAGTAATGCCTTCTGAATCCGAAATCTATTGAGGCTCTTCACCCTGCAGGCAACTGTCTTAGGGAAGACAGACACGCAACTGTTACACGCTAAATGATTGTTTGTTTATTTGTTTTAAAGAAAAAATAAGGAGTCTCTTTCAGAAGGAAAATTACAAAGTGAATAATAAGATGATGACATGATATTGCCCTTCATCATGAGTTTGGGAACTCAAGAAGGACATAGCCTAGTGATTTTAAACTTTCAATCTAGAGACTGTCTTATATAGGGAACAACTAAATGCAAATTTTACACTAATGTGCTTATTATAGCCTCTGTATATATGATTGTTTTGTCTCTATACAGCTTTTCATGATTTAAAAAAAATAAACAAATATAACTACTATAAAAATACTAAAGTACTTAGAGTATTATAAAAGATTAATCTAGATATAAATCTATTCATAACACAAAAACATATTCACTGTTAAAGTATGCTACAAATTCAAACTACGGATGTAGTTCATCTTCTGAATTCCTCACACCATTGTCTAATTTCATTGTCTAATAAAAAGTAAGATGCCAGCAATCTAACATAGCTAAGATGACTGATGATGGATGTTTTGGAAAATTATTATATCAAAGATTTCAGATACATTAATAATTTATAAATAAGACATATTCTTCTTTGTTTGAAAAATATTGTTTTAATCTCCTGTTGCTAAAAACATTTGAATGCCTTGTACTAAAATTACAAGATCTTTTGAATTTTCACAGAGTCACTGAAAACGGTGAGAGACTTACGGCAGGTAAATATTTCAATGTTTAAAAAAAAAAAATCCAGTGGTACTTCATTCTAATCTTGTAGTTAACAAATTGTTGGCCAGATCAGTTATTACAGAATCAAAGAATGCTCCTTTACTATTGTGTACGGCTTTTCAAATCACGTAGGTCCTAATTGTTGAGTACTAAAATGTGAAAATAACCAGAAGAGACATTTGGGCATTCTCAGTTAAGGCTTTGATATTTTTGGACATCTGAATTACATAAATTCTACCGAGATAGAAACAAATACAAAAACAGAGCTGCATCAAATTCTTCTTCTTTCTAAGACTAAAAATTGTACTGTAGATTATCATCTGCGCAATGAATAGTATTTCAAAATACACGATGCGCTCTCCTTTGTCTCATCCTTATAATTTACACATACCAAAGAAAGTGTTCCATAGTATTACTATGAGACAATCTGTCTCTTCCAGTCTTCTTTGAGCTTTGAGCCATATTTTAATAACAAATTCAAACTTGCTTGACATATAATTTCAGTTTAAATAGGATATAACATTTTAAACACATTTTCCAAAAGTCTTTGTTGCATATGATTGAAGTTCAGATATCATGCCTGAAGAGTTTTGGAAACTTTAACATTGTCATCTGACCAACTAGACCATATTTGAAATTGTTATCACTTCTGCATTTGTAATTGAGCTTAAAGCTCAGTGCAGACAACCTGACAGGCAGCTTCTTGGAAGTACTGTGTTTTAGTAACCTTAAACATGGTTTTCCCTTTTGAACACTCGTAGCTGAGATGAACTAGAAGCATTTCGGCAGCCCCACAGTCTTTGATCCAGTTTGTGGGAAAAAATAGCGCTGAAATGCCCGTTAGTCACAAAGTATATAAACTGTAGCAGGATGACAGCTATCTGTCCTTTCCCTCCTCTACACATAGGGTAGAATCTTCTAAAAAGGTTCCATTCAAACTGCAAATTGGATCAGGCAAATTAAAAAGTAATTTAAATGCCTTTAAAATCCTAACATGTCATTGAGGATATCACAGAAATAAATACATTAAGAAACAAAAGCATAACACAAATGTTGTCTTAAACTATGTACAATCACTGTACCTGATTGTACTCCTTATATACTACATCTGATTAAGCAAATTCTATGAAATCATCCTACAAATATTTCAGTACCTCCATTAACATTTCAAAGTTATTTCCAATTTCATATCTCCATTATCATTTTGAAATGGATCTGAACTACGAAACTTTTTTCTCTATCTTCATTGTTGGTAGGTACGAAAGGGTAACATCTTTTCACCGTGTGCATATTGCTTGCCTCTTAGTTTACCTATTACAGAAGAAATCAGGCTTAGCAGAAATTGTACTATCATTGGATGATACTAAGCTGAAACCAAATCCATGCCAAATGACGAGGGCATCAAGGATGCACACTACTTACTAAGTTATTAAATCTTCAGCCTTTATTTACTTATTTATTTATTTTTCAGGCAGAAATAGCTAGAGTATCAGGAGACTGGAACTTAAATACATAGTCTGAGTTGGGGAAGCCTGAATTTCTCCCCAGGTTACAGAGGATGTGTTTAAAGGGATTGAATGCACTCTGGAAGGAGAAGCCCCTGTATGAATAGTCTGGAAGACTGGACTAAGAGGAATTAAAAGAGTTTTAGGAAAGATAAATGTGAATTCCTTGACTTGGGATGTTCTTGAAGAATGTTGTTGGAGCAATGTAGGCAAACAATGGACTGGCCTGCGTTTGGGCAGAAGATCAAAGGATGTGATTGTTCCAATACACATTGTGTTTGTGAGGCTTCATAGATAGTATGTCCTGTTTTTGTTACCCACACTTCAAGAGAGAAATTTAAAATAAAGAAAGGATCCAGTGAAGAACCACAAAGACGATTATGCTTTTGGATAACCTGACATATGAGAAAAGATTGAAATATTTTTTTAGCCTAGAAAAGTAAAGTCCTGGAAAATCACAGTCTTCAAAGTTTAAGTATGGAGAAGATGGAAGTTCTCTCTCTTCACAAGGATGCACAGGAAAAGAAGCAATGAGCATAAGTGGCTTGAGGAGAAATTCCAGCCTCATACATAAGACATAAGACAAAAAAATGACATAAGAAAAAAAAATAAATCTTTACTGTGGTGGTATAATCTTTACTGGAAATATTCAGAATTTGGTTTGGTCGGGCTCTTGACAATCAGAAGCATTGTCTCCAACTCAACATTTGGAAGAAATGTTCTTCTGAAGTCACTTGCAACCTAGTCATTTGTCTTTTCCATGATTCTATGATCCCTCTTCTACCAATGGTAGGCATCGTCAAATAACTTGTTATTTAGTATAGGGAAACAATAGTTAAACTACATTGTCTCTCTATGGCAACCTATAGTATACATCTTTGGGCTTTTAACTTTTCTGTCCATTTTATCAGCTACTAGACTGAAATATTAGTAATGTATTTGTTACACAACACACACACACACAAAAAAAAATAATCAGCAAATACAACTTAGTTATTAAAAACAAGTTATGTTCTTCTGAGTTTGCCAAAAAATTGAGATAGAGTTTTCATCTGTAATAACTAATTTAAAAGCGAAGCAGCATTTCAGCTTGTATACAGATTGGATAGGTAAAGTAACTAAATTTTTAAGATTTTTGGCTATAATAGATGCCATGTACAGTGCTGATTTCATGAAAACTCTATCATGAATAATGACCTTTTAGAAGGGTAGTATGAAGTTCATCCAAAAGAAAAACTTTAAAGTGGCATTTGAACTAACAGTGCCTGAGATCACAGCACTAAGTTACTTTCCAATGAATATTGTATTGAATTCAAAGCTTCCATGTTCTGTGAGATTTACTGAAACTTCCTGAGAGACAGCCTCTCCCTGAGTGGCCATAAGCATTTATACAGCTGCTAAAGCCTTTTGGCAGTTGTCCACAGCTGTGGAACCACATCTGGAGTAAATCTAAGTAACCATAAATTTCAGTACCTTCACAACAAAACAGTGAAGCCCACTTCTCTCACCTAGCAGTACCAAAGCCAAAAAATAAGTCAATCAATTCCTGCTGTCGAGAGAGGGATTGAAGGAAGAAACAGAAATTATTTTTTTCTTTTTAGCAATAGTAAGATGCTATAATACTCTGATAAAGAATATGAACTTAGATAACTAAAGCCTGATCTGGGAAATACAAATCAAAGTCAGAGGACCTAATTAGGTTACAGAGATCCAGACAATAAAGTCTCACTTGGTTTAACTCTTAAGTGTGAAGGCTGGAATTTGAATATTCCTTTACATGCTGTCTTTATTCAAAACAAATGGCAAACAGCACATTCGGGTTTTTTTGTTTGTTTGTTTTTTGTTTTTAAGTAATACATGGTTATCACATTTTTAATTGCACAAATAAGCTTGTCCAGTAAGCAGTGGTACAATTTGCTTTGTGCAATGCATTTTGCTGTTGAATAACTGTATTTGTGAAATAATTATGGTAAATTTTGAAGTTCTAAAGGGAATTTGAATCATATTATCCATGGAATATACAATTTTATGTGTTTCATGAGAAATTTTTGATTAGGTTTACATTATACTATTGTTTGAAATGGGCCTCATAAGGTGAAATTGAGATGTTGAGAATGAGAGAATGTATAATTTATAAACTCAACTTAATAAAGCATATGTTAAGTATAGCTCTGTGTGGAAAAGGTTATTTATAGTTTGATTTATTATATTAGAGTTCTTCTTGATAATAGAGTTATCTTACCATTGTAATTGAGCCTATCAGTCAAGATTAGAGACGACATTTTACATGTCTGAAGGAAGATGGCAAG
This sequence comes from Tetrao urogallus, assembly GCF_951394365.1. Classification (NCBI taxonomy): domain Eukaryota; kingdom Metazoa; phylum Chordata; class Aves; order Galliformes; family Phasianidae; genus Tetrao; species Tetrao urogallus. The sequence goes on along the minus strand of NC_136815.1, from coordinate 29,575,724 downwards.
GCAGGGCTATGAATCTGCAGCAAGTGCCAAAGTTAGCAAGACAATCAATAATACAGAACAACAGTACCTTCTTAACTTGTATTCTTCAAATCTTTTAAATCTGGAGATAAGTTTCATGTTTAACCAAAATAGAATTGCTGCTCAAACCTCAGTGACCAGCCACCTCTGCTGTTTTGTTTGTTTGTTTGTTTGTTTGTTTTTATTAATATAGATTTCAGATACAAGATACTGAGCGAGCCAAGAGAAGATAACAGTACATCTGGGAAGATGCATATTATCTGTGGTGTTATCTGAAGTAAAATCTCTTTGCATAAATTATCTCCATGTTGTTCAGGGCAAGGCAAAACACATGACCTACAGAACTCTAGCAGAACTCTTTCCAGCCAGACCCTGACACAGCCTGTCATAGCTACTCACAAAGCCTTATTTCTATGATTCCATTCACTCTACTTCAGTGTCAAAAGTTTGCATCCCTACACAAATGAACAAAGATCACTGTCTTAATTTCAGGGGTAACCATTTTAGAGTAGGATGCTGATACAAAATTAACTTGAAATTCAGATTCTCGAAGACTTTTATTCACTTAATTCTCATTTCTTTCATAAATTACTAGTCAGAAAGAAAATATATAAGCAAGAGTGGAATAGAGAGAAAAAGGACAGGTAATTTTGTAGTGGAAGAGCAACAAATCATGAAAATACATTTCTTGCTTTGCTGTTTGTTTTGGTAGTACTACCAGCTTTACAAGTAATGAAATCAAACAAATAGGAAAGAGCTGATGAGATATGAAAAGTAACTTACAGATTTTGCACAGTATATGAGAATTTTCCAGCAAAGCCACTGCAGGTTTTGGCCTTCAGATCAGAAAATGTCGTTGCAAAAGGTGGCACAATAATATGAGAGCAGGAAAATTGAAGACTATTATTTTTTATTAACCACATAGGAATGAAATTGACATTTTTTCTTTTTTTCTTTTTCTTTTTTTTTTCTTTTTTCTTTTTATTTTTTACACAGTTAATTTTCTAGCAGAAATAACTACAGACAGTGCTGAGTGTAGTCTTCATTGTCAACTGTATAGAAAAGTTCCAGATATTTGAAACTTTTATTAGCTAGAATTATTTTTCCCCTGAACTGCTTTTAGTATACATTAGTGTAATAGAACCTTAAACCAGAACTCTATTTTTCAGCTTGTTTCAGAAGAGCCAGCTGTGTGAATAACACAGATGATCACAAAACAGTTGGGTTTTAACTATGTGTAGTAAAATGACTCTTAGACCTTATGCAAATCATAGCAAGAACTACATTTAACTGAAACAAACAGGTGTTTGTTGTTGTTCTTTTGTTTGTTAGATACATATCTAGAAAAATATTGAAAACCAAAAAACTATGGAAATTATACTAGAAGCTTAAAAAAGGGACAGTGGAAAACAGAATCATGGCTAAAGTGAAAAAATCTTTTGCTCTCCTGCACTAGGATTCTTATCTGTAAAAATTCCACTCTCTATGCCACCAGTGGCATGAGAGACCCCTTACTTTTTGAATTGATCCCCAGTACAAAAATATTCTATAGGAAAATAAATAATACAAGTGTTCAATGAATGGAGACAATAAGCTTTACAAGGAGGAAATCAGTTTATCATCTGTTCCTTTCAAAGGCAAGTGGAGAAGATGTATAGCAGAAAACCTCAAGAGCATTACTGAAAACCTTAATTCAGATAGGATAGGAGAAAATATCACTAGTACCTCCATCACAACACAGTTTCCTTGTTATGTATGATTCAGTCCTTTTCATACCTGCATTATTATGTTTATATTTTATCACTCTGTTCAGATAACAAATTACTTACTAATTTAAATGTAATCAGTTACCTAAATTACTCCATGTTAACTTTTTGAATGCTGTGTGCTCCTTGATACAGAAAAAAAAAACAACAACAAAAAAAGAATCCTTGTCTTCCCCATCTGTTCAGAATCTTGTCTTTTTATGCTATCAGATTTGTCATTGAATATGTACAAAGAATTTGGAGTTGGTACTTATCTTCTTCATTATCCTTCATATTTGTTTCTTTCTCCTGTACTAATTAGATCTCAGTACTGCTACTGGAATTACATTAATGCATAGATATTTATACAGAAAATTTCAATATATTTGAAAGATACTACTAGCTTCTGAACTACAACTCAGCCAAACAAAATTATTTGAAAACCCATTTTGTATAACTTCAGTGGTGCTTATTTTTTCCCAAGTGGGTGGATTGTGCCTTGCCCTCACAAAGTAACATTGGCTTAAATAAAGTAAAACACTGTCATTCTGCTAGAGGACTTGAACAACTGTCACTTGATGCAGCACAATTTATTAGTAGTAATAGTATTTGTAAATAAGCTATGGATAAAGAAAGGCTGTAGAAAGGGTTTATATCGACAAGATTTGCTAACTACCAGCTGATTTACAGACCATATAGCTGCAAGAAATTGTTCTGTTTCCCAGAATGGAGAAAAATATGTTTCCTTAATACCTGAAATTCTTTCAGCAAAGAAGCCAAACATGGTCCTGCCTCACCTCTTGTTTCTACATACTTCAAGATTTTTTTTAGTTTTTAAAACCTTACAGACTTTATTTCATCTAATTATGGGTTGTCTAGATACTCCTGCACGATCTTATTAACACCTTCAGTCTGTTAAAAATGGATATACAGATATATCTGTACAGTCGCTATATTATGTTCTTGCCTACATCTTTCCTCCACCATAAATAAATTCAGATAAATAAAGAATCAATCTCCAGATGAGTACTTACAATTTTAACTCTGAGAAACTTTTGGTAAAATTGTGTTGTCCAAAGAATATAAAAAAATAACAACTGAACATTAAAAAAAATAATTTTATGATAGATTCTGTAACACTTTCACACTAGTAGTTTCCTATTGTACTAGACCTAGTTCTCTACCCAACACTATTTTCTATTCAGGTAAATAATATTTTGTCCACTTAACAGCACTTTCAGTTTTAACTAAATGGAATGCCAAAGTGCATATTGTGATCCTGCCAGCAGTTAAAACATTATCATTCTATGCAAGTACTGAAATAATTTCAGAAACTGATAGGGATGCTTGCAAATTTTTGAGAATAGAGAGTTTTAGGTAATATATTATCTGATAAAGAAAAACCAAAGTAATTTAAAATGTGTGTGAAAACAAATTTGCATTTCTTACTACTGCTACCTTTAGATAATACTTTTTAATCTAGATTATGATATCATTTTTGTTTCGTTCTTTGAAAAAAGTCTATGTATAAGACTTATATGAAAAAAGTTTGTGGAAATAAGTACCAGATTTTTCATGTTTATTATTGAGGGTGAAATAATTGATTAGAAAGTTGGGTATTGTCTGTTTGTTTGTTTAGTTTTGCTGAAAAATGCATTATAACCCTTACTGCAGTTTTTAATAGTAGACAGAATGTTTAAGTGATGTTATTATATATAGCTATGTAGATAGGAAAAAAAAAGGGAAAAAAAAGTTTATTACTTCACTTTGGAGAAATATATTTTATATGTGTACTTACCTAAATTAATATTTTGAAATAGAATGGAAGATTTGTTTACTATGCTTCATGTAGGATATTTTTTTTTATGGTTCCATGCAGTCTTCACTAAAAGGAATAGACTTCTGATTCCTGCCAGAAAATTTTGGCATGCTGGACAGATTTAACTGAACTTATTCATCATTTGGCAGTGAAGTTATTATTTATATTTGTACTTAATGTAGATGTAATTAAGCTTCAAAGTGAACACTTTAAAATTAACATCTCATTAGAAGCAATGGAAGACATGGATTTACGTTTTTTTTGCTAATTTTGCAGTGTTTTGGACTTCTGGCTGAAGTCTGTTTTTAAATAAGAAGAGCTTGAAATAGAAAATAACACCTTTAAGTTACTGAGGAATTTCTTGATACTTATGTTTGGTCAGTTTTTATTCATATTCACAGCAGTGCGACTCACAGTATTTAAAATGAGATGCATTAAGCCAACAAATATTAAAGATTTTAGATTTGCTATTATTATATTTTATTTGTCAGGTTGGATGTTAGGAAAAAATTACTCTCCAAAAGAGTATGAGAAAAGCTGGAATGAGCTTCCCAGGGAGGTGGTTGAGTTACTGTCCCTGGAAGTGTTCAAAAAATATTTACTAAGGGACATGGTGGGAAAATATTGGTGGTAGGTGGATGGTTGGGCTAGATCATTTTGGAGGTCTTTTTCAACGCTGGTGTTTCTATGATTCTATTTATTTTTTACCCTACAACAATGGGGAATGCAAATTTAAAACAAAGTGGGGAAGGAAGGAGAGAAAATAATTCTGTGACTGTGGTAAATCTTGGATTGTGAATACCAGCACTTTTTTGGACTTTTTAAATTCAAAGCGTTTAACTGTTACCTTTTGGAGAAGTATGAATAATAACCATCATTTAATAAAGTGAATGTTCTTCTGCATTAGTTTAAGACTGTCACTGCTACTTCCAAATTAATGCATGTTTTTCTCATGTCACTCAAGGAGCAATTGAATTGTTACAGAGCAGTGGAGCACCATAATCTTGACATATCTCTTCTGTGTTTTTTATTTTGTTTTGTTTTTGTGTTTTTTGTTATTTTTTTTTTCCTACTAATTTTTGAAGGGAGATTTCATTCCTGAGAATGCAAAATGATCATAATGAATTTTAAAATCCAGAATTTAGGATGACAGTGCACATATAAAGGTTGCATGCTTTCCAGAAGAAATGGGCTCTCTGCATAAAAAAATATAAATTGCCAGAAATCTTGTTCACTGCATTATTATAAAATAAAACTCCAGTTAAAGAAGAAAGTTTAAGGCAAACTTAAGATAAATGGTAACTTAATGCATGATAAACTCCATTATATAATAGTTGGTCAAAATTCTGCCAGTATCTGTTTATAGGGTGAAAATTGAGGAACTTGGAGATCCTGGAATGACAAGAAACACATAAAGGAACCACAGAAAAGGGGAGATTCCAAGAGCTTAATAAAACCACTGGAAAAATGCCAAAGATGGATTTATAAACATTCTATCTACAGTCTGAAGGAATTATTCCAAGGAGCCTTAGGTAGCAATGTATGTATTGGATCACATTTAACTATGTGATTTTCTTGTGAGTAAATGTTTTCATGAGCTCTATTATAATGTTTTACAAGTAAAGTAAATGTATGAGGGCAGTATAATTTATTTTCTAATGAGGGATCAAGTAGTTTATTTCTATTGTACATGTTATTACAGTGACTGTAACATGCTGTGGGAGAGCTGCGTGATGAGCAGTCACATCTTGCTAACACATCTTAGATGATAAACAGATGGAAATTATGGAGACATTCCATGTTGGGACATGCAGCACAAATTATTTCACAAACATAATTAGCATAAATTACTATCTAAAAGCTTGTTGTATTTTTTTAACAGCCTCCTCCCCTGCCCTTTAACAGTTATGACCTTGTCAGTTTGAGTCTTCAAGAGCAGCTAGAATTATGATGGGTGGATGAAGCTCTAAAGAGTTACACATTTAGTTTGGAGAAATACCAAGAAGTTTGGATACTAATCTCAGATTTATCCAAACTAATCCTTGGAGGTCTCTCTCCTTCCTCTTCCACATTTTCCTCCTCCCTCTAAGTCTGACTACAACTTTTTTCAGATACCGTGTTTGCACTGACATTGTCCTTTCCTGTTTCTCTTGGAAATTTCACATCTGGTATTGCTTTATGCTCCTTGTTATTATAAAATCACATACTGTGAGATATCCCTGAGTCAGGGATATCTTGAAAAGTTTCAGCTACTTGCTCTAGCAAAACCTCAGGACTGGTGAGATTTGAAGTGGTAAAAATGGAAACGAAATTATCAGGTCCATCAACTGAATTTTAAATAAATTTTCTATATAATTTAAAGCCAAAATGGAACCACAGGAGATCTAGTCTGATCCCTGTGTAAAGCAAGCACTAGATTTTCACCTTGTTATTACTGCATTGAACCCAATAATTTGTGTCTGTGAAGTGTGTTTTCCAGCCAAGTATTCACTCCATCATATAAATAAATAAATAAATAGATAGATAGATAGATAGATAGATAGATAGATAGATAGATAGCTATTTCCCTCATTCTCACTCATGTTTTGTTTTTTTCCTTAAAGATTTGAATTTGTCCATATCTAAACTGGACAGCCTCTAACTATTTATCTTCAGCTTTAGTTTGCAAGATTACAAAACATTTAGGAGCCTATTTTATTCCCACTGGAATTTGCATTCAATACTTTGTAAAGTAGCCCGGTCATTCTAATTTTTATTTATTTATTTTCATTTGTTTATTTTATTTATTCTTATTTTGTGTGTGTACATGTGTGCATGTATGTGATTTAAGCATGCCATTATTTAAGTTTCCCATGTCTCACCTTTTTCGCCGGACCTTGAATTGTTTTTATTCTGCACCCTGTCAAAGTTTTCAATATATTTTTTTGAAAATGCAATCTGGATCAACAAAGTTAAAATTGCCTCTCTAACCATACTCAATATTCTTTATTTAGATATCAACAGATCAGCTGATTACTTTTTGCCACAGCATTTAACTAGAGGCACATATTGGATTCCTTTACTTTGGTTTTGGTCTTTACTTTTTCTTCTTCCAGTAGACAGCTTTATGATTCACTTGAATAAACACCCAAAGTCATAGAATCTGAAAATCACCAGGGTTGGAAAAGACATCCAAGATCATCCAGTCCAACTGTCTACAAACCACCTATATTTCTCTACTAAACCACATCCCTTAGTACAACCTTTGAATGTTTCTTGAACACCTCCAGGGATGGTTACTCCAGCACCTTTCTGGGCAGCCCAATCCAGTACCTAACTACCCCTTCAGAAAATAAATTTTTCATGACATCCAGCCTAAATCTACTCTGGCACAACTTGAATCCGTTCTCTGTAATCCTATCGCTAGTTACATGTAGAAGATGGTCAACACTCATATCACTACAGTCTCCTTTCAGTTAGCTGTAGAGAGCTGTAAGATCTCCTCTGGAAGCCATGAGATGGTACTATACTCACCTTTCTCCTTCCCCTAAAAACTGAAGTCAGAATCACAGATGTAAATGAAAGGCAAAAATGTGAATTAAAATCTCAAAAATAATGCATTCTTAGAAGAAAGTTTGCAATCAGGACAAAACAAACTCTTATATTCTCCCATAAAAATATATATGCTTATCTTTTTAAGAGCACATATGCCATGTGGTATCACTACAACAAACTGGAATGACCAACATTAACTTTTCTAAAGTCTGTCCTAATTTAAATTCTTCATTCCTGTAAATGCAGTTGTGACTTTGACTTTATTAAAGGGTACGTTATCTGAACCCATTCAGTCATCAAGTGTCACAGATCACTTTCCATGACTGCCTGTCTTCATTATTTACCACTGTGCCAATCTTTGTGTCACCCTATAAATTTTATCAGCTCTGATTTTATCTTTGGTTTCCAGACAATTGATAAATATTGAAGGATGTCATGCCTAATGTGAACACAGAACCCCCTACTGAAACTCTCAGAAGCAGCCTTAGTTGATGAGTGAGTACTGCTCACTGCCTAGTACATGCCAAAGTATCAGGCCATTCTATATCTATTTTATTTCAACTCATCTTGTTGAAAGTGTATTATGTTTAGTAACGTTAGGAAACAAACATTAAAGGAATGCATATAAATAATTTCCATATATTTTTAGTATTCAGGAAAGTGAAAGGCTAATTGCTCAGATGAAAAAGTACAGAAAGCTTCATGGGCTGAATACTCCTCTGGATCCATCTTGGTCTGTGGAAACACATGTAGGATAGTCCTCTATCAGTTTTACCAACATCATGAAGCATAACACAGATCACAATATATACCTTCAGCCTGTATAAATTAGAAGAAAGCACTGTTTGAACTTTCGCATTTGACCTAGTCAACTATAGTTGATGGAGCATACATTCTTCTTTTCCACAGTAAGATAAAATTTTTAATAATCAAATATTCTTAAAGATTATTTCTCTAAAAATGTCATAATAAATGCAGCTTTTTTTTTTTAAGTTGAAGTATTTCAAATAATTATTTAATAAAGTGGAGAAATTAGGAAAGATTTATTGATTAATTACCTTCTCATGTTTTTGAGGTACTGATGATATACTGGGTAAAAAGTATTACAATTTTATATATAAGGTTATTCCTGAAAAATCATGAGAAATAAAAAAATAAAAATAAAAAGGCTGTCCTAATAACCAAATAATGTTTCCAAATCTCAAGTTTTAAGAATTTACTGTGCACTGATAATTTGGTGTTATTTCAATTTATTTCAAAGGACTACTGTACTGATCCAAAATACTATAAAAAAAAAAAATTTGTTATCTTGTAAGGTCACATAATCTTTATAAAAATGATTCTACCTGTTACATACAATCTGAAGCACTATACAGCAAGGTTTTGAGGAAATTTTTCCAACAATGGATTTTATACCCACAAAGTGAAGAGATTTGGTCTTTAACCAGAATTCGATAGTTAATATCCATTCTTTTGTGTCTCAGGATTTTTAATGACAAGCAAAAAAGGGAATTTTGTATTGATTTGAAAAGCACAGATTCATGAAACTGTAAAAGGTTCTAACTTCACTGAAATAATTTGTACAAACATGGTATTTTATATTGCAGAAAATTTAAATATATAAAATTTAAATAGCAAATGATGTTTCAATTATCCTCATCTCTATAAATTTACAAAAATGTGGACATTTATGTAACAAATTGATTGGAAATATATATTAGCAACAGATATGTGGAATTATCAACCTGTCTACCTGTCCTTGACAAAATTCTAGACATGTGGAAATTCATCTTTAAAAAATGGGTTGTTAATTTATTTTATTGTAAATTCATTATATTTTTAATTTTATTTAAATTATTAAAGTGAAAATTGGGTGCATATGCTACACTTTATGTGAGGAGTGTTTTGTTTTGTCTACAGGGTTTCTGCAGAAGGCACATTATGCTTGTGACAATTACAGCTGCTCTGTGGCCTGCACTACACATGAAATACTCTAAACAACATCAGTCTTCTCTGTTGTTGCAAAGGGATCCACATCTAGTCCTTTGTGTTCCCTGTCATTCCCTCATCTTTTCAGATTGTCCATTGACTTCCTTCAGGCTATGGATATGGTAGGAAGTGAAGTGTTATTCCCTCTCGTCTCTTCATAGTTTCTGCCTCTTTTGCAATATCCTTTGGTTTAGGGAGAAAGGTCTGGTTTTATGCGTGCTCCCTGCTAGTTGAAGGCCCTATCTTCTGATCTTTTCTGTGTAGTTTCTCTTCCTCACTGTCTTGGCTTGTTCCACTTCCCTAGGTGAAGAGCAAAAGTGGAAAAAGCAGCAGTTTCCACTCAGTTGTAAGATAGGATGCACTCTGTGCACTGAGCAGAGAGATTTCCAACTGTTACACAGGGCCATCTTTAGAGTTTCAGGTGCCCCAAGCAAGACTAGATAATAGTGCCCTGGATGAGGTCAGAGTTGGTTTAACAGAGGGCTTCAGAACCAAAAATGAAAGCTTTTGTGTCTCTGTTCAGAGGAACACAACCATTAGAACTATATCTCAGTGTCACGTTGTTAGGCAGAGATGTTATTAACATCACTGATGCACATGTGTAACAAGCCAGAGGCACAAAAATGCTTCCATGTGGTTAAAATGTAGGCACTTGGGCAATGCCAGTGGACATTTTACATTTAAAGGGACAGAAGTGACTTTCTGCGGTAGACAAATGAGCTCAAAGAATACTTGCCCCTATCAGTGCCCCTTCCACTTTGGTATCCCATGTGGACACTTGTTTAGAGTTCCCCTAAGGCTGACCCTGCAGCTAGAGTGTGTACAGAACAAGATTGCCTACTGTATGAGAAGGAGGAGCAGAGGGTTCAGGCCCCTAATCAGCAATGACATTTCTGTTTCCTGACACTGCAGAACGAGGAACGAGGGGTCACTCAACATAGGAAACTCAAATGCAAACCTGCCAATTAAGGGAAACTTATAGTTAGAAGGAATGTCACAAGAAAGGAGACACAAACATGTAGAAAGAACAAAGACATTTTTAAAGACGAGTGAAGAAAATAATCAGGAACTGCTACTCTAGGGAAGAGAAGGTTTTTAAAAAATAAAGTATCTCAGCACACACTGCACAAATAGTTTTAAAATATAACACACGCTTTAGGAAAGTCAGGAAATGAAGCTGGTGAATACTGGGTTAAATAAAATAGAGACCAGAGATGATAAGGTACATGCAAAACTTGATAATAGATAATAGATGATGGAGCCTTAAGGATTTAAAACTGCTGAGAACTCACTCTCCAGTGTTATCTCTATGGATAGAGAAAAAATATAAGATCAACTTTAAATAACATGAATTAAAACTGTGATTTTTGTTTGTTTGTTTGTTTGTTTGTTTGTTTAGAACGATGTATAGGCGTATTTGAACTTACACTTGAAGAATCTAAAAAGGGGGGAGGAGCAGGAAGGGAAGGAGAGGGATGAAGGGGTTTTTATTGTTTCTTTAGTTTTATTATTTATTTATTTATTTTTAAGTCGACACTCTCTCCTTTCCTGTTTCCTTAACTGTTGCAACCTAATGTGAAAGTCTTTTCTTATTGTGAATACAATCAAAATGAGAAGAAACATTTGGTCAATTCACCTATCGAAACAAATCTTAGTGCATGACAATAGACGTGGACTATGTGAAATACACACAGACTAGACAGTAGTAGAAACTCTCTAGCTGTGGAAATAATAACAAATCTGGATTCTGTATGCCATAAAAGTTCATCCCATTTGGAATGATATTTGAATTTTACTAACATTATTTTCAATTTTAAAAATAATTTTTAAGAAGACATTTTATACTGGCTTCAACTGAAAATACAATTTAGATTTCCAGTGTTTTAATTTTAAAATTCAATATATACCTGAAAGTCTTGATGGAATTGACTTCAAATAGGAAATGTGGATTCCTAGTAATGTGAAATACAGTTTTGATAGTTTTTGATGTTTCATTTTGTAATGACCTTCTGTATCCTGTCTCAAAGCCATTATGATTATATTAGCCAAGCACGCACTGATGATGGAACACAGTAGCATATTATTTTAGTCTCCTCATTCACAGTGGGAAGATTCCATGAATAAGGCCTGATACCACTGCCAGCAAAAGATCCAACACTCTAGACTGAGGAATTATCCCCATATTAGAATACTTCTTTCAGAAATTAAGTGAGGAAAAAAAAAAAGTACATCAAAAATAGGTATTGTTATCAGTTCTTTTAATTTCTTACAGATGTGCACTGGACTTATGGGGAATATTTTGGGGCTGTTTTAAGACATGCTAAAGCAATTAAACTCTTACAGCTTTTCTCCTCTAGGTGACCCAGTGATAAGCAAACAGAATATATGTCAGCAGTATGTGTGATACCTGTATCAAGTGTATGAGCTTCTTGACTCTTTGTCTGAGCTCAAGTACATAATTCAGCTTAATAATTAATGTATTCTATTTAACAATGACTACTGTTATCTCAAGGCGATAATGTTGCTCACCTACTGTCCAACCCATATAAATTTTTCGTATTAGAGGAAGTATAGTGTCCTCAGTTAAGCAACATGCTACCAAATAAAAAAATAACGAAGATATTTCTCCTCCCATTCATAGCCCTGTTCAGATGCTACATGCTGTCTCTACTCTTGCATTGCAAATAAGTAGTCAGGGCAGATCATGCAGAAGAATGAATGCAGAAGATGACACCAAGCTGAGCAGTGTGGTCGACACGGTTGAAGGAAGGGATGCCATGCAGAGGGACCTCGAGAGGCTAGAAAGGTGGGCCCAGGTGAACCTGATGAGGTTCAACACGGCAAAGTGCAAAGTTTTGCACTTGGGCTGAAGGAATCCCAGGCATCCATACAGGCTGGAAGGAGTGGTCCTTGAAAGCAGCCCTGTGGAGAAGGACCTGGGGGTCCTGATAGATGAAAAACTTAATATGAGCCAACAGTGTGCTCTTGCGGCTCAGAGGGCAAATGGTATCCTGGACTCCATCAAAAGAGGGTTGGCCAGCAAGGACAGGGAGGTGATTGTCCCCCTCTACTCTGCTCTTGTGAGGCCCTATCTGGAATACTGTGTCCAGGTGTGGAGCCCGCAGTACAAAAAAGACAGGGAGCTGCTGGAGAGGGTCCAGAGGAGGGCTACCAGGATGATCAGGGGACTGGAGCACCTCCCGTATGAGGACAGGCTGAGGGAGCTGGGCTTGTTCAGCCTGGAGAAAAGAAGGCTGCGGGGTGACCTCATTGCAGCCTTTCAATACCTATAGGGAGCCTACAGAGGGGAGGGGAATCAACTCTTTGAAAGGGTTGATATGTGTAGGACGAGGGGAAATGGTTTCAAGTTGAGGGAGGGGAGATTTAGGTCAGACATCAGGGGGAAATTCTTTACCCAGAGTGTGGTGAGGTACTGGAACAGGCTGCCTAGAGAGGTTGTGGATGCCCCGTCCTTGGAGGTGTTCAAGGCCAGGTTGGATGGGGCCCTGGGCAGCCTGGTTTAGCATTAAACATGGAGGTTGATGGCCCTGCATGTGGCAGAGGGGTTGGAGATTCATGATCCTTGAGGTCCCTTCTAACCCTGGCAATTCTGTGATTCTGTGAAGAACTCCTGCCTCCTGACCTCACAGCAGCAGACCTGAGAAATCATTGCCTCTTCTTTCTAAGCTATATATGCGTAATGGTATTAAAAAAGCCGAAGATTTAACTAAATATCATTTTTTTAAAACCTTTATGTATTACAAATGAGATAAAGAAGGTATTAGGATTTGTACTGACATGAATTTATGTTCCATAATTTTCTGCTAATTTTCATACAATTTTATAATTAATGACTGAGTACAACTTTGTCACCTTATTATGTTCCAGACACAACTACACCAAATCCTGTTTTTATGTTTAAAGTGAACAACTCCATAAATACATTAAAACATATTGTGTCTCATTATGCAAAACCCAAAACCTGAAATGTACTTCCTGATATTACAGTCCATTCACCCTTTTCACAAATTATCTTGTAAATGTTGCTATAACGAAAATTAGCTAGAACAAAGTAAAGTGAAAGAATTAATATCTGCAATATAAACAAATACACAAAGAATTTATTTGTATCCCTGGAGAGATATTTATGTAATGCTTGAAGAGAGTAAAAGTGATCAAACAGACCCAGTCTAAGTTATACAATTAGGATGGCATTAATTTCTTAGAAATGTTAGTGAGGAAAATATAAGCTAAATTAAAATGAAGTCACTCAAAGAAAAGAAATCTTAAAGTGTTCTGTTTCTTCAATTGTTCATTAACCAAAACAACTTGCACCTCTAGGGCCCTTTTCATGCAAATGCAAGCCTCAAAGAGCCAAGTCTTTAATTACACATCAGCACTGGAGAAGTATACAGGAAATGAATGTGGTAAGCCTTATAAACTAGCAGAAACCTTGTCGCTGGCAAAGCCGTCATGCATTGGAGAATTATTATTGTCAATAAAAACAAACTTTCAATCACTGACTTGGGCATTTGGAAAAAAAAAGCAAGAACACAATTAATCAAACACATAAATACATGTTCTTCCCTTCTCCAGTCTTAACTGCCTCTACACTGACCAAGGCTTACACACATTTCATGGACACCTCTCTAGTGGGGAGACAAGATGATAAGAAAAGCTTGAGGCAGATGGAGCCCCATGACTGTCCTTGCTCTATCATGGGCTGCTCAGCCATGTTTTATCAGGGCTGTTCCCCTGGCCCGCACCCACCATCATGGCTGCCGATTTTGTAAATGCATGTGCTGAAAGGCCCTGTGGCTCCCACTGCCCAGGCCCTGTAACAGGACAGCCTTCCTGAAAGTGTGCAGCACAAGGAGTACTTCCCATGTCCGCTCTGTGTAATAGCAGTAGTAGTAGTAGGCAGTGAGATATAACTGTTTCTAGTTACTGATTATCCATATACTGCACAGAATTTGCCTGAGCTTCATGCTTTAACAAGGAAATTCCAACCACAAATCCTCATTATTTTTACAGGAAATTTTAAACAAAACATGAAATGAATCTTGCTGCCTCTCTGCTCTCAGGAGTAGTGCCATTGACATCTATGGTGCCATATTAGGATTATATTATGCTTTATAATGAAACTGGAGAGTATTTTATATTGATCTCTATAATCTTTTTGGCTCACATAAGCCAGGATTTCATCTTGCATTTACAAGCAACCAAAAAGCAGAAAACCATGTATCATTTCTATCAAGCAGTTTTATTTACACATACAGTTATTATTGATAAATGTATTTACAGAACTGGGAATAGACTAGAAAGCATATTATAAGTTTCTGAGGAAAAAGAGTGCATCTGGTGTGTGCATATAAGTTTACATTTAGAGTTAAATGTCTACTGTACATTCTCACATTCAATCCATTCATATACATACGAGAAGCCTTTCCCAAATTTCATAATAAATACATATTGATTCATATTTCTGTATGGAAGTCATTTATACTTGTGTATGTAATCACAATATCACATAACAGTGGACCGTGCTCAAGCAACTGTATACTTCCAGATACTTCTGTTTATTGATGTTTTCCCAGTGTTTGGCTACTTCTAGATTTATATATAAAAGTATTATCTGTATATTTATATTTATCCCAAATCTAGCACAGCAAGATTTTCCAATTGTACCTTTCTACAACTTTAGTGCTCTGTGAGAATATTGCTGTAAACTGACTCTCTTGTTTTGTGTCTTCTTTTATTTTGTTTTTGGCAACTGCTATTGATCTTTACTGGATTTGGGAGAATGGACTAGATGGATCTTGGGATCTCCTACAAAGACTTTTATGATTAATTCTAGCCTTGCATTGTCTTACCCAAAGAGGTTGAGATAACACTAAGAAGAGAAACTTCAAGATGTCAAGTCTCCTTGTAGGAAGAGGATTTCCAGTCACTTGAAAAACTACATGTTAAATTTTCTATACATCCCTGAGGTGTGAACCTGAAAATTTAAATGAGTAAGGTCAACCTTCTAGGACTTAAGTAGAATAGAAAAGATCATAGTCATCAGCTTTTTGAATGTTTAGTTTTTTTAGAAACAAAACTGAATGATTCTTAAGGATCAAAAAGAAGTCTTGAGTTCCATCTTCAAGGAAATAAAAAGTAAATAAGAATGCCAAGCAATGGATTAAAAAAAATTACTTTTGTAGGAGATAAGACAAGGTCATGAGTATGGTTTTAGTTTAACTTTTCCCAATCTAATTTGATAATTATTTTAGGATGAGCTTTAGATACAGTAGTAAATTTTGCCAGTTTAGAAGCAGGACCAATGTGGGAATAGTACAGTAATTAATTGTTCTGGTAATTTGAACTATGTCTGTGCAGAAAAGAAAAAAAAAGAATCTGTTGTATTTTAACCCAACAGGCTGCTCAACATTATACAGTAGTTCGCCCGTTCTCATCAAGTTTCCCGTTGATACAAATCTGGGAGGAATGGCTAACACACCAGAAGGCTGTGCTGCTGTACAATGGGATCTGGACAGCATGGAGAGTTGGACAGAGAAGAAGCAGATGAAGTTTAACAAGTGCAGATGTAGAGTCTAGCACCTAATGAGGAATAATCACATGCACCAGTACAGTTTGGGGGATGACATGCTAGAGAGGAACTCCACAGAGAGACCTGGGTGTCCCTGTGGACAACAGGTTGGCTATGAGCCAGCAGTGTGCCCTGGTGGCCAAGGTGGCCAGTGGCATCCTGGGGTGCATTAAAAAAAGCATGGGCAGCAGGTCGAGGGAGGTGATCCTGCCCCTCTACTCTGCCCTGGTCAGACCTTACCTGGATTACTGTGTCCAGGTCTGGGCTCCCCTGGTAGAAAAAGATAGGGATCTCCTGGGAAGAGTCCAGCAGAGGGCCACAAAGATGATAAAGGAGCACCACCCTTATGAGGAAAGGCTACATGATCTGCGTCTGTTTACCCTTGAGGAAAGAAGACTGAGAGGAGATCTGATCAATATTTATAAATATCTAAGGTGCAGGAGGCAAGGGGATGAGGCCAGACTCTTCAGTAGTGTGTGGCAACAGGACAAGGGGAAATGACCACAAACTGAAGCGCAAGATGTTCTGCACAAATGTGTGTAAGAACTTCTTCACGGTAAGGGTGATGGAGTGCTGGAACAGGCTGCCCAGAGATGTTGTGGAGCCTCCTCTGGAGGCATTCAAAACCTGCCTGGACTACTACCTGTGCAACCGGGCCTGGGGAGCCTGCTTTGGCGTGGGGATTGGACTTAATGATCTCTAGATGTCCCTTCCATCCCTTACAGTTTAGTGATTCTGTGATTCATTCTCCCTAGATTCAGACAGGGGTAAGAATTAGAAAAAAGTAAAGCTTGTGAGTAGTGATAAAGACAATTCAATAGGATAGAAAAGAACGGGAAAAATTATGATTATAATAAAAGAATATAGAAACAAATGACGTGCAATTCAGTTGCTCACTGTCCATCAACCAACGCCCTAAGCAGTGGCAGCATCATACCAGCCACTATGAAAAAAATTAACCTTATCTGTCTCCAGAGCAGGAGAAATCTAAACTAGAAGTCAGCAAAACTGGTGAAATGATTTCAGATTTACACTGCTCTAGGAATAGAATCAGATATTTCTTCTTGGCCTTGTAAAAAGACTTTTTAATGTGCTCAAATTCATTGGCTAACCTATAACAAAAAAATCAGTAGTTTTAATAGTTTTAAGAAAGACAACTTTCTGCAGGTTCTTTGGAAGTGAGGAAAGACTTTTAAAATAGTAAGTGAAAAGTTATATAATACATAATCACTTTCAAAATTTTTCAGAACTATTATTTTAAATTGGTACCTCAAAAGCAGAAAGATCCTAGAATCTTCTTGCCTGGAGAATGGCTTGAAGGTTTTCCTTTCTATTTGCCTTCTTACCTGTTTTCTTGCAGATACTCATTTTATTGTATCAGTTCAGATGTAACTTCTTTCAGTATTTATCCTGTCCATTCAGAATCATCTTATGGAAGCAGTGAATTTGATCCACTTAGTCTCAGAAGATCATCTAACTATCTAACTACTCATGTGGATTCACTGGGTTGATCTTTGGCTAGCTCTTGAAGAACTCTTTTTTTGTTATACAGACATCCAGAAAGTATAGTTACTAGCATAAATCACCAGTTAACTTTTACTAAATCTACACAGCAAATGAATGAAAACAAACAAAAGAGGACATTTCAATTTTGCTATATATAGAAATAACAAACCAATGACAAAAAAGTCTTGTATTACTGTCTTTCTGTATATAATCATCTAGTTCATCTTTAGTCAACATATATGTTTACTTTTCTGGAGGTTCTAGTGTGAGACAGATTTACAGATCTTTTTCTTTTTTTTTCAACTTATTTTTCATATCTCATTACACTTAATGAGATTGGAAACCTGCATTTGAGTCTAGGAGCTATGAAAACTGGCTCAGCATATTGCATGTAAGGCAAATAACTGGAAATCAAGTGGTAAGAGCAGGAGACACATTAATTATTCATAGAACTAAATGTATTGAAAAGCCCACATTACAGCTCACAGAGGAACATCTCTGAGTTCAGAGAGGGGAGGAGTAAGAGCCTTCAAATCCAGTTAAAGTGCACCTGACACACAAGAGAATGGTTCTCAAAGTGACCATGAGAATTTTCAATAAAAGCTAAGGTTTTCAAGAAGTTTCTGGTTCCTAAATCCCAGTGAAAATCAGTGGGAAAAGAATATTTCCCACTTTCAAATTGTGGCTCAAACAAGTGGAAAAACCTTACTTATATTTTGAATTTCTATCTACCAACATATGTTGAGAATTTTATAACATTTACTTTTGCATCTAGATGTGTTGTGACTGAAGTCTTATTGTAGCATAACGAAATCAAAGTTTATTGGGGAAAGTGCTAGTGAATTTACTGTGAAAGTAACAAATCTATTTATCACTATATGTAGTGAAACAAATGAGCATACATATAAAGATGTTAATTTTCATCTCTGTTTTCTTTCTGTATTAAGTATTCATCCATAAAACTCAATTCTTTTTTATTTTTTCTCTTTTCACTTCACTGAAGTTTCCAAATGGTGCAAAGTAGGTTAAAGACTTCTGAGGTAGCTCTTTAATAAGCTAGAGAAATAGACAAGAAGTCTATGGACCACACATTACTCTAGCTAAAAAAAAAAAAATTCAGTAAGTTTAAGGGGAAGAATGTTACATAAATGATCATTACTGATATTTAAGTTTTTCCTGCTAAATTTTTTTTTAAATGAAAGATATTACAAAACTTTATGTGTGACTGTATGATTAAGTGTTACTACCTACTCTCTTCTTAAAGAAAATAGTACAAATTTGCCTGAATTTTCTATTTTCCTGAAAGTGCCTACAAATAAATATTACATTGTTTGTATCAGTTTATTGCACAAGATGTATTAGTAGCTACGGCTTGTAGAGATGATGTTGCTGCTTGGGTAAGCAAAGCCTTTTCAATATGTATTAATACAAATATGTAGTGGAATTGTAAAGTTAGTGATACTTCATATGGATTCACTGAACATTACTAGTCTTACTGGGATTTAAAATTTCAGCATCATGTTGCTTTTTTTTGAATGCTACAGTTTAACCTGACAGTGCCATTTGCTCACTCTGTCTAGGTGAGTTGGGGGAGATAACTGGAAAAGGAAAAAAAATACAAGAACTCATGGATATGATAAATGACAGTTTAAATAAAGAAAAAGAAAAAAAAAGAAGAAAAAAACAAGGGAAGCACAATGTACAATGTTTCTCTCAGTCTGCAATTCAGTCTTTGCCTCAAATAGTACCTGTACTGTGTCAATCTGATGTATAATAAACTCTACATGGTAATATTATGAAGTGGGGTTAGCACATATGTTAATATTTCAAAACAACTTTAAATATTACATTTGTCACTCACAATGGAATGTGCATTCTTTTTCTCTTATAGAAATTTATTTTTCCCGTGATTATGACACTTTTTTATATGTACTGTACAGTTATGTATCGTTGCCTTTGTCACAGTTCTGAGTACCAGTATTTGTGTAAATATAACTACTCAGAGCCTTACAAATATTTACATTTTGCTTTGGTTAAGAGAGGTAATGGTAATTTTCTTCATCAACAAATGGATAAAAATAAAATAGCAGTTTATTAAAGCAATGGAGGCAAAGTTCCATGCATACTCAGAGTGTAGTATATCAGGAATATATCTGTCTTAAGTCATGTTTTGAATTTGTGAACAAAACTTGTCAGTGTCAACTCTATTATACAATAGCTCTTCTTTTTTATTGCTAATACTGTTTCTTTTCCTTTTTCTTCAGGGTTCATATTTCATTTATCTGTTTCAAGAAAAAAGTTACGCAAGGCATTATATCTAGTGTTATATTAAAATTCAAGTGTATGTAAGCATGTATATAAAGATTATTGATAGCCTTTTAAATCCTATTTAGTTTAGTTTAGTTTTTTTTTTTTTTAATTGAAAAATACATTCAAATTTCTTCAATAATATAGAATTTACAATTCTAATATGTTTAATCCATGGTCAATTAAAACTTACTGTAATTGAATAAAATTTTTCTTTATATCACTGAGAAAGAGCTTAAAATTTATTAAGGGAAAACTTTAGTAACCTAATGTTTATGAGTGCACACGTTACAAACTTTATGGGAGAGAACCTACAATTCTGTTCTGTAATGTTCTTTGTTGTAATGAGACTAAGTTCTTGTAAATTCTGGTGCTGGAAAAGTGAAGAAGGTAGGTTCTGACATAAGGAAATGATGATAAATACACTCTTTTGTATTTACACTTCACATTCCATTTGATCAGTATTAGCAATTGATTAAAATATTTATGATACTTGTTCTGGATAAATTGCATTAATATATTTATTATTAAAGTGAGAATAATGTACCTCATTGTAGATAATATTTTTATTTGTGCTATTCTGTTGAATGCCAGCTTTAAACAAGTGGAAAGAAAGTCTATACATGGTTGTTTAGAAAACTGCAATAACGTTATTATTGTAAATATCTTTTAATTTAGAATAGGGCACTCAGAAAGACAAAGATTAACATTTGCAAGAAAAATTAAATGCATTGCAGACATCACCATAGTGTAGTCTGTGACTGATAAGTCACTGTATCAGCAAACATATTTACCCTCCACTGGATTATACAGTCCTTCAGGGGTTCGGTATATCATGGATTATTCTTTGCAAGTATGTGGGTTTATTTTTATATTATATTGTTTCATCAACAATATTTAAATATTGCTCTGATAATTCATGAGGGTAAGGATTCACTAGAAGTATATGAGGTTTTGAAAAGAACATTTTACTTGATACTTGAAATAGTTTTATAATATTGCAGTCATAGTTTGCTTAAGAACTATCAGTATAAATACAGAAAGAAGACTCAAACTAGTTAACAAACTGAAGTTTATATAAATAAAAGTAGCATATCTCAATTATATAACAATGCCTATGGTCAGGTAAATTTTCACAATTCTCTTCTTTAAAAATACTATTTTATCCCTCAGTAGTTATCAAATAAAGAGGATATGAAATAATTTTGCACTGAAAACTGACCCAAATGCGCAAGAGGAGTGAATGTAGTTTGTGATAAGCAACTGTAAAAAGAGACTTGAAGGAAATACGAAAGCTATCAGAAATAATTTTTTTTTTAAGATAAAGTACAGGAAAAATTCTACTTGAATATTTGGAATTTAGAAGAGATGAAATAAGATGAGTTACTCTTGAAGTGGCTGGAGACTGGGAAACATATTTTTTCACAATACAGACAGAAAAGAAAAAACCCTGAAGTTTGCCAAAAGTAGCAAATCCTAGCATCTAACGACAGTTCAGTGAAAAGCAGATTCTAAGATTTACGTGACTGGAACATTTTGCAGTTGCTCATGGTAGTATAATCAGTAAAGAGATCAAAATTATTTAGAAAAAAATGGAAAGGAATATCATACAATAATGGCAAAAGATGTTGCTATGAATTTACCTGAAGTTGTTTAAAACAAAGATTGGGAAAAGTTTATGAATTGTCAAAGTATCTGGGAGTGATGAAAACAGAACTTATAAAGGAATCAGTGGAGTCGGTGGAATCCTTATAAAGGAAGCAGTGATACTGGAGAGCAAAAACAAAAGCAAAGTGAATAAAGATACTGAAAAGAAAGAGCATACTATGGTTCTGCCAAAATTTGACAACTCATTCATTGTTCAAATAGGAATAAGTCAATATAAACACAATAGTTTGTATTTTAAATGAAATAAAAGAAATACATAGAAGCATAGAAGCAACATTACCCAGAACAATGAGATTTTTCACATCTTGGCTGCAAACAATGTAAATATGGTGGAAAAAGTGAATGCACTAGCAAATAAATAAATAAATAAATAAATAAAAATCTGTCACAGAGAAGCAAAGATAAGAATATAGAGTTTAACACCATTTAAAAGTGAAGATTAAAATCAAAGATGATATGCTTAGAAAAAAAAGGCCATCAGGAAAAGCAAAAGAAAACTTCAAATGGAACAAGAAAAATTGTGAGAGGATATGTTTGAGATGTTTGTTTATATAGTTGGTGTAGAGAGTAAATGCAACATTTATATTGATAAAAGACAGTGAGAAAGGAGAAATTTTACTATATCATATGTCCATCCATTAAGAATGTAACAAGACCTTGCATGGACTGGAATGTTGAAAGATGATATTGCATACTGTCTTCCATAAAGAAATACAGATTGTTGTGGCCTTTCTCCATAGGAGTAGGAATGTGTTTAAAACAGAAACTGGAGCAAGAGCAAAAACGAGCATCTTCCTAGAAGACAGTGGCTACTAAGGTAAATAATTTTTAAATGTTATTCTGACATTTCCTACGAACTTTTATAATTCTTTTCATGCTGAGAAATGTTTTCTAAAGCTTATGCCAACTTATTCTTACTGCTTACTAAAGCTTTCAGGAGTTTTTGTCCATTCTGTTTCTCTACAGTTTTTACATAATGTCATGGTTTTATGATTTTTGGTCATCAGTATTCCACACCATAACATCATGTAATGCACTGGGGGTGGGGTTTGATATCTGCCGAATGTTCGTCCGACGGAGAAGAACTGCATTTCCCCAGGAGGCTTTGCGGTCAGCAAGGGGATATAACTCCATGCAAGGTCACCTGATCCTTCTTCTTCGCCTGCGCTTCGCTGTCTGCGCTTCGCTATCTGCGCTTCGCTGCCTGCGCTTCGCCATCTGCACTTTGCCGTCTGTACTTCAGTCACTCAACTGGACTGCACTTCTCACCCCAGCATTGTGGTGAGGTCTATACAATTCAAACAGATTCTCTCTCTCTCTCTCATTGTATTTTACTAATACTATATTTAGTAAAATCATTTGTTCCACCTCAGATTAGTGCTGTTGTTTTCAAGTATTTTGGGGTCCCCTGCTTCCCCTTTCCCAGAGGCGCGGATCCGCAGATCCCTCCGCCCTGCTGGTCACGGAACTGGGCCGGACCAGCCCATAAACCGTTGACATTTTTGGTGGAGAATGCGGGCACTGATCAAACCCCAACTCTCCCAAGTTATTTATAATATATCCCACCCTTCCCCAAAACTGCTCCAATCAAATGATCACATTTCAGACAACCCCAAGTGTCTTAACATGAGCTGCTTCTAAACACCAAGACGTACATGTTTTCTGGCAAATCAGATGCAGTTATTTTTTTTGGAGGGGGAGTGGGAAGAGGGAAGAGGTTTAGTTCATCAATCTCTGAAAAGGAGGAAGGAAAAAACAAAATCAGGACAATCGCTTCTTTAAGGTTGCCTTTTTACAGCAGGTACAGATTCTGCAGATTTCCCCCCCAAAGCAAGTCTGAAACCCTCTTGTTCAGCTTGGCAATACGAAGAGAGATTCCGGTGGCTAAGGAGAACCAGCCAGACGAGATCAGTCTGAGCAAACTGATTTCGAGGCTTTGTTGTCATTTCCCTTTGGGGCCAGTTTCGAGGGGTTTTCCAATATCCTTCCCACGCAGTTTAAGGCCAATGGCTCTTTCAATCTTGCCCATAACCTGGTTATTGGGGATTGCTCTTCCTGATTCGTAGTCAGCAATGACTTGTGGTTTTTCATTGATTTTTGTGGCCAAGTCCTTCTGTGTCATGCCCTTGCTCTGCCGACCCTGCTGGATTACTTTGCCCACCTCTAGGGGAACTCTGTCATGGTGCAGCTCTTCTGTCTCTCGGTCGAGCTTGGCTGTGTTCTTTGTGATGAAGTGTTGTTTGTTTTGGCCTGCTGCCCACTTCTTGGAGGTCTCCACGTCCTCGCCCCGCCGCTGCGCCGCCAGCACCGCCTGCTTGGACTTGGCCTGGGCCGCGCTGGGGCCCTTCTTGCGCAGCACCGTCACCGTGTCCCAGTCGCTCTCCGCCATGACGCCATGAAGTGAAGAAGTGGCATAAGCAACCTACTCCAGCACTTCAAGCACGGGTAAAAGAATTACAAGACAAATCAACCACCAAGGTGA
The DNA here is from genome assembly GCF_951394365.1 of Tetrao urogallus. Lineage (NCBI taxonomy): Eukaryota > Metazoa > Chordata > Aves > Galliformes > Phasianidae > Tetrao > Tetrao urogallus. The sequence continues at coordinate 29,552,064 of NC_136815.1, read as the reverse complement.
ACTTCTCCAGAAAGGTGATTGCTCCAGTTGCTGCAGACAACGGAGGTAACAAATAGAGGGGCCCTGCCCCCAGCCAGGGGGGGGAAAGGGATAATAGAGTTTATTGGACTGTGTGGATTAGATGGCCTGGCACATCAGAATCACTAAAATATAGGGCCCTGGTGGATACTGGTGCACAGTGCACTCTAATGCCCTCGAGTCACCAAGGGACAGAATCAATTTATATTCATGGGGTGACAGGAGGTTCCCAAGAACTGACTATGTTGGAGGCCGAAATCAGCCTCACTGGTAGAGACTGGCAAAAGCACCCTATTGTGACTGGCCCAGAGGCTCCATGTATACTTGGTATTGATTACCTCAGAAGGGGATATTTTAAGGATCCCAAAGGGTATCAATGGGCCTTTGGAATAGCTGCTGTAGACACAGGTGTTAAGCAGTTATCTGTTTTGCCTGGCCTATCAGAAGATCCATCTGTTGTGGGGTTGCTACAAGTGGAAGAGCAACAGGTACCGATAGCTACAAAAACGGTGCACAGACGGCAGTATCGCACCAACAGGGATTCCTTGCTCCCCATTCAGAAGTTAATTCATCAATTAGAGAATCAGGGAGTGATCAGCAAAACTCACTCGCCTTTTAACAGCCCCATATGGCCAGTGCGTAAAGCCAGTGGAGAATGGAGGCTGACGGTGGACTACCGTGGCCTGAATGAAGTTACACCCTCATTGAGTGCTGCTGTGCCAGATATGTTAGAACTCCAATACGAACTGGAGTCAAAAGCAGCTAAGTGGTATGCCACCATTGACATTGCTAACGCCTTTTTCTCCATTCCTTTGGCCAAAGAATGTAGGCCACAGTTTGCTTTCACATGGAGGGGCATTCAGTATACCTGGAACCGTTTGCCCCAGGGGTGGAAACATAGTCCAACCATTTGCCATGGGTTGATCCAAGCTGCACTGGAACAGGGAGGTGCTCCTGAGCACTTACAGTACATTGATGACATCATTGTGTGGGGCAACACAGCAAAGGAAGTTTTTGAGAAAGGAGAGCAAATAATCCAGATCCTTCTCCGTGCTGGTTTTGCTATTAAGCGAAGCAAAGTGAAAGGACCTGCCCAGGAGATTCAGTTCCTAGGCATAAAGTGGCAAGATGGCCGTCGTCACATCCCGACAGATGTGATCAACAAAATCACTGCCATGTCTCCCCCCACTAATAAGAAAGAGACACAATCGTTTCTGGGTGTAGTGGGTTTTTGGAGAATGCATGTTCCAAACTACAGCCTCATTGTAAGCCCACTTTATCAGGTGACACGGAAGAAGAATGATTTTGTGTGGGGTCCTGAGCAGCAGCAGGCTTTTGAGCAGATTAAACAAGAGATAGCCCGTGCTGTGGCCCTGGGGCCAGTACGGATGGAACAGGATGTGAAGAACATCCTCTACACTGCTGCTGGAGAGAAAGGCCCCACTTGGAGTTTGTGGCAAAGAGCCTTAGGAGAGACCCGAGGCCGACCCTTGGGATTCTGGAGTCGAGCCTACAGGGGGTCGGAGGAGGGCTACACTCCAACTGAAAAGGAGATCTTAGCTGCGTATGAAGGGGTTCGGGCTGCTTCCGAAGTAGTCGGTACTGAAACACAGCTCCTTCTGGCACCTCGACTGCCAGTGCTGAACTGGATGTTCAAGGGAAAGGTTCCTTCCACCCATCATGCTACTGATGCCACTTGGAGTAAGTGGGTTGCACTGATTACACAACGAGCACGGATGGGGAACCTCAGCCGTCCAGGAATCCTAGAAGTCATCATGGACTGGCCTGAAGGTAAAAAGTTTGGAACACCACCAGCAGAAGATGTATCTCGTGCTAAAGAAGCCCCACCATACAATGAATTACCAGAGAATGAAAAGAAATATGCCCTGTTCACAGATGGATCGTGTCGTATTGTGGGAAAGCATCGCAGATGGAAATCTGCTGTGTGGAGCCCCACACGACAAGTTGCAGAGGCCACCGAAGGGAAAGGAGAATCAAGCCAATTTGCAGAGGTAAAGGCTGTCCAACTGGCCTTAGATGTCGCTGAACGGGAGAGGTGGCCAATGCTCTATCTCTACACTGATTCATGGATGGTAGCAAATGCCTTATGGGGGTGGTTACAGCAGTGGGAGCAAAATAATTGGCAAAGAAAGGGCAAGCCTATTTGGGCTGCTGACCTATGGAAAGATATTGCTACCCGAACAAAAAATATGGTTATAAAGGTGCGTCATGTAGATGCTCATGTGCCCAAGAGTAGAGCTACAGAAGATCAGCGAAATAACCATCAGGTAGACCAAGCTGCCAGAATTGAGGTGGCTCAAATAGACCTGGACTGGCAGAACAAGGGTGAGTTATTTTTAGCTCGGTGGGCCCATGAGACCTCAGGTCATCAAGGGAGAGACGCAACATACAAATGGGCCAGAGACCGAGGGGTGGACTTAACTATGGATGCCATTGTACAAATCATTCATGACTGTGATACATGCGCCACAATTAAACAAGCTAAGAGGATGAAACCTCTCTGGGAGGAAGGGCGATGGCAAAAGTACAAATATGGGGAGGCATGGCAGGTTGATTATATCACTTTGCCACGATCTCGCAATGGTAAGCATTATGTGCTCACCATGGTGGAGGCAACAACCGGGTGGCTCGAAACATATGCAGTACCCCATGCTACCGCCCGAAACACCATATTAGGTCTGGAGAGGCAAATCCTGTGGCGACATGGCACCCCGGAAAGAATTGAGTCAGATAATGGGACTCATTTTAAAAATTCACTTGTGGATACTTGGGCCAGAGAACATGGCATCGAGTGGATTTATCATATCCCCTATCATGCACCAGCCTCTGGTAAGATCGAACGCTACAACGGGTTGTTAAAAACCATGTTGAAAGCAATGGGTGGCGGAACATTTAAACACTGGGAGAAGCATTTGGCAGAAGCCACCTGGCTGGTTAACACCAGAGGATCAATCAGTCGAGATGGTCCTACCCAATCCAGCTCCCTACATATTGTAGAGGGAGATAAGGTCCCTGTAGTACATGTAAAGAACATGTTAGGAAAAGCAGTTTGGGTTTTTCCTGCTTCTGGGAAGGGCAAACCTCTTCGCGGAACTGTCTTTGCCCAGGGACCTGGGTCCACCTGGTGGGTGATGCAGAAAAACGGGGATGTTCAGTGTGTACCACAAGGGAATTTGATGTTGGGGGAGTGCAGTCTGTAATCCCATGTGTTAAGCATGATGTAGTGATGTAGAATAAGGGGTGGAATGTCATGGTTTTATGATTTTTGGTCATCAGTATTCCACACCATAACATCATGTAATGCACTGGGGGTGGGGTTTGATATCTGCCGAATGTTCGTCCGACGGAGAAGAACTGCATTTCCCCAGGAGGCTTTGCGGTCAGCAAGGGGATATAACTCCATGCAAGGTCACCTGATCCTTCTTCTTCGCCTGCGCTTCGCTGTCTGCGCTTCGCTATCTGCGCTTCGCTGCCTGCGCTTCGCCATCTGCACTTTGCCGTCTGTACTTCAGTCACTCAACTGGACTGCACTTCTCACCCCAGCATTGTGGTGAGGTCTATACAATTCAAACAGATTCTCTCTCTCTCTCTCATTGTATTTTACTAATACTATATTTAGTAAAATCATTTGTTCCACCTCAGATTAGTGCTGTTGTTTTCAAGTATTTTGGGGTCCCCTGCTTCCCCTTTCCCAGAGGCGCGGATCCGCAGATCCCTCCGCCCTGCTGGTCACGGAACTGGGCCGGACCAGCCCATAAACCGTTGACACATAACAGTCTTCATGCATTTCCCATTGCATGAACATTGCAGTTGGTTCTATGAAGATTTGTACTGACCTCATTGTGTCATCAGCCTGACATTATAATTTCATCTCCACAGAAATACTGAAACACTTTTCATCATAATTTGATATTGTAAATGTGGTGACCATAGATAGTAATAAAAATTCCTTACAATTGCATTTTGACATCATAATGCAATCTCCATAGTCTTCATTTGACATTGTGATGAGATTGTGGCAATGCTAACTCTGTATGAATGAAGCAGGTACTATGGAATAAAAAATTTGAAGTACAGTTTTATGCATGATGAACAAATGATTATAAATATCTATATGTAGTCACAGTTACATTTTTATTAAAAATTAGAAGATATTGTCTCTCCATCTAAGGAATGAAAATCTGGAGCAGGTCTTTTATTGATGAAGTGAATAGACTAATCACTTTTCAGATGAAGATTTTTCAATTCATGCAAGAGAACATACAGTTTGTGCTGTTCACTTGCTTAGAATATGTGACTTCCAGTTTTATCTTCTGAGACATGTACTTCTTTGAGTAGCACAGTAATAAGATTTAAAGTTAATGAGTTTACAATGCAATAATGCTTATAACTGATGCTTATAACTTTTCTACCTACAAAACAATGAGTTTTTAATTTTTAAAACTCCATTGAAAATATCATATTTTCTACAACATAGGTATCATTTTACAAAAATCTTGTCCCTTGGAATAAAAAGTCAGGTGCAGGTCCAACTGATTCTTTAACTTCAGTTTTAGGGTTGATAAGCATAGTGACAGACTGCTTTAAACAGTGATTCTGATGCTTTTAAATTAGTCAACAGTCTGAAGTGAATCAGAATGACATTTTTGAAAAGACAAAGCATTGTTGTTTTTGATGGAATCTGAATTGATGATCCTTTGGAAAAATATGCCTATCTTATTATTAGACCTTTGAGATACTTACATCACCTGTAATCTTTAATTAAAGCATTTTCTTGTAAGTATACTTCTAACATTCTTCTGTAATATAGGCAACAACAAATATTTAAAAATAAATAAAAGCTACTATCTCAAGATTATAACCATGGTGCTAGACAGACTGAGACCATGGAGCTCTGATCTTCTCAGTTTTTGAACAAAATTGTACATATTGTACATCTTTTCTAGAGTGTTTACAGGTGGAACTGGAATAAGATACAGATATCAGTAATTTATCTTCAACAACAAGCCTTTTTCTTTTTTTTTTTTTTTTTCTCCGAATTTCCTCTCTTTTTCTCTTAGGAGTGAATAGATAATGCATCAAGTGATGTAAAGCTACAGTCAGACAAGCAAGTTACGTTTTTAGAACAATGAAGTTACAAAGTCTAGACCAAGCTCTATAAAGAAGTCCCTTTGATTGTAGTTGAAATACAGTTTAGAATGGCAAAAGCTGTTTGATTTGGTTGCAGAAGCACACAAAACACCTGGGTCACTTTATTTGAGAACAGTTCAACGGATTTTTAAAAAAAAAAATAAAAATAAGAAACACTATGCATCAATAGCCATGACTATAGCCTTTTATTAAAACACATAAAGTGTTTGCTGTGTTTTTCTTGTTTTTTTTTTTTTTTTTTTTTTTTTTTGACAGTTTATATCCTTACAAAAAATATTTTCAGTTCTCTTCTGTGCTTTATTTATGTTAGGTATTATTATTATTACTTATAGGTATATAAGTATAGGTATATATAGGTAGTAAGGCTACAAAGATCACAGTTACAATGGGTATGAAGACACCTGATTGCATTTATGTGAACTGAAAATCACCTTTCTCATGACAATAATCATTATTTATCTTTGCAAGGTAAACATTATAAATATATGTTTACATAAATATAAATAAATACAAATAAATATATATACATAAATATATAAATAACATATTTAAAACATAATAAATAAAACAGGTTTAGAAATTTTTATAAGTTAACTGGAAGAGTATAAATGCAATAATTGTGTTTAAATGCATTACATGCACTAAATGTATTTTAAAGACATTTGGAGGGGATAATTTTTTTTTTAATGAATCATATTTCTATTGAAAAATGAATAATAAAAAATTGACATTTTTATCAAAAAATTTTACACTCAATTTTCAGATGAAGTAAAACTTCCTTTGAATAGACTCTTCCTGTATCGAAGCAAATCTCTTTTGTTAAATGACATCAGAATTATTAGGTTGTCACATTTCTCTGAAGTGATTGTGTGCTTTATTTCATTTTATTGTAAAGCGAAGTATACTGATATTCAAAGTAACAAGTAAAAATGAGTGTAAAGGATCTCTGAGTTGACAAAGTTCTAGAGAGAGAATGTTAGAGTCTGTGGGCTTCCTGGGGACTGTTTCTAATTATTCAGATGAAGTTCAGAAAATTGACTGACATACCAGCAGCAATATTTTTTTTCCTTTTATACTTTTTTCATAAACAAGGAACATTGCAACACAATATAGCATTGTACAAGAATGTTGCAGGAACACATTCTTGCACTAGAAAATGTTAAACTTCCCTTCAAAAAATAAGTTACTTTGCCTTTATTGGAAAATAAATTTAACTGGAGATATAAGATTACTGATGCATTGTTGATATAAGCAGCAGTTACTTAAAATACAGAAGTAAACAACTGATATGTTGAACTCAAATTTTATAATTTTGAATGGATTAATAAACTTCTGTCCATATACATATTTTTTAATTTGAATAATGCAGCAATGATAAAATTTTGAGTCAAAGTTGTTTAACTCTGACAGGCAGCTATGTACCATGCTGCTGCTCACCACTTACTCTGCCATTGTAAAAGGAGAGAGAGAATTGGAAAAGTAAATGTAGGAGAACTCGTTTACTAGTTAACACAAAAACTGTGCATGCAAGCAAAGAAAATCAAGACATTCATTCACTATTTCCCATATGTAGGCAGATGTTCACCTAAAAGCCAGGCTCATAGCACTTAACAATTTATTGGAAAGACAAACTCCATCACTCCAAACCTCCTTCCCCTTCCTTCTTCTTTACCACAGCTTTTACTGTCCAGCATGATGTTATATGATGCCATATCCCTTTGACCAGACTGAGTCAGCTGTGCTGGTTCTGTTCTCTCCCTCCTTCTTTTGCCCCCCCGCCTCCTCACTGACAGGGCAGTGTGAGAATCTGAAATGCCCTTGGCTCTGTGCAGTACTGCTCAGCAACTTCAGTGTGTTATCACCTCTGTTTTCACCAGAACTCCAAAACACAGCATTACATGAGCCTCTGTAAGTAAATTATAAATAAATAATAAAAAAAATAGCTCTATCTTAATCAAAACAATGATAGTAAATGTTTAACCACTTTGAAGAAATATGATCAAAACCATGCTACTAGCATCGGAGTGAACGCTTGAATAAATCCTGTACCCGTTGCCATTGATGAGTAATAAAGAATTTGAATACTCAGTATGACAAGCAAAGTTGTTTTCTAAAGATTAAATAAATCTTTTTGTAAGAACAATTTTAGGCCTTAAGATGTTAAATGAATATGTCTCATTTTTACACGTGAAGTGTACAATTTGTCCAGCACAATCATAGCAACTAGTTTGATGAGATCTCTCAAGAGTGGTTGGTGTTTTCGCCTTATCCCTTCACTGACACACAGCTACTTTCCTAGTGGTCTGACAGGTAGTCTGCCAAAAAGAAAACATTTTTAAGTTGCCATTAATTCCAAAATGCTTATCTTCATTGGACAGAGATTCTTTCTGAGGTCAGTTTGGTAAAGAGATTGAAATGTGCTGGTCTGAACATTTCTAACTGGAGTCCCCATTTCACTGACACTGGGTTGAATCCCTTTTATTATCCCTTCATCAAGATTAATATTTAACAAAATATAATATTTGACAGTAATGCATATGATAAAGAAAGTATTTAACAAAAGTATGATTAGTCACAAATTGTTTCTGCCACTTCCACCTACTCTACAGGCCTCACAAATGAAATGGGGAAGTGGTTAGACCTGATGAAAACAGAGGGGGGAATAGTTATAGGCAAGTTTGATTTCTGCTCTGGAGAATTATTCCTTCTCTCATTATGTAGTGTGATGATCTTCTTTCACTAGACCACATGGGAATCCTATGAGGTTTCTTTTCATAATGTCTGGACAGTAATACAGTTGCTGTTGCAAGTGTATAATGCTGCTATGCTAAAAGTTTTTTGTTTGTTTTGTTTTGATAATCCTTTCATTTTATATATAATTCATTATTTAATACTCTGGAATTATTTTAAGAGATTGGGAATCAGTTTACGTATGTGATAAAAAAATATTTATGCCTGTCAGAATTCATATACAATAAACATATTCTTTACAAATCTCAATTTTCTGACTTTTAGGGTAATACTTTAATTACTAAAATTGCTTAAGACTTACTTCAGTGTTCATACTGCTTAATTCAGTACACAAGTAGGGCAATTGATGTGAATCCCAACATCTGGCAATCAGAGTGCTCTAATGAGTTACTTTTTAAAGAAGTGTCTGTCTGCCGGAGGGGTCTATAATGCAATTAGACACATTAGCACTTTCTCAGACATTTGGGGCTATTTTTTTAAGAGAAATTGTGATTGGTGCAAGCTGTAAAATGTTTGCACTTTTGAAAGATGAAAAATGGTCATATATTTGCATTTCAGCTATATATGGAGAGTTTTGTTAGAATGGTGTCATGTAGTACATTTGGTGTGGTTTCTGAGTATCTATTTGCAATATGCAAGTAGACTTAAATGCTTAGCTATCTACAATACTTTAAAGAGTTATGGTCTCCTTTTGCTAAAACTTTTTCAGTGACAACCTCAGGGAAAACATTGTGATTAATAATAAAAACAGTTTTGAGTATATATGCTACTAATGAATCGTTTAAAATTAAAATCATTTATTCAAATGTAAGGAAATTTTTGAGAACCATGGAAACATCTTCAGAGTGTTTTTGTGACCAGAAAAAAAAAAAAAATTGAAATGGAATCAATTACTTTGATTTTAAAGGTTCTTTTTTTGTTGCTGTTGAATGTTATGAGACATATTTTATTGGATATTATTTCAATACCATAGTTAAAATACATAAGTAGAATTTTCAAACTTTTAATCTAAGATATTAATACACAGCAATAATTCAGTAATTTCACATTTGTTTCCACATCTCATGTGTCCTGAATATTTTGTAATAGAATCAAAAAGTAATCCTTTTGTTTCTACTGGAAATTAATGGTGAAAATTCTGACTCTTGCTGTGGCTGTTGTGAATATCTACTGAGAAAATTGGCTTTGCTGATCAGGAGCAAAATGCTTACAAGAGTTGCTTCAAGCATGCACATCTATACATTACTCTATGCATTATTTGAATATGGTAATTTTATATCTGTATATGTGGGCATGAGATAGATATACATAAACATAAATACAGCTTTGTAAAACTAAAGAAAAAAATAAGCTTGTGTTGAGTATTTGCATAATGTGACAATGTATAGAAACCTAACTGCAGGTATTCTGTTGATAGAATACAGAGGTTACATAATTTAAAGTTATGTTACTGCAGAGTTTATCACAGCATTTTAAAGCTTTCTAAAATAAATTAAGCTGTATGAATAACTAAACTGGAAATTTGATTGCAACTTTTTTTTTTTTTTTTTTTTTTGCAGTTGACTTCTGAAGTGTTACGATAGGTTCTAATTGAAGCACTGAACTTCATATGCTTTTTGCAACTAGCCTATGAATATAATTTCTGCTGATTTAAGAATCTGATGTCAGGGCAGTAACTACGCAATTACCTTTAGTTTAAGTGATAGCAACATGCTGTAAATAAGATTCTTAATTGTGTTTGCAAGATTAAAATTCAGTCCCATTGTTTTTTTCACTTATTTCTTTGGTGGCTTTGTGGTATATTCACACTGCTACCTCTAAATGAATGTCAACTTGTTTTACCTCGACTGCAGCCAATCGATACTTCATTAGGCTGAATTGTCTTGTGCCCATGCAACCTTGAAGCTGTGGCTTAATTACCACCCATATTATGCAGTGGCTTGGAGAGCTGTGCTCAGCTGTGTCAGTTTTGAACAAAAGCCATGCTGTTGCCTGCATTTAGGAAAAATGGACTTTTGAATTAAAGAACTATAGTATTTTCTAAGTTAACAATTAATGATGATAACCTCTTTTATTATGTGTATGTCAGTCTTCAGTAAGTTTACATTTGAATAGATCTCTACATATTGCAAAACTTTAAAAGACAAGTACCTTTGCTTTTCATGTTCAACCCATCGTTGATTTAAGATAATTTTAAATTAATGGCAAAGTAACATTCATCTGAAAGAGAAGACAGGAGAAAGTGCAGTCAAATGGCAATCATGACAAATGACATCTCTTGTCTGAGAGTCATTTTTCCTCACTAGACTGATTTGTCATCCCTACTTTTGACATTTTTCATCCTGCTATGAAATCACATTGACAGAATAAGATATTTCTACACTTTACACTGGACTACAGAAGATGGTTCTCAGCATTCATTTATTTCTTTGTATTACATTTAAAGGATTGTAAAATTTGTAAGTAACTAAATTCTGATGATAAATTTCATTTGCTTTGTAAAATACAAAGTTCACACTGCCCTAAGATCATAAAGTATATGTTGCTTTTTTGTTTGAGTTAGGCCATTGTACAACTTAGAGGAAGACAAACTTCTTCGTGAAGAAAATTTTCCGCTTGGGAGTACCGTCCTATGTTAAGTGAGAGTTATCAAAACCAGTTATAAGAATGAGTAGAAACTACCTCACTTTAATATGTTATACCAATTGCCTTGGTGAGGTCTAAAGACCTATGGACACTATTTTACAATGTTTTATTTCTGAACCACAAAACAACATAAGGCTCATTAATTCCAGGATACATTAGTTTTCTACATATAATAGAAACTATACAAAGGTCCTTAGTATTTTCTCTCAGGTTGCTAACAAGGATAGATTCAAATGAAGTCCAGAAATGTTGTTTTCAATCATCTCAAATGCAATGGGAAAAGTAGTAATTTGTACAACTGGTTCAGTTGTTTCAGAATTGTTCAGTTGAAAGGGACTGCCTGACATCTTTAAGGCTAACCAAACGTTAAAGAAAATTATTGAAGACATTGTCCAAACGCATCTTGAACACTGACAGCTGTGGGGAACCAACCACTTCTCTAGGAAGTCTCTTGCAGTGTTTGACCATGCTCACAGTAAATAAAATCTTCCTGACGTCCAGTCTGACGCTCCTCTGATGCAACTTTGTACTGTTTCCACACATCCTTCTATCTGTTATGAGGGAAAAGAGACTAGAACCTCTCTCTGCACTTCCTCTCTTCATAGAGAAATGAGGGTACTTGTCAGCTTCCTATTCTTGACAACCCAAGTGGAAACCAGAGTTGTGCACAAGATTCAAGAGGAGGCTGTCCCAGCTCCAAGTATAGCAGAATCACATCTTTTGACAGAGTGGCTATGTTGGTTTTAAAAAACCCAAGAGGTTGCATGCCAGGGAACACTGCAAGTTCACGATGATCTTGCTGCCACCAGCACCCGCAGCTCCCTGTGTTTCTGAGCTGCTCTCCAACTACACATCTCCCACCCAGAATCTATGACCAGCGTTACTCCATCCGAAATTCAAAACTTGACATTGTTCTTTATCAATTCCATGCAATTGATGATTGCCAGTGTTCTAACCTGTCTGAATTTCTCTGCAAGGCTTCTTGGCCCCTCATAAAGTCAACAGCACCTCACAGTTTAGTTTCACTATCAAACTTGCTAAGGATGCATTACACTCCTGTATCCAGATCATTGCCAAAAAATATTGAGTGGAGCTGACACTACAATTGAGCCCTGGGAAACACTGCTAGTGACCACTTGCAAGCCAGACACAGCCTCTTCACTACCACACTTTGAGCTTTACCATAAGCCTGTTCACTACCCAGTGTAGAAGAATTTGGTTTTTTTTTTTTTAAAGCTGGATAATCTGTCTAGAAGGTTGCTATGAAGATCAATGTCAAAAGACCTTATAGAAATCCAGGAAGTTCACATGCATTGCTTTCCCTTCATTCACCAAACAGGCATTACTTTTCTTATCCCAGAAACAGCTTAAAGTACTAAGGCAGAATTTTCCCTTGATGAGCCCATGCTGACTATGCGTGATAACTTAATTATTTAAAGACCCATCAGCATTCTCCAAGCTAATCTTCTCCATAACTTTTCCAAAGACTGAGGTTAGACTGGTCTGTAGTTTCCAGGGTTTTTTATCACAACTTTTTGTAGATAACATTGAATAGCTTGCAGTCAGCAGGGACCTCACCAGATTCAAACAAACTTTTGGCAAATTATTGAGAGGGATCAGCTATAATATTTGCTAAATTCTTCAGCACTCTCAGATAAATCCCCTTGGGTCATACAGACTTGTGAACATTGAGCTGATACAAATGTTCCTTTGTAATTTGGGAGACCAGTGATTGAAAGTCATTGGTCCTTCAGTCATGGCCTGCCAACTCTAAGGACTGGGCGGTCCAAGGATCTGTTGTTACTCTTAAATGCTGAAGCAAAATTAAATTCCTGTGTTTTTCCCATGTGTACTTGTCAGATGACCATCCACTTCAAGTATCAACCAAATATTTTGTTTTGAACTCCTCTTGTTTTTATAAGGGCATGCAGCAACAGGACAAGGGAAAATTGTTTTAAACTGAGTGAAGATAGATTTAGACTACATATTAGAAAGAAATTCTTTACTGTAAGGGTGGTGAGACACTGGAAGCGTTTGCCCAGTAAGGCTGTAGATCTCTCACCCTGGAAGCATTCAAGGCGAGACTGAGTGAGGCTTCGAGTAACTTGTTCTAGTGGGAGGTGTCCCTGCCTATTGCAGCGGGGCTGGAACTAGATGTTCTTAAATGTCCCTTCCAACCCAAACCACTCTAAGGTTCTATGATGTCGGCGTATAAATAAATAAATAAATAAATAAATAAATAAATAAATAAATAAATATTGCTTTCTAAAACCACACTGTCTAATGTGAACTCAAGTTGAGATTTAGATTGTTTTCTCTCATTTTATTACATTAGCTTTAGTTTTACCAACTGTCTCCTGATTATTCTCTGAAGCATAACAAAAGCTTACAAAGCACTCCACCCTCATTGCACACTACATTACTGAAGGTGAGATTTGCTGACCACAAAATAGAAAAGCCTTTGCCTTAGTCAGTGTTTGGCTGCTCAAAGGCAAACATTTCATTTTAAACCTCTTTTACAAAAACCTATTGAGGGAAAACGAAGGACTAATTTTTGAAAAAAATCTGGTTTTGATTTGTCTGATTGTTGTACTTTATGAATTAGATTTGTGGCTTGATATCAGTGTTAGTGTGGTGTCTTCCAGTGTTCACATCAGACAGTCAACTACTTGTAACCTACAATGCTGTTTCTAATTATCAGCATGTTGAAAATTTTCACACCCTCCATAACATATAAATGTTACTCATTATGCGTTCCTTCTGTGCACAGTCTACTATACATCAACTATAGATTCAGGCCTGTAAGCCATGCCAGCATTTGTTCTGTTCTTACAGTGTTAGCCTGTAACTTCATGAAAATTTTGTATATTTGGCTGCATACTTGCACATTTGCACTTCGCATGTTACAGCAAAGTATGAACAAAAACTTTTTTTAAATGAACTAGAAAATGTGTATTGTGCACCAGGTTTTAAAATTATTATTTTCCTTTTTTTTTTTTGCTTTGGAATGAAAATAGGTTGAAATCTTTGGGGTTCATGTTTGATTGACTTTGGCTTGTTCTGTACTTTCTCCATTCTTATCTCCTGAAAAAATTCAGAAAACGCTTAACTCATTTCCTGAGAATGAAGATATTTACAAATTATCATGACATCCTTTCCCTATTAACATTTTTTCTATAAGTTAAACTATTTTCATGCTTTATTTAATCCCTCAAAAGTTTTTCTCCCCAATCTAAAATTCTTTTAATGTATTTTCTCCAACCCCCAAAATTTTCTGTTTCCATGATATCATGTTTTCATATTCCTCTCATCGTAACTGTATACATAAGAAAATCTCTTTCCAAATTCCTGCTGCCCTGCTTTTACATTCCAGGGATCGCATAAGGCCACATCTGAGGTGCATGACAGTGATGCATGTTCCTCTTGAATTGCAGTTCACAGAATTCATTCTCATGTCTATTGAGGAAGATGATCAGTAAGAACAAAATGGATCATAACTCTTCTGTTTGGTGTCATTAGCCAAGAAGGAAATGTGAGAAAATGGTGGAAGTTATGGATAATTTGTTAGAATTTATGAAATATTTCATTACACGTTGTTGTATATTGTCCTATCTTAGCAGATTACTGGTCTCCACTTCATTTTGGTCCTTTATGCTCTGATAAACTTACAGTTCATATACACACAAGCTATCACAAAATCAAGAGACAATTTGCCATTTACTACTCATGTTTTAGTCATTAAAGCCCATTACTAATCTTCTTTCTTCTGTCATAAATCTGGAGGCTTTCATTATTTCATCCTTGCAAAATGTACATTTTTCCGAAGTATTGATTAATATAGCACTACCTTTTCAGGAACTGATTTCGAAGACATAATGCATAATGCATAATGCAAAAAAAAATTGTAATAAAAATCTCTCCTGACAGTAATGTTAGCATTATTAAAACATGACTAAACATTTGTTTTTGCTCTTCTTCATTGCTGTATTAGCGTCCATGAAGTTCAATATTCTTGTGAATAGGACAAGATTATAAAAAAGGTAAAACAAAGAAAAAAAAATATCAGAATCAGTTCCTAGCTCCTACAAGATTGAAATTGGATTCATGCTGAAATATTTTTCAGTGTGTAAAATTATATTTCTTCATATATCTACATGAGACTTCTTCCCCCAGAATTATAAAGAATGACAGATGCTGTTAATATATCTAAATGTATGGGAGGGAAAGCTTTACCTTTTTATGTTTTGTTTCCATTGCAGGAAACTTTATTAGAGTAACTGATCATTACAAAGCAAAACTGAAGAGTGAACTTACTATATGTCATACACCTGATTGCTTGTGGCTATAATATTATACAGCAATGTGATTATGTAGGAAACTCATTTCCTGAAATCTTGTAAGTAAATAATAGCCATTTTGATATTAAGTAAGCTACTCAAAAGATTCTCATGAATAGATGTAATTCATTATATAAATTCAAATAAACCTTACTTTAGATTTGATGGAATCAACCAAGTTCATTACAATAGCTTCCTACTGTGCATACATGCAATAGTACAGAAAGACTGATACAGAGAAGCTCCCCTGTGAGGCATTAAGAACAGGAAGAAGTTTTCAGATTTACTGTTTTTCATTTAGGCCAGAAAGGTGAACTGTGCATTTCTTCTCTCCCACTTTTAAATTGTGCCTGTATTCATACTTACAAATGCAAATTCAAATTAGAAGTTGTTTTAATAAGAGTCAGATAAACTCTTCCCATCTTTGACAAGGCCTAGAGGGAGAAGAGAACACTGTTCCCTTTTAATTACTCAAAACTCTGTATGTATGCAAACAGTTCCAGTTTTTCATCAGATGAGATAAAAGCCTTCAACCATAAACACTTCAGGTACATGTAACTGAAGAAAGCCTTTTTTATTCTGTATAATAGGAAGGAGAGATTTTTATGGGCTATATGTTTTGTCTACATTCCCTAGGACAGGCACCAATTTTGCAGAGAATTTGTGTTTATAAATTTAATCTAGAGAAAAATGCTTAATTTGGAAGAATAAATGGAAATGCGTGTAAAGTAAATAAGAGCAATAAACATGCAATTTTTTTTTTTTCTGAAATGTGTGATGAGGCAAAACTAAACTTGTAATTTAAAGTTGTAATTAATCTTACAATACAGTTAGCATGGTGAAAACTAAAGCTTTAATGTACCTTATGTTAGACTAGATAATAAGTAATGGTCCTTTCTGATCTGAAGTTCTATGAATATGAGTCCAGCATTACACATTAGTTCATTTAAATGCTATTCAGCACCTAACTACTGACAATGATAAACTGAATGCATGCCAAAGTACACTGAAGTATCTTCCTGAATGTCTCACCTGAAATTCCACCCACTCAAAAACCAAAATAAAATAAAAATAGTAGTCTAATTGCAAATTGATTTCAGGATATGAAACTAGACATAAAAAAATTCAATATAGATTGTTTTTATTACATAACTGGCAGTAAACTACAGAAACAGACAATAAACATGAGTAAATAGTAAAAGTTGAGACGGTATAATAGATTTATTTAATCACATCTGTCACACAGAAAAATTTTTATTATTGCCGTAGAATGCTTAAGAACTTGTTAAAGCATTAGAATTAGTTGGTGTACTTAAAAAAATCTTGATAAACAGAAAAATTTTATTCAGAAACTATGTTTGCTGTAGTGCATCTTCAGTTCAATCACTGAGAACATTAGAATGAAATGTTTACATGTAATTTCTGAGTGAGATAATGTAATTTTGTACCTTTAAAAGTAGAAATACATTTGAATCATGTCACACTGATTTTTTTTTTTTAATATATAAATAGCATAACTTTCAACCAACCATTAAATTATAAGGACAATGATTTTTATTTTTTCAATTATACCTATAACTTAAACAGGCAATTTGTTCATTGATACGAAAACATACTGTAATATAAACTGTACTGTCATTTTCCAGAGCTATTTTTTTTGTGTTCTAAAAAAACACAAAGTATCTCATAATTATTATACATTTAGTAATTTATAATGTCGCAGTTAGAGAGGGATGAACAAGGCTGGATATAATAAACACTCCTATTGTTTCATAGAGTTTAAGACCAAGAGGTTCAGTAGATCATCTAATCTGGCCTCTTGTATATCACCTGAGATAAATTCCCAGTGAATCCTAGCTCAATCATAAAAAATTTGTGCCTAAACCAATCCTTATTTTTAGGGGCTTAAATGAGTCATTTTCATTTAATTACCTAATTATTTCCAATTAACTGTTTTTCTTTGTTTCTCTCTAGAACATCTGGCTCTGTTCTAGCTGAATTCAGTATGAAGATGGTCCTTTCTAGTAATGTTTCTTATTTTAAGAAGACAATTTTTTTTCCAGTGCTGTGTCAGAATATGAAGACATTGTGGAATCACAGCATAAACACTATTCCAATCAGTAGTTTTGATCATATATTTCATTTTTCTGAGTCACAGAGGTTGTGGAATATCTATGCCCATTCCCATGATATGTCATGGAAGAAAGTTTACATACTTCTGGACATTGCATGTATAGACATGTGGAGCCTCCTTCCTTGTGTTTCATTTTTGGTTTGTTTTGTTTGTTCATAGTGCACCCTTAGTTGGACCTTAGAAATCTTATCAAATGCCACCCATTGCAAATAAATTTCTTTCTGAGAATTTTGGATCCTCTAGCTGTTCAACATCTGTGCCTGTGTTTAAGGTCCTAAATAATTATGCATCAGAAAAGTTTTTGTAATAACATTCTGGATGTGTTCAGAAGATGAATTTAAGTTTGGTAGTGTCTGATAATAAAAAAGACATTAAGTGATGGAGTTGGAAGAAACATAGAGAAAACTGCCTACCTGAAAAGTTTTGTATGTTTCCAAACTATTTTTTATGTCCCGAGACATAAAAAAGGACCGAGAGCAGTTGTGCTTCTCTTGTTTTGTCTGGTTACGCCATGGATAATAAGGTGATTGTTACTGATGCTGTTGCTAGTATATAGTCAATACTTTGTACATAAACAATTATGGAGGAGAAAATATTAAATATGAACATGGTCCTAATCAGGGAAAAGAAAAAATAACAAAGCCACAAAAATCTTTAACTTCTGATATATATATATATGTGTGTGTTCATTAAATGGCTGTTGGAATATGAGCATTTAGAGGTTATAGAATATGCTAGAGCTGACTTTGTGGCCTTCATGAATTTTCGCATTTATTTTGTTTCCTACAGTAAATAAATAAAGTTCCAAAAACATTTTTAAAGAGTTGTAAATAGCTTTGTCTTTTAAGGTAATTCTTGCAAAGTTATCTGTGAACTTCTGCATTTAATTGGTGTGGAGTTGAATTTGTACAAAAACTCACTGACCCTTTTTATAGTGTATTTCACTGTCAATATTTTTCTTCCCACTTTTTGAATGTAGTGGCTATAAATCAGAGGAACTGTATTCTAAAACTGGAGAGTAAAGAGACTGGTAAGCAATGTTGAAAACTCTCATGATCATGTATAAGGAAGGAATATGTAAATATAGAGATCATTTACCAAAATGAGTAATACATATTGTAATTCAACTTGTCACATGATGCTAGAGTCAAGAAACAATGAAAATACCACTTAGGTATTTAGGACTAAATTCTGATTTTGGCTTAAGTAGCTGTATTTAAGTACCTTCTTTATACAACTGCATTTTTAGATACATTTAGTCATTTAGTGTATTGAAAACCATCAAGAATAAAACATCGCATGAAATTTGATTATCAAGATGGCAGGAGATTTTTCTGTAAAAAAAAAAACACAACAATCTAGGAATAGTAGTGTTGGATAAGCGTATTCTGCAGCATCACGTAAAAGAGATTTTGAACTGCTGTATTAGACTCCATGTAATCTTTAAGGTTGGAAAAGGCCACTAGGATCAAAACCATCAAGAATAAAACATCACATGAAATTTGATTATCAAGGTGGCAGGAGATTTTTCTGTAAAAAAAAAAACACAACAATCTAGGAATAGTAGTGTTGCATAAGCATATTCTGCAGCATCACGTAAAAGAGATTTTGAACTGGTGTATTAGACTCCATGTAATCTTTAAGGTTGGAAAAGGCCACTAAGATCATCTAGTCCAAGCATCAACCATCACTACTATGCCAACTAAACCAAGTCACCATGTTATTCATCACGACGTCTATCGTTTTCTTGGAAACCTCCAGGGACAGTGACTCCAACATCTTTCTGGACAGCCTGTTGCAATACTTGAGCATTTTTTTTTTTTTATGTGTGTGTGTGTGTGTGTGTGTGTGTGTGTGTGTGTGAGAGAGAGAGAGAGAGAGAATTTTTTCGTTATGTCCAACCTGTACCTCCTATGACACAACTGAAAGCCATTACTTCTTGTCCTATCATAATTACTTGGGAAAAGAGGCTAATCTTGCCCTCATTACAACCTCCTTTCAGGTCATTTTAGAGAGTAGTAAGATCAACCCCAATCCTCCTTCAGACTAAACAGTCCATGTTCTCTCACCACTCATCATAAGGCTTATGCTCCAGACCCTTCACAGCTCTGGTGATCTCTGAACACACTCCAGGGCCTCAGTGTCTTTCTTGTAGTGAAGGGCCCAAAACTGAACACAGCAGTTTAGGTGTGGCCTCACCAGTGTCAAATAGAAATCATTTGAAGTAATGAATAATATTAACCTTAATTTATCTATATAGGAATATTTACACTGTGTACTGCAGATATCTGTCTTGGATGTCTAAGCTCTGAGCTTTGTCTCCTAAAGTTCTGTAAAAACCATCTCCAGAAGTTCAGAATACAAATGCAAATAAATTCCTTTTATCCTTTAGATTAATTTCTCAAGTATTTCTCTTTCCATTGACTATATTTATGAAATAGCTAGAACAATAACAGCTAGAAAAATTAAAATTGTTGATATACTATATGTATATTAGAATTTCATCAACATTGAACATGACCAATAATGGTCATATATTTTCGCCGTAAGGAGGTTGAGGACCCAGATTTTAATTGAAAAATGCTGATCTTCAAAATAATTGTACATTGTTCAGAGGAAAGCATGAAGGCATTCATTATTTAAAATTATTGCTTTGTTGTTTCATGAGTTTGAATTTTTAATTGATTTGAACAAAATTATAATAGAAATAAAGGTTAATATGAGGTTTTAAGGTAGTGTAAAATTAAGAATTGCCACTGGTGACTATGAACTTCCTTTTACTGCCTTATTCCCCTTAATGATAGAAAACCCAGTCTTAGAAAGTTTGCAAGCAACAATTCAAGGTTTACGGGTATCTTTACTGGGCTAATGTTCTTGCCACTTCCATGTCAACTTGAGAACTGTTCCTCAGTTAGAGACTATGTACTAAAGTCAGAGTCTATAAAATAATAGCACACATAAAAATATTTTCTTGGTCTTGATTTGAATGAAATGTACCAAATGCGTACAGAACTTAATTTCTGTGTTTCTTGTACATAAGATTCTTGAAGAGTTTCAAGGATAGTAGACATCTTTAAGTGTCCATGCCTACTTGCCCAGAAAAGTGAACTAATATGCTACAAAATTGTTATATTAGATGTTCTGTTATGTAAATTTCCTTGAAGATTACATCTTAAACTTTCTTATCAGGAAAAGTGACACCCATCCATTCAAGTTTACACATTGAAGTCTCAGAAGATTGAATGTTCCCCAAGTTATAAAAGAATTTGGGCCCTTATTATGACAAATCCAAAGTGCTTCTTGACCTTGTCTCTCTGCTATTCACCCATTTCACAAAATTGATGAAACTCTGTACTTCCATAAAGTACAGATTGGAGTATCACAATTTGATCTCTGGTAGTTAGACAATGCACAGAAGGGTATGGATCTGTAATTGCCTCAACAGAAATATCCATTCCCCTTTTACCCATGGGTTCTGTTTCTTTTGGGTCGCTGTGAGTGACCCTAGCTGGCTTTCCTTCTTGAATTGGAAATACTGCTACCAATCCTTAGGCTCATTCATAAACAGATACATAATGCAGTGAGAAAGTGTTTTTCCTTTGTAAACCGCACCTTACAAAATATAATAGCATATTACCTCAAAGAAGTTATTTCCATAGCTGAAGTGCTGGAGTTTGTTTTCTGACCCTTATGGGTACAACTCACCCAAGACTCATTTAGGAAAATGTGAGTAAATTGAGAGCTCAGGAAGTGTTTGCGCATTAACTTGACATTGCAAAATGTATTTGTGGGCATTTAATACATACATAATAGTTCTAATGCTGACTTTTAACAGTCCTATTTGGTGACAATTGCCTTTTTAAAAATTTGACGTTGTATAATTTAGTACTGAAGAAGACAGAGTTATGTGTGAGAGATGTTGCTTGTTTGTGTGGGAAGTGAAGGACTGTGCTTCTGTAAGCTTCAAAAGGTCAGATGTTGATTTGACAAACATACTGCCCCAGAAAACACTTTCTACTTGAATATCTAACCTTGCAAGAGAACTGCATATTAAGAGCCATTGCTAATAAGCTTGTGAGACATTTGGCTGCATCCAATGCTTTCTTTAAATTCATAACTGAATTTAAATAAAACTATATCCCAAAGATGGTATAGTCTGACCTGTAGGCTTTAGATCACCTCTGTCTTCTGTGCTTACCACTTAAGTGGGTATTTAATTAGGTAGCTGATAGATTCCCAGGCTTTATGCTCCACTCCAGATGGTGACCAAGATAATGATATTCTGAAACTATCACAAAAACTTCAGGTGGCTGGAAACAACAGTAAGCAGAAGAGAAAAAGCAGGATCTAGTCTCTTTCTACTGAGTGGTTAATTTCCAGTAGATTTGCCCATATGATGTGTTACATTCTGGTTATACAGAGTCTTCCTTCAAATAGGCATGGGCATATAAAGCATTAGTTATTTTTGGTGTATAGTAGCTGAAGACAAAATGCCAGATTAGGCTGTTCTGGAACGCCATATGCAGTAGTTGGGATCTCAGTTTGCTGTTACAGCATGTGCACTGATTTACAGCTGATAGGACAGTTTCAGGAAATGTCATGCACTTAAAAGAACTCTGATACTCTAATAGAGCTACAGAGGTAACCTTAGTTTGATCTAGAATGAACAGCTGCTTTAAACTGTTTTATCTGGCTGCTCACACCCAGTGTCCCAGGAATGGAAAAGGGGAAAATGAACTGAAATTAATGTATTTCATATTAAGCTCTCCATGGTGCAAATTTTATTGTCCTACATGCTTCTGAACAGGATATGGACTATAAATAGACTGGGGAAAACTCTTGCATATGTCTAAATATGTAGATATATTCCTGAAGAAATTCTTGCAACAGACAGGTTCAAGTAGTGTTTTTTGAATACTTTGTGTAAGATTCAGAGTGTGCCAAAAGTAAATATGTCCAGATGTGAGGAAGGAGGAGATTATAGTTTGACCTGATAGAATCACAGATTTGGAGACACTTCACAGGATGGTACACGACTGTAAGGAATATTTTCTTGCATAGTATAACACATTATACCAGATAGTGAACTCAGTAAAGTGATCCCGCACTGAGTAGCCCCACAACTTTGAACATGCTGATTCAGGCACGAGTTCTGGTGCCAGAAAGCTATATCTACTGATATAGAAATTAACTCATTAAGTGAGGTAAATTATCTCACAAAGAACACAGCAGCTTGGATAGATCTTTCATTCGGTGAATACCTTCACCATATCTCAAAGGCTAGCTAAAAAAGTGAATGATATTCAAGATTAAAAGTATACATATGAATTGTTTATGCTAAGAACTGTTAACAGTCATAAGGTACTGGCTCTCTACTGTAATAATCAATTTTTTTTTTAAAAAAAGAGTAATTATAACTTAAGCATTACTAAGGAAATTTTATTTCAGCCAAGAAAGTTAGCTCTTATTCTCTGTGACCTTCTGTTAAATGGAAAACAGAACCAGGGAAAAAGAATTGTTAAAAAAATGTTTTAGAAAAGTTTAAAAGAATTGGAGAAAAGAGTGATCTTTTGGCCTAAAGAAAGATTTGATTGTAACTGATATCTGTGGATTCAATAGAAATTGAAGAAGAACTTAATATTTTGCTCAGGAAGTTTTTTAGGATAATGTAAGCAAGTTTGTTAAAATAAAATGAAAAATAGAATTTGTTTTAGACTAGATAGTGTAATTTTAATGAATTCTCTAGCATAAAATGTCAAGAACAAAAGTATTACATAAATGATATGATTGAAAAATTTCGTATCAGCTTAAGAGATTGAAAAAAGAGAAGATAGGATGATTAAAGCAAATTAGTTTTAAGTGAAAACTGAAAGGTGAATATATTATAATCAAATACATATGAATATATTTAAATATATATTTAAATATATTTAAATTCTCTACTAGCATAAAAAAAG
>NC_136815.1:29506079-29528849 GCF_951394365.1 Tetrao urogallus | reverse complement strand
TTCAAAAATATTCATAAAAGAGGATATGCATATGTATTACTATATATAGTAATTTTGATAGCTAAGCTCATGTTTTAGACAAAATATATTTCTAAGGAAGACACTAAGTGTATTAATAAAGCATTTAAACAAAATTCAGTAATTCTCTAAGTAAAAAGTGGTAATATGTGTCAGTTTTTAAGTGGCCTGGAGAGCGAGGTCAAAGGATATTTGTGAGAGAAGAAACATTGGAATTTATGTAAAGTAAGTCCTTGAGGATTGGTTAGGCTTCCAACTCACTATGAGGTCATGTGATCACACAAGCAGCTTTATTTACTTCTGCTACAATAAATACTACTTTTGCTGAGAAACACTTTCAGTAAGAAGATTATGATATCAAGTTCCAAATTATTTGCTTAGAAAATATATAGTTTTTCTTGCGATTTATTTCAACTAAGGAATAGTGAGTTTCATATGGTGCTCATTCAACACTAATTCAGTTTTTGATTAGCCAAATGTATGAACAAGAAAACTTGACAAAATTTCAGAATTCATTGATGGAACCAATTTAAGAGAGAAATTTATTTGATGAATATGGCTTGAATATTTTCTTCATACTGCTAGGAAAAAAAGTTAAGCTTCAGTATTGAGAGTTTTGTTTGGTTTTGTTCCCATCACAAATACGAGAAAACTAATAGCAAACAAAGGCTACATAGTCTAAGTATTTGTTTCGTCTTATGCTAGATCTTAGATTTTTAGTTGTTCATCCTGTTCATCCCCCTGTAAGGACCTGACGATAATAGAAACTTTTAGGGTGTGATTTGTCTCACATAGTTTAGATAATGACAATAGGGATTTGGTGGATAGCAGCCTGGAAGTATCATTTTTTCCATTTTCAATACAACCTAGAAGTAGATAATTATGTTCTCAGACTATGCACTTGTTGAATCCCAGGTCTTCAGTCTCTTATGCCGATGCCTATTTCATAAGCACTACTTCAGCTCCCACACGTTAAATGACATTTCTGCTAGCATAGAGTATGCACCTCAGGAGGGCAGAATCAGGTGCTTTCTGATAATTGTACATATATATGTATATATATATATATATATCTTTCTTTTTTTTTTTTTGAGTTAAATTGTTAAGTAATTTTCTAGTAAAAGCTAAGTATCTAATTTTAGATGCAAGACAATTTGAAAGCTATTGTGCAAAGTTAAGAACAAAAATTAGTGTAGTAGTTCAAGAAGTATACTCATACTGTATTTTATATAGACGTTGCCTGAGAATGCTGAAGGACTTCAATTCAAAATTGAAACAGATAGTGGTGAATTAAACAAAAATTAGAAGGAAAATTCTTTCATAAGATTTGAACTTTGTTTGCACTATAAAAACCTTACAGATTTTGTGAAACCATAAACTTTGAAGCAGAGGGCATCAGCAATATCAATTTTGGATATGCTTGAACATAGGTAATTAATACAAATCAGAAATATACATATATATATATACGTAGAGAGAGACAGACAGACTCTTGGGATGTGTAGAAGGGTGAAACTATTCTAGAACAGAAATAAACTATTTTAGTTATTTAAATCTTATTATTTATTTTAGTTATTCCAGCTTTACTCTAGAGAAAGAGTAATTGAAAAGCAAAATTGGAGAAAGACAGTAGACATTTGTGCAGAGGTTAAACATAAACTCACTAAATTATCACAAAGAAAACTCCAACTTTGGATTATCTGTGAGTATAGAACCCGAATGAATAGTGGAACAATGAATACGAATTTTTGAGTATGAAAAATGTCAAAAGAAAAAGAAGTAAGAAAAAAGGAACTTGAGCACTCACTGAAAAGCATTAATGTAGAGACAGGAATGATATATATATTTTTTCTGTTATGGTCTATTTTCCTTCTTTTTTTGTTGTTTTGTTCCACACAAAGTAGTCACTTTCTGGAATATAAAATATGAGGGAGAATATTGAAACAACAAGTAAGAATTATTAGGCTGTAAATTCTTCAGGGCAAAGGTTGATTCTTCTTACCTGTTTCTACAGTTCCTTGACTAATACACACTTATCTTTGAATGCAAATGTTATCAGTAGTTTCTTTCCAGATTTATATGCATATGCATATATATATGCTTAAATAAATATATGCACATATGTATGTAATAACTTAAAAAAAAAAAGAAAAAATAAGAGAGAGAGACTAACTGATAAATTGGACAATTTATATAGAATTCCAGGCTATATTATTTCCTTACTCACAACTCATGAAGGTTGTATTCACTCACAGCTTCTGCATGATATAAAAAGGCATTTGTGTGCTAAGATATATATCTCAAAAGGTTTGGATACTGGGAATAGATTCAAACTATTCAGATTTTGTTGGTCTATACAATTCGGTGGAAATCTCATGAGAACAATGTCCTCACAAGAGATTTCTGGTATTTTCTTCTCTGGCACAGATAATAAATACTGCAAGAACTTTTTCTTTTCATTTTTTCCTGAAGTTTTTCTGCACTTCTTAGATGGAAATAGGAAGCATGGAAATGAATGAAAAAGAAAAATAGTGGAGATAAAAAGTTAATCAAGCATTTTAGAAAGTTTTTAAAGATCATTTTTAAATTCTGGTAAACCTTCAGATTCAGAACCTTTCTCCTTTTTCCCAGTGCAGCTTTCTAACTGAAAGCAATGCACTCTCATCTTTATTCATATTTCACATATTTTGCAAGATCACTAACACTCCATCTATATGTACATGCTATCAGTTTATTAAGGTTTTAATTATATAACTTTTCATGTTTGGCTTATGATCCTCTCTTCTTACCCTTCAGAATGCTTCTATTCAACATCTTTTGATCTGCTGGGAGCTTAAGAACTGAGTTGCCACTGATGCTGTTTGCCAGCAGCAAAAGGAAGCTTGGATATGGTATACTTTAACTCCTGACCATAGAGACTGATAGGCCATAAGATATTAAGCTCCCGCCAATTTCTATTTTCTCTTTCAAAGATTGCTAACCTCATCTCCCCAGGGTCTGCAACTCCTGCCAGCCTTTAAACCAGCAGGAAGAATATCTGTCTCTAATTCATAATTACTAGGGCTCCATCACAATGAGCTGGATCAAGCATTGTTGGTGCTTGCCTTTATTTAATTAGTAAGCATATGAATTTATAGTGGTGAGAAGTAGAATTGGGTGTAAATATAACCTCCTTGCATTATTTTTCTATTTCTCTTTTTCATGTGTCTTTCAGTAGCTGTACTCCTAATATACAGCAGATCATTATCCGTACCGTTAATAACATTCAATGCTGTGCATATTTTTCAACAAAATTTGTATTGTGAAAGAAACAAGGATAGCACCTTGTAGAATTGAAATAGACAGTCTGCTCCTGAATTCTTACCTCTTCTCTCTGCCTACTACCTATTATTAATGTATATTATTACTTCAAGTATGTCAGAAAGAGAGACAAACAGTCAGAGGCAGAAATTTCTCCCTAATTCACTCTGCCTAGCCAGCAAAATGTAACACAAAATTATTCAGGGGAAAAATACAATTTTCTGTCATCTCTGCCATACACTGATAACAAAGCTACAGGCTAATATGTTTTGATATTTTTGTCACTCGTTTATCATGTGACCTTTCACGCTATCATTAATACAGCTGAGGGACAGAACAGATACACTGAAATAAGGGTGTGGAGAAGTCAGATTGCTTCTCTAACAACTAACGGTCAGTCACAGCAATTTATGCTTTTCTTCAGTATAGCAGTGACTGAAGAAGAGAAATTGTTATTAAAATTTGATATTACTGCCTAGGCTCTGCCATATAGAATTTGCAACTTTTAGCTATGATGGGAATACTGGAAGGGAGAGGTTTAATAAATTTCCTTTTGAATTATGATATTAATACAATACAACATGCTTGCTCAGATATTCAAAGAACGTACATGGGGAGAAATCATATTCAGGACACTCCAATACTGAATATTAGTTTTAGTCCAGAATTGTCATATGCAAGTAAAGTATTTTAATAACATGTGTGCAATCATTTTGCATTGGCCCAATTAAAACTGTTGGGTTTGTGTTGTTTTTTTGTTTGTTTATTTAAAAAATTCCAGCTAGTGTTGTGTACTATTCAGCAATATTTTCAGGATATCCAAGAAAGTGTAATGCATCTTCCTTGTGTATATGTGTGTATATCTTTTATGATAAATGACACCTGGTTTAAATTTGCATTTGGCTTTACACTATTTCTGACAATGCTCTAGCTTTTTATTTTGCCCATAGAGTCTGATTTGTTAAAATTCAAATATAAAACTATTTATATTTGCCATTAATGAGTTAAGAAATGTTTTATACAGTACGTCAGGGCTAAGAGAGAACTTTACAGCATTCTAGTAAAAGCAAATCGCTTCTGAGTATGACCATTATGTAAAAAAAAGAAAAATCTTTCACTAACCTAAGCGACTTGTTCTTTCAAAATCCTGTGATTTTCAATGTTTACATTAAGAAAGGATTGAAAAATTAACAAAGCTTTTTTTTTTTTTCTCCCTCACTTACATTCTATTGGGGAGTTATAATTTACAACTTGGAAGAGATTTTTTTCCTCAGCTTGGATGTCTGTACCAGGTTAGAGTAAATCATTATACTCTGATAAAATGTTATTAAAATAATTTAATTATTTTAAATATTAAATATGCTACAAGCTAATCTATTTAAGAATTCAATGATATTTTCCTTGAGCTTGGCTTCTTTGGGAAGCGTTTTTTTTAAGTGCAGTAGAATATGACCTTTACATGTGAAAGAAAATAAGTAAGGATGAGTTTAAATAGAAGGATTTTTAAATAGGTCCCAGAGAGAGTCTAGTACACTTGAAATGAATCTTTATACATTAGAGTTGATTGCAAAATGAAAGTTAAAATTTCTCATTTCAAATGTAAAGATCTGATTTTAGAAAGGTGTATTCAAATGAATAATTGAAATTGACAAAATATCCATTGACTTAAATTTTACTACTGTAAGAAAGCTAACATATATTTGCAGAATTGAATAATAAAATGCATAAAAACAGCGGATGTATTAACGCTCCTTAGAAATCTGATTTGCAGATGGAATCCCTGAACATTTTGGAAAAAGTTACAGCCATAACATGTTCTGTCTAGCATTATTAACATGTGTATACAAATGAATTGCATAGTGTATGAATGTAAATTGCATATATATGTATGCATATGTATGTAAAAAACGTGAATTGTTTGCATTTCTTTTTAGTTGTGTGCATGTATAATCATGTTAAATAAGAAATGGCAAACCTATTAAGTCATGCAAACTTTTGAACATTCTATAGCAATACATGTGCATGAGATAAACTATCCCGATCTCTAGTAATTCTGTAATAGTGATCTTAACCTTCTGATGGCATTAATATCACTACTAATATTTTGTTAATTATGAATAACGATTTCTGAAATTATTTCTGTGAAGAAATGCTAAAAAGGGCAACCTTATTAATACAAAGAATACAAAATATCGCAAATAATCTTACGATAATTATTAATGTGGTTTTAAGACACCTTAAAAAATGCTATGTAAGTGCAAAATAATCATGTAAAAATTGTGCTAACGTTACTTATTAAAGTAAAGCTATAAATTAAAAGAAATTTAATTATCCTTTTTTCTTGGATAGTAAAATGGAACATCATGAAGCAATTTCTTTCTTCAGAGAACACTACTATAGTGCAAGAAAAACACTGTCTAAATGGTCTTCCCTTTTACCTCCCTATCATTATCAACAGTCCTGACCTGGAAATAGAGCCTCTTTCGGGATAAGAAGAAAGTGTGCCCATGCATACTTAGTCTGTGCCAGTCTTGAACAGATTATATCAAGCTGAATTATACTGGAATATTTTTTTTTTCAGTAGGGAAAACCAACCGTTGTTGAAGCTTTGGGGCAGTGCTTTTGGTTAATATTAACAAAGAATTCAGTTAAATAGAGAATCTCCAACCCACTTAATATGATGCTAATCTTAGTCCTCTAACCATACAATATCCTCATGTATGTATTTTATAATTAACATTTTCTTCAATCTATTCCTTAATGACAAGGAGAAGAAAAAAGGTAAAAAAAAGGATGAAATGCTATCTTTTGAGTTACCTATTGAAGTGCATTAAATAAATATGGTCTTTTTTTTTTTTCAGCAATCTGAAATCAATTATTAAATATTTTCATCTGCTTTGAGTACACATTAGTGGAGCAAATGGCACAAATTCGTTGATCTTGCTAACTTTGTTCAAAGTGTGCATGTATATGTTAAAGTGGAATCACTTATCGCTTTAATATTTGAAATAAATCGATTACAAAACTATGCAACAGAGTCTTTCATTTTCTGCTCTCCCAACATAATGTTCAACCAAAACATACAAATGATAAAAAAAAAAAAAAAAAAGGAGGGATTTTAAGGCTGACATTCATGTTTGCATGTAAATAAAGCAAGAGCCACAAACAAAGCCAGCAATCTCACATACTTGCCTTCAGTGGTAAAGGATGGAAAGGCTGCCTGCTACCAATCAGCAAGTGGTTGCTATGGTTACAAGGTCAGGAAATATGCCTTTTCCCCAGTTGTCCAAGGCTTGCACATGTCACTTCTGAAACTATGAATTTTATATACAGGTCAGGAGATGCATACCAAAGAAATAAACAGTGAACTGGACCATAATGACAGCTAACGTTCAAACGTCCTTGAATTTTTTAAATTTCTATCCAAACACGTTTTGTCATTTTGAATGGGTTGGGGTTTTTTGTATAAAATTGGAGCAATTCTTTCCTGTAATGAAATTTTGCAAAGTAGGTACAAACTATGCCTCATTATTATAAGCTGCATCAATAACTTGTCTCTGAAAGATACCTATGTTCTTTCCCTTTATTTTTTTAAACTCTTTAAATTACAGCTCTGAAATATTATAAGAATATAATTTGATGCAACTTAAGAACTCAGAGTAATAACTACTTTCTGAAAAACAGATTTAATAATGCTGTATTTATCTGTAGAAAAGATGGTGGTTAAGCTGTTAATGAAATGCAGATGGTCCTGTTTTAAAGTACAAATTCTTCTTTAGTCAATATGCTAAGCTTTAGGGGAGTTTTAGTATAATCTCTAAAGGTTGAAAATGATACAGTATTTGTAAAATGAGTGAATTGTGAAAGAAAACTTGATTGTTTATGTGTCGTTGAAGAATTTACTAGGAAAATTAGTCAAGGGCTCTCGGGGGACTTAGCATTTTCCTACAGATAAGGTAGGTCAAGTAAATTTAGTGATGGTTATTAAAGGGTTTGTATTCTTTCTGCTTTGTATTCCGCAGTGGTACATAACAATCTTCTTTATTTCAAACCTGTTTAAAATCTCGATTTTGCTGTATAAATATTTAAGAACCATGTTAATTGTTTCTGAACTTTCAACTAGGAACTGCTTAATGGACTTAACAAACAAAAAGTGAAGGACAATTTTAAAGTGATATTTATGTAATTGCAGTTAGAAGTTGTGTTGCTTCTTTCCAAATATGTATTATATAAATGTTATAGCATGTAATTACATCTTCTTTTGTATAGAGTCATTATTTCTTTGCTAACTGAGGAATATACAGTGGAAGTAATGTGCAGCATTTTAATAACAGTATGTAGCACAAAGAGTACATTTAATCATTTTTTTATGTATATGCTGTATGGAAATTACATTAAATAGAAATTAATAGTTCTTTTTTGAAAAGATTCTTTCCCACTTTGTTTTTCAAAAAGTTCTTAATACAGTATGTCTGCTGTTTTATCAAGCTTTTTTTCCCTTGCTATTTGCTGTGTATCTCAAATTTCATTCCTTGATGTGAAAAGCCTGAAATAGATCAAAATCGGCATACAAAACAAAGAGAATATGTTGTTTCCTTTTCCTTTTGGACTATACTTTTTGTTAAACTGTATATATTTCTATTCTTTACATTTTTATTCTGGGTGGATTGGGTATTTTTTTCTTCTTCTTCTTGGGGATTTTTTTGTTTGTTTTTGGTTAAGAGAGCTGAATATTTATCTTGATAGCAGTCCTTTCCTTTTCTTTCTTTTTTATTCCTGCTTTTTCTTCTTCTTCTTTTTTAGCAGAAAGCAGCATTCAAATGAGAAACTAAGTACATTTCTTTTCAACAGGCAATTTACCCCATGATGAGATATGCTTTCACTTATTTTTCTTTGACATTCTAGCATCTAGCAGCACAGCAGGTATCCAAAGGTTAGGCTTCAAATAAAGGATAACTACATTCTTACATTAATAGATACCATTGTATGAATATGTCATATTATGCCAGCATTTAGTTCCTTTAATTGTTTTTCTAAAATTATACATGATAACAAGGATATAGACAAAGTGAGAAAGATTTCAAAATTTATTCCCTTATGATTATTTCTGCAGTCTTGCTTTCTCTTGTAGTAATAGTGTTGTTTTTCTTCTTTCATCTATTTGATGCTATTTGGAATTAAGAAATTATTTGAGAAATTCTGCTAATATTTATAGACTCTAAAAAAGCATGCTTTAAATACCTTCTTGCTGCTTGAACTGAAAGTAATATATTTTGATGTTCTACCTGCAGGATTTAAAACTATTCTAAGCAGTATGTAATAGTATACTGTCCCAGGGAATCTGTAAATACTGGTTTTGTGGATGTGATTGAGGAATACAAATCTGGGTTCCTAAGAACAGACTGTAGTTAATACATTTTTAAACAGTAATATTACTGACATTTTTCCATTATTACTTAGTTTTACCACGAGACCATACTGTACAGTCTTACATACTTTTTTCTCCTTCTGTGACCTTTTTGTATGGCCAAATGAGTCTAGGTTATGTGTCTTGTGGCCTGTGAGCAACCTTGCCCATTAGCTAGTCCCCAAACCTTTGATGTGAACCATCAGCCCTACGATTTCTGTGGTTCATTCATTTTTGTGGTTCTCTAACGATCTCTGCCCTAGCTCTGAATCCTGCCTTTATTGTAGACAGAGCTGACAACAGGCAGCCTTGTCTTTCATTTCCTTGATGTACTTTGTACTGCAGTATGGCTTTTGTTAGTATTGATGCAAACATTACCATAAACCACCACCTAGGGACTAGAAACAATTGACTAACTGTTTTCAAATCCAATACACTTAAGTTGATCAGACACAAAGTTTAAGTACAGTTAGCTGTAACAGCACCAAAGCTGTGTGGTCTCAGCCTCTATAGACTGAAAAATAAAGGTCAGTGGAACGAGGATGCTTGTGTCAAGACAAACTGCAATGAAATTTATTCAGGAGGTGTATATTGTGCAAAGAACTCATTCCTGCACTTCTTCAACAGAAGAAATATCAGTTTTACTATCATTACTATTTGCAATTATATCCTACTTATCTAATTTGAAAGTTCATTAGCAAAAAAAAAAGATTGTACGAAAACAGCAATCAGAGTTCATACTGAGATAAGATGTACATTTCAAATTGACTAAGGTTAAAATTTATCAGTGATATTCTAAACAGCAGGCTAACAATCACTCAACTCATTATAACTGAGTATTTCAGCACATATGGAAAATTTTCAAAGTTAACTGTACTGTAGATGCAAAACTGTGTCTGACTCCTTTTGTGTAAGGAGCAGTGTCAGGGTCATTTGCTTTTTGAGCTCTGTTAGATCCTGGATTCAAGTCTTTGTAAAAAGGGCTATTCAGATTCAGTTTCCGTATGATTCTTCAAAGATGTCAGTTGTATCTTTGAAGTTTCTTTCTAAATTAAGCAGTCGAGAACTTAAGAAAATGAAACAAAAAGACTAAGAAATTGAAGTGGATTCAAAGATCCATGAATATTTCAACTGTCATAAAAAGCTTCATATTGAGCATACAGTAATATGATTATTAACTTCCTGATTTTTTAAAGTACGAATATGTTAAGCCATAGTATTTAAACAGTCAATGCAAATGTGTAAAGGAGGAGCTGAAAGAGTTTGGTCTTTGGAGGGAAAGAATGGAATGGGAAAATAAGAAAGAAAATGGTTCATTTTTTTTCCCAAGTTTTTATGTAGTCATTAATTAGTTGTAATAGATTCATCAGTAGATGTGCTAAACTAGTGTTCTTTACCCAAAACAAACTTATTTTATATATTTATTAAAATCTGATATCAGAGACAATGTAGTTATTTCACAGCCAGCCTCTCCTAATAATGTTTACAAGTCCAATTTATCTACATCTGATGTTTTATATAAATGTAGGCAATTTTTTGTCACTAATGATAACTTAGTAAGGCATTGTTGTTATTCACTTGAAGTTTCTTATATTCACATGCTTAGATCATATTTTTAACTGACCTGTCTCTTATACTATGAGTAAGCTCACTGGGGCAGGGACTGTTTTTCTTATTCATTTCTGCAGAACCCCCAAGCCGCCTATGAAAACTGTAGTAGCAGTAAAGACAAAAAGATTATGATTTGTTTTCTTCTTTGTTATGAATTATGAAAAATATTAATTATGTAAAATAATGAGCTGTAGAAAAATGAATTTCCAAGGAAGAAAAACAGGAGTCAAATTACTCAGAGAGTCTTCAAGATGTGAGGAGAAGAGGCCTACTTTCTCTTTCTTCCAAGTATTTCAGCATTTCTTGCATCTTTAAACAATACGATCTGGAGGAAGTACAGGCATTACTCTAACTCATTTTTCTTCCTGCTGAATATCAATGCTTTGAATAAATTGTCTGGCTACATCTCTGTCTCTGTTTCACTGCTAGAGTCTTTAGTGTTGTCACTACAGACTCTTGATCCTTCTACTTGTAAATCTGATGCATTGTCATGTCTTGTTTTCCGGTTCTGGTGGTCTCACCACATCACCCACTTGAAATAAGAGAAATATATTTTTTTTCCTTCTGTAGGAGACATTGTTTTTATGTTGAAAAGAAATGAGAGGAATGAGAAATACTAATTTTTGTTGTAACTTTTCATTAGAGTCCAGAACTAACCAGATCTGAAACAGTCAGCTCTTTGAGGAATATATTATTAATAATCTTAAAATTTGGGTTAATAGAACTTCTAGCCCATAAAAAGAAAAAAGGACATTAAGTCTTCAGAGACTATGAAACATCTCACACTTGCTAACAGGAAAACAAAACTCAACAACCACTATGATTCATATGTGGGCTAAGATCTGAGAAATAGTCTGAATAAAAACAATTTTGAATTGTTGATTATTTCAGATGATGCTGTTTAACTCCTGTGCAGGATCCAGAGTAGAGCTTGATATTCTGGAGCAAGGGAGAAAAAAAAAAAGAAGGTACCACCAGTCATTTGCTTTTCCCTCCATGTTTAATAAAGGAACAACTTTAAATCTGCGTGTATCACTATTTCTTGTGTCGCTCACTTTTTTAATAAAGTCACTGTTTCTTAGTATGACATCCAGCATTTCATGATGTGGAGACAAGACAACATGAACACTTGCAGTGACAAAGTGTAATTTTGGCTCTTGAAAAAAAAAAAAAATCAGATTTTTCACCCATGCACTTTTATTGATATTTAATATGCTATAGCTTAATTCTGAATAGTTTAATACCATAGTACACTATTCAGACAGGTCTTTACAAAGGCAAAAATGATTATTTATGCCAATTATGACACTTCGGTTTAGTTTCAATAGTTACAGTATGTACTACTTTGTCATTTGGTAGCTGAAAAATTATCAGTGATAATTGACTGTAAGTTCTGAACAGACAGCTTATCCAAGTTCAGTTCAGACAACAAAGGTGCAGAAGAGCCAAAGTGATTTAAGTCCTCAGTTCAATGTGTCATACCCTCCCTGACATCACTTTATTTTTTAACCATCATCCAATGGACCGTATAAGATATATAGGGGTTGATGGCTTTGGCTGCTAAATTTATGAGTAGAATCTCTTTCTGAATTGTCCCATAATTGGGTTCTTAAAATAGATTTTCTAAGATAAGTGCAGTTGTAGTTGTGTATTGTAGCCAAGTTCAGAATATTTTTTTCATAAATGTGAACTAGCTGTACGAATTTATAGGGAAAGGTATAAAGGGTAGTGATTAATAATGATCATATAGACTAAATGTCATAATTAGACTGGCAAAAAGACTAATAGTCCAGAAGGAAATAGAATTTTATGAAATTTCATTAATACTAGATTTAAGCCCAACATATGAGTTGTTTATAGTTAGAAATGTTATAGAATTAATAAATTAATTTCAATTTTTCTTCAGAGAGATGAAAGATTCTCTAGTTCAATACTGCAGCTAATATTTTTGTTTAATGTATGATTAATGAGTTATTTTATTATAAAACTACTCAGTTCTTGTTAAAATATTTGTGTACCTAATTCATACCTGCCTAATTGTAATCATTTGGCAAACATTATTTAGATTTTAGATTTTATTTTCCTATTTATATATTGGATGAAAAATATCCTTCTGATAGGGTGGTTGGTTTGGATTCTATACATAATTCTTGCCGATTTTGTTTTTCAAGTTAAAAACATTATGTTGAAACATTACACTGATGTCTATTCTGACACAAATTAGTGTACCTATTTAATTATGAAGCAAACAGATATAAGATTATGACTAAATAAAGACTTTACTGAAAGAAATTTAAGCAAAAAATAGAAATAATATGAAACAACAAACAAAACTAACAAACCTGGAAATGTTGCATATTTTGTCATAAATACTCAAAAAAAAAAAAAAAAAAAAGAACAAAAATATCCACTCCAGCTATGGTAACTAACAAAGTTCTGGAAGTAATCTGAAATACCCAAAGTCTTGTTAAAAAATATTATGAGTGCATTTGGTACCAATTAAAAGTATCTGTGAAATGCTAGTTTCTTTTATTGATTTAGTAGCAGCTCATCTGCATTCATCATCACATCACTTCTACAGTGCAAAACAGGGAAAAAAATCCACTGAAGTATAATAGAAGGAGGAGTTCAGAGAACAGAGCAAAAAAAAAAAAAGGCTTTCTGAGTGTGAAGTGGACTTGATCTCTCTCAGGGATACTCCTCTCAACCCACTTTGTGTCAAGCAACTATCATGGGTGAAGTTCTCAAGTTCTGCAGACAAGTGCATCACACTGACATATACAAGCCCTATAGCAACATTCAGTCGGTGTACATATATTTGATTTTTTCCCCCTCAAACCTCCTGAAATAAACTAAGAAGAAGCTCTTTTTCTTTCTTATTTTTTTCACCTCCATTCATCTTTTAGTGGGAGTCTAGAGAGGAAATAGGAGGGAGGAAGGGAGATGACAACAAACTCTATAGGATTGACAGCAAAGGTTCTTTCACATACATTTATTCTATTAAAAAAAAAAAAGAAAAAGAAAAAGAAAAAGAAAAAAAAAGAGTATTCAACCACTTTGAATAGATCATAACTGCTTGTCTGGTCAGCTTTCTCCTTAGAGTTTCAAGTTATAGGGGTCGATGTGTAATCTTGGGGTCTTGTCTAGCTGCCTCTATTAAAAAGTGAGGCACTCAATACCAGCTGCAGTAAGCAAGGTTCCTCTATCTATAACAGTACCATCAACAATTCTGAAGATGTACTTGGAATGCACACAGGAAAGATAGACAGTCTGTTGAAGCACAAAAATTTCCAGAGCTGGTCACAGCTCATTTTATGCTGCATATACTAGTCTTTTGAATTAGTTCTAGTCCTTCAATCAGGAAGATATTCATTTGATATATTCCTAGTTGAAGCAAATTAAGTTGGTTTTAATAACTCTTTTGCTTCTTCTGAAATAATTAAGAAATAATCCAGAATTTAATTTGAATGGAAATATTTTGGTGGTATTGTGAATTCTTTTTTTTCTTTAATTGTTTATTTTGCCTTGCCTTTTTCCTAAAAGAAGCATTAACTGTATTTCATGTGGTCATTAATACAAAGCATTCATTGATGGCATTGTGTTTTGTTTTTCTTTTGTTCTCTTTTTTTTTTTTTCATTTTGTTTTGGTTCTTGGAACATTTTTTGCTGTTCTTGTTGTTGTTTTTTTTTCTTTCCTCACAGGAGGATCTGTAGAAACTGCATCCTCTATCTTGAAAGAGGAATTCTCTCTCTGTTTTAAAATAGAGAGAATAGGAAACCCTAGGAAACTGAAGCTAGATATCTGAGGATATGGAGGCATTTCTTTTAAAGTGATAAATGTTGCTGTCCTTTGTCAGCATAGTTTCCTATGCACATTTATTACTTGTGGTCCCAGAGCCTTCTCATCTACTCACCTGAATAAATCTAAAAAGAATGGAGAAAACTAATTGTTGCTTGAATCAAAAAGCCTCATGTAAATTTACTTTTGTGACATATTCCATAGATACAGACTATGCTGTGCCCTTCCCTTTTCACTTACCCTGCTTCTACTCACAACATGTGTTATTTACTTAATCGGACAGTGTAAAGCTGCCAAGGACAGACGTGAAAAAGGGAGAAAGAGAATCATACTTTCTGCCTCCCAAGCTCTCAGTCCCACATCTGTTTGATTTTGCTCGTCTCTCTTAAGACTCAAGACAGTAAGCGTCAGACCTGTGTTATAAAAACTCTCAAGCTTGGAGGCTGAGAAGAATGTGGAAGCTAATAATGACATGGCCTTCAGTGCTTTGTTTGCAATGAACAGCAACAACAAAAGATTTCTCCAATGATCTAAGCCTGCTGGAAACAGTACCATTTCTTCCCCTGAGATGTGAAGCAAGGAGTGTATTGAGAGTATGTTCTTCCTTTTTAGACTAAGATGTTTGAATGCTTGGACAATTATAAAGCATTTGTGACTGTAGCATCTCATTGAGACCCACATAAATCTGGCTTCACTCTACACAGACACAAACACACTGGATATAACTAGCAGAATGGTAGTGACAGTTAACAGCAGAAACAAAATACCTACCTTTACATTTTTTCACATTTATCTTTCATTAACTTGACAAAACTAAGTCGTTTTGTGTGTTTGTTTGTTAAAGGACAATATCAGTTTAAAAGCATGAAATATTATCTATGATAAAAAAAAATCTCAACTTTTGAGCTTTGAAGTATTGGGAACTGGAATTACAGAATATTTACTGTTGAAAGAAACTTTCCATCTGGTTTTAAACTGGAATACACAGGTGAACTGGCCATTTTTGCAGTTAGTCTAAAGTTGGTTGGGAGTAGAGACAAGGTTTGGAGCATTTTTGGAACTCTTCACAGGTTCACAGAGAACTGGGGAAACTAGAATCTAGGTTGCATTAGCCTTGAGATTTGCTCAAATACTTCTTTATACCCATCCAATATTATTTCTCTTTGCTTTGTCCCACATCTCCTCTCTATTCAGTGTAACTGTGTGGTTTTTGAAAGGTAAAGAAGAGAAAGCTTCTTCTTACCATTTAGGACTTGAATAAATCTCTGTGCTGTGACCGGTGTTATTTAACATCTTTGTAGGTGGCATATAAAGTGAGATCAAGCACACTCTGCAAGTTAAAAGATGATATCAAGCCAAGTAGTGCAGTTGGCACGCTAGAGGGAAGTGATGCTATCCAGGTAGATATTGGGAAGAAATTCTTTACTGTGAGGGTGGTTAGACACTGGAACAAGTTGCCTAGAGTGGTTGCAGATGCCCCTTCCCTGGAAGCATTCAAGGCCAGGCTGGGTGAGGCTTTGAGCAACATGGTCTAGCCTATAGCAAAGAGGTTGCAACTAGATGATCTTAAAGGTCCCTTCCAGCCCAAACCATTCTACAATTCTACATATCTAAGATAACATCAGGGGTAATATCAGTGTAAATGACAGTAAGGACAGAAGATTAGCATACAGCTGTGGCAATGCTTTTTTTTTCCATCTTGCCTACAAATTAGCTCTTTCTTTTCAAATGGGACAGTTTAGACAGTATATTCTGCAAATATTTTTTGAAATTTTTTTGATAAAGAGAGCTTTGTGTTCTTGCAGATAGGGATAATTTTGTTGTGAAACACAGAGATTTAAAAATTCTCATTCCCTACTGAAGTTTAGGAATGTGAGGTGTCTTGCCTACAGCCTGGATGGAGTCAGGCTCATGAGAAGAATGTTTATTTTATTTATTTATGCACTTGACAAGATAAATTGGAATTTCTTCACTGCTTTCTATTAGACCACAATATTTCCTCCACCACTGTGTTAGATTGGATTTCTTTGTATTCAAATCTCTTGAGTTCAGGTCTTTTCTGCCCCGAGAAAGACAGAAAGTTTGTTACAGTGCTCTATAACTTTCTATGTTATTTCATTTAGGGTTTTTTTGGTGTTTTTTTTTTTTTTTTTTTTTTTTTTAATGCACCCATAAACTAACTTTGTCCAGAGGCCTAAGTTAATTAAAAAAGTTAATTAAAAAAGTTAATTAAAAAATTCCTCTCAGTAAACGTTGTGTTGGTGGGAGCACATGGCTGTTGTCCTTGCAAGGCTACACTGACTGCCTATTGATTTTTTATGTAGAATTAGATATGTTTTTGACCTATAAAAAACAAAATGACATGAGACTTTCACAGTAGCTGCAGGCATTTGAGGAACTTGAACTGATATCATGTAAATCTGAGAGAGAGGACTGGCAGCAGCGTTTCCCTGAAGGTGCCTTCAGCTGTGAACTTATTAAAGCTGTAGAACTCCACAGAACTCTAAAGGCATTTCCATTTCGTTATGCTTTAAGAAGAGAGGGAGGAGTCTGAAAGAAATGATACTTTTTCAGAGAGACAACCATTAATAAATAATTGTTCACATAATTGAACTTTTATAAATGCGTATTAAAACTAAAATGTTCATGGAGGTTGTTAAAACATATTTTAGAAATACATGTGTAGAGTTCTATTTAATCACGCATGAAAAACGAACAAACAAAACGGAGACAGGAAGAAAATCTTCCACATTTTTCAGATTTGATAAAACTTAACTGCTCTGAGTTGTGGGAATTTAAAGTGAGCTTGGCAGGCCATGGATTTGCTGACTCCTCTAGAGTGCTATGTATTGACCCATGTAATACCATGTGTAGAACAGATTCTATGAAGATTCTATTCTATCAAAAAAAAGGAAGCAAAGTATATCTCTTGACATTGCTACTTGTTTAAATGATGTAAAGAGATATTCTAGGAAGAAGGAAACAAGAGAAGAACAACTTCATCTGTTAGGTTTTTTCTTTAACAGAAAGGCAAATTTTCAAGACAGAGCATCATAAAGTAAATGCTCATTTTGTAGAGCGATTTAAGGGGGAAACGCGCTGGTGGTTATGTATAGATGGGTGGTTATGTGAAAACACAGCAGAAGGAGAGATAGCAAACATAAAAGATAAATGGGGGCATAAGACAAGGAAGAAAAGGCTAGACAAAAAGGAGGGGAAGGAGTACTCTGTATATAAAAGGAAAAATTGTGTGATGGAAGACAAATCAGATAGAAGACAGTGAATTAAAAAACAATAATTCCATTTTAATTAACTAATAGAGAAGTGCTGGTATTTAATGCATTACACAATAACACAACAGCTGCTAACAATTATTTATTTCTTCCATTTTTGGGTGTATATGAGTATTTCTGGTGATGTTGTCCATAGTAGTAAAGAATATGGAAGCATGAATTTTTTTCACAGTTTACTATGTGTAGTGTCCGTGCTAGTTGGAGTCAGGTAAATCAAAACAGCAATTAATAGTAGCAATCAATCATTTTACAAAGACCAAGGCTTTATTTGGGGATATGCAAATACTTAGGAATTACTTGGCGTTCTCAGTTTTCACCAACAGATGGCAATATTAATTTCTCCAGTGTAATGTAATTATCTATTATTGTAAATTTTAAATTATTATCTCTGAATTCACTATAACATTTTATTTTGTGTCTTCTATTTAATGAATATTGTATGTTGCTTGCTCCAAAAGTAATGCCTCACATTAATTTCCATGAAAACTACAAGAAATACAAAGATCACAATAACACTATTTGATACAGCAAATTCTCAGGTACAAAACACTGTTTTCCAGTGTAGTCACCACTGTTTGCTATGCATTTTTGCCAGTGAAAAAAGGCCTGCATGATGCACTAGTAAAAATCTGTGGAGCTAACCCACTCATAGCTCATAGCTATTATGATGGTGTCATTGCTAGGAAGATGTTGCCCGCTCAGTCTAAATTTCTTTGAATCAGACAGATGTAAATCAGAAGGTAACAAATTCAGACTATAAGGAAAATGTGGTAGGACTGTACAGCCAAGATTGGCAGTATGCTCCACAGTCTTCTAACTAGTATGAGGCCTCACATTATTGCTGCAAGACAAAGATTGCCTTCTTTTCTGGCCCGATTCTGCAAGTTCAAGCTTTCAGCTTAGTCAGTGTCTTGATACAACAGTCAGAACTGATGGTTTGCCCAGGCTGCAGAAAATCATTCCAGAACAATTACCTCTTTCCTATCCCAAAAGATATTGTGCATCAGTTCTCCTGCTGAGGACTGCATCTTGAACTTTTTCTTCAATAGGGAATTCACATGTCCCAACTCCTTGGACTGCCATTTTGACTCTGGCTTGTTGTGGTGACTGTCTCATCACTGGTAATTGTGCAATCCAGGAAACTGCCATCTTCAGCCTCATATTTGTTCAATAGTTCCTGACAAATATGCATGCAGTCTCTTTTCTGTTCCTGTGTGAGCATGCATGAAGGTGCAAATTTTGTGATAATCCAAACCTGCTACCATCATTTCCAACATACTGAAGTCAATAGTTAGCTCTCTACACAGTTCCCTGTTCACAATATGGTGATTCGTGTGGGTGAGTTGATTGAGATGCTCTTCATTTCATGACGTAACAGTTGTGCATAACCCTTTGAATCATGACTTGTCTTTCATGTTAATGTGGCTGTCACCACTTCTGAAATGCACCACCCACCACTTCATTGTGCTCACATCCAATGTTTGGTCTCCATAAATGTTCAGTGTCAATGAATGTCAGTGGGTGCCATTTTTTGCACATGGAAAAATTAAATTACAAATCTTTGTTTCATACTCACTTCCATGTCAGACATTATTTTGACAGACTGCCCTCTACTGCTGTCTGCCACACAGCAACAAAATCTAACAGAATATTGGCAGAAAATTTTCTCCAGACCACTAGAAATCTACCGAGACAGCTTTTTTTCTTTTTTTGTAGTTCAGTGCATCCTTTTTTATTTCCAGTCAGATTTATATTTGACATCTTTATGTCAGTGCTCACTTTAATAATGACTTTGATCTTTTTTGTGTTTTCAATTTATTTTATTTTTTCAGCTTCTTAGTTAGAAATTGGAGATTGTATACATAATATACGTAATAACTGCTTTACATTTTTTTCAATTCTATTCCTGTTTATATGCACTCTGTATTGTTAGTCATCTTATTTGTTGTTTAGTATGAGTATTTCTTGGCATGTTACCATCCTAAGGATCAGAATTTTCCACAAGCCACTGTCAATTTGCCTACTGTTTTTCCTTGAGTTTTAGTCAATTGCCAACACTTGACTTTCTAGAGTAATTTTGATGCGGATATAAGACATGACAGAAGTACTGTACATGTATCTTCATTTTCAATCTGAATTTTTTTATATATTCCATGTTCTATCAAGGTCTCTCTCCACACCCATTAAATTTCTTCCACTCACTTAGAAGTTAGAAGTCAATTTTTTTTTTTTGCATACAAAGAAGCAATAATCTTGTCAACCTTCTTAGCCAAAACCAACATAGAGCTAATTAGAAGTTTTATCTGAGTAAAGACTAAAGGATTTGGCTCATGACAAAGATGGTAGATTAAAATATATATTTTCTTGGAAAGAAGAGGAATCCATCTGAAAAAAAAAAAATGCAATAACATATTTCAGTAAAATGAATGTCTATGGAAGTGATATATTGTAGTGATTATTTTAGTATTGTCATATTCTTGGACTGATGTATGGTAGCAGTTAAAATGATTGTCAAAACAGGAAATGTACAATACCAGAAAGTATCTAGACAAAATATGCACAGAGTTTTTATGATTGTTTGGCTTGGCTTTGTTTACAAGCTCTTTTTCATTAGGCAGTTTTCTTTGTGTCTCTTGAAATTCTCTACAGCAGTTCTCATGGATTTGTAGCAGCTCACATTGAAAAGTGTCATGCAAACCTCAGTAATACCAACACTTTATTTCAGTTCCAGTCTGGAAGTCATGCCAGGTTCATCAAATCTCATCTCACTTGAAATCCATGAATCCATGGTTAATCTAGAGCATGGAGGGCATGAACCGCATGAAAGTCAGTGGGTAACACCCTATTTATGTTTAAACTGGTTAAGCCCACAGAGTTTCCTGGCTCTTACCTAACTGGGAAAAAAAAAAAATACAAAAAATACAAAAAACTTCTACTGCCAGACATGACAGCTTTTATAAGTGGAAATGGCACATTGAGATTCAACTGCTGCCTAATTCAGATCTTTCACTGTCTGTGAGATGTTCCTCAGTCTGGATGGAACTTTGTAGATCTTTTTCTTCTGTCTCCAACTATCAGCCTTGAAAGTAATTTCTTCACTGCAGTATCACTTATGTTTGGTAGGAACAGTGCTGAAGTGAAGCACTCCCATTACAATTCCTCAGAGACAAACTATTGCTGAGACTTAACCAGGACTAAATAGTAGCTTTTTAATGGCTACCATTGCAGCTGAATCAACATGCAATAAGCTAGTGAAATTAAAAGTATTTAATCTCTGGTCATATGAGTAGCTTTGTTTTTGCCACCCATGATGGTTCTAGTAAAATACAGACACATGAAACTGAATGTCAAAGTCTCTAGCTGTGACTGTTTAATTAGT
Organism: Tetrao urogallus; assembly: GCF_951394365.1. Taxonomy (NCBI): domain Eukaryota; kingdom Metazoa; phylum Chordata; class Aves; order Galliformes; family Phasianidae; genus Tetrao; species Tetrao urogallus. The sequence continues at coordinate 29,508,042 of NC_136815.1, read as the reverse complement.
AGTTCAGTTACTGCTTAATTAGTATCTGACCACAATGTAAACAGTGTTTCAGAGGCTAGCTAAAGGGCTCTCACAGGTCTTTTAACTTCCATTTTTAAGCCAGAACTTCTCTTAGACGATAGTGGGGTGCTTTAAATTCAAGCTGATGACTTATTGCATATTATAGTTCTGTGCAAGTTGTTACTAAGGGCTGGATAGAAAAAGCACTGTGGAGTAATTACTTCATAATGAGGAGCCATGCTTCGTCTGAGGCAGACTGAAGGGTTCCAAACCTGCACATCTCTGTGTAGCAAAGTCACAAATCAAAAACCTATGAAAAGCATCTAACAAATTTCCAAAATAATTGAAATATAAAACGATCCTTGAGTCATGCTGAAGAAACTTCTAGATCATTCTTCCATCTATAACAGAACAATAGGTGTTACAGAATATGAAACACAAAGTATACATGAAGATGCCTTTCCCCTGACAACTCTCCTTAACTACCTGTACTTCCCAGACCACAAAAACACTAAGTCCATCAAGCCCAGTAGGACAAAAGTTGCATGTCCACATTTGCATGATTACCCTGTACAGGAAATAGTTTGACTTTCTGAAGTAGAAATAGTTTTTTACTATGCTGAGCTGAGGATTTGATGTTCATGAACCTATCTGTCTTATACTACTCAATGCACAGGCAGAAGAATGAGCTTCTAGAGTCAGTATGAGAATGTAACATTTCTGCAGATGAAATGTGGACCAACACTGCTAAACCTGAGTGAAGATGAACTCTTGGGCTGACTTTCCTTGATCCTGTTGCAGACTTGCACACAAGACCAGTTTACCTCTACCCAGGACACTCAATTGAAGGGCTGATGCACGTTCACATCTCAGCCCAGGTCTCCCAGCTTAAAAACTTCCTAGACAGCAAGTGAAATACTCTAACAGGCTGCCGAAACAAAAAGTTTTAGCTTGGCTTTGTATAACCTTTTGTGCTAACACCATGTGGGACTATTCCAGGAAAACCCTGGACACAAGGACAGCCCTGTACACCATTCACTTCAGTTGTGGGGCTGCTGCCCTTTTCCTCAGCTCTGACTTAACAGTTGTTGTAGGATGAAATCTCCATAATAACCCACTGGTGCCATTAAGATGGGACCCAACTTTGTCCAAGACCAAATACATCTCTTCTACTTCATTAAAACAGAATCAAATAGAGAGCATTATGGAAAACATTTGAAATAATTTCTGGTAACTTAAAAATAATTCCTTAATCTGTGGCTGTTACATTCCTAGACTTTTTGAAAGAAATGTACGTCAGGTTTTTACAAAATCAGTGGCCTCTGAATTTGGCCCTTGATGATTTAGACAATAAACTTTTCCTAAAAATGACGAATTGCCAGCAGATGTTTCCTATTACCATAGCGTAGCTTTGTTGTAATTCACTAGAATTGGTTTTATTTTTATTTTTATTTTTTCCATTTTCAACAACTTTTTTAGTGTGTTTATAAAGCTAATAAAAATATTTGTCAGGGAGAAAATATTATTATGCCACATTTCTATTGAAAAATTAATCCGAAAAGTAGGGCACATAGCCTTCTTGAAAAATTATGACAAATACCATTTTCATATAAACAAAGCAGTTTCAAACCCATAGCTCCTTGAAATAACAACTTCTAGTAGTATAATTAAATATTAAAACAGAATGGAAATCTGGCATTGAAAAAAAGAGAGTGAAGTTTCATCTGCAAAGAATGCTGCTTTGAAAATTTGGATTGAGCTGCACATTTAAGCTTGATACAGTTACAGTTGTTGTGAAAGGGAAAATATCAGAGATTCGACACTGCATTAACTCTTCAGCTTAGCTAATTTTTAAACTTTTCAGCTTCTGCACATAGAAATATTTACAGTAGACAACATGTTTTTTGTTGTTTTTATGTTTTTTCTTTCCTGGTGGTGGACGATCTGGTAGCAAAAGTGGTTT
>NC_136815.1:29405966-29505879 GCF_951394365.1 Tetrao urogallus | reverse complement strand
GCATCCCATTAGATGAAGGGTAGGGCTCCTTCTCTTGTTCTTATAGGAGCTCAGAGTTCTCTTTTTGTGTCTCCTCAGTATTTAACTGATTATGGGTCTCTAAAATATCAAAAACAAACAAGCAAATTAAAAACATTTTAGAGTATTCTCTTTAAATTAAGTCCATTAGAATTCAACAGGGATATCTTATAAGGCTATTGCTGATATAATAAAGCTTTTTAGTTACTTTAAAATGGTGTGATAGCATTCTAAATCTAATAAGTCAGATACACGAAAAGTTTAATGCTATGATTGTGACTTAAGCTGATAATAACAAAGAGAAATAATAACAAAGAAATTTATAAATAAAATAAATAATAACATAAATTATAATCATATATTTATATAAAATATAAAAAATATAAAAAATAACAAAGAAATTTAGAGTGCTGCACTGTAGTTAAGTACAAGTTAAGACTGTAAGTTAGTCTGGTGTGAATTCAGAGAATGCTCAATACATTCTTACACAGAAGTTGGAGGAGAGACAAAAGCATACTGCAAATTACTTACAAGGCATTCAGAAGTTCAATTTTTGTTCAAGCAGGTATAATTTGTGTTTCAGGCTCTGAAACTGCAAGAGGAAGATAATCTCAGTTCTTGCATCACAAATTCCCTGACTTGTAACAATACTTAGTTAACTGCAAAGGTAAACATTATTCTACTTGAAATAAGATGAAGTTTTTCCAGTACCTGTTAGCAATGCATTTTATTTACCAGAACAAAACGAAATAGCCATTTTAGAATGTGTCTTCTTTATCAAATGTATAATGCTATTTGTAAATGCTATCTGAAATTACTTACTACTCTGTAGGAGAAGTTCATGGAAAATAAACTAGCTCTGTGGTTTTGTAGGTGTGTTAATATAATAACAGATAATCTATTGCAATATACATATTTTGAATTACTTGTCTAATATCTCAAGGATAGGAAAAGTAAATCTGATGTTATTAAAAGGAGTGATGTCTTTCTAAAACTGTTGTCCCTTATTCACATCTGAACTAAAGCACACTCCACACTGTGAGAAAACTCATATTTCCTTTTCTTTGGAAAGTAATTGGAATAGAGGTTACTCCCAGTGTAAGGGCTTTTGTAAGCTAGGAAGAAGCATGAAAATGTTGCTCACCTAACTCTGAGGAAGCTCACCTGGAATGGAGAGTAGAAGCTTGCAAATATAAAAAGAGAGGGGAATTATTTGGAGATCAGGAGAAGAAAGGAAAACAGAACAAGAGACTTCTCCAAAGATTTGTGTTGGTGGAAGTATGCATTAGGTGTTGAGGTTGCTTTGACTTCAGTGTATGAATTCTAGGTTTTATTCTCCCTGAAATTCCCTCTTGGGGAGTTTTGAGTAGAGGCCTTATACATTTGAATTAAGGTGATATGTAGGAACTGATATGCTGTAAAATTGTTAAAAACAGTTAGATACAGTACGCCATCAAGGAAATGCATCTGAATTTTGTAAGAACTAGGAGACATTATCTACTGTAAGTCAATATATTAATTATGCTTCTGATAAATCTGCAGAGCTTGGTTTCTGCAGGCACTGTAAGGCACGTTACCTCTAACAGTAACAACATGATTTACTGCTGCTATCTCATCTCTCTGAAAGGCAGAAAGTGAACAGGGCATACACATGACAGGCAAGTTTCAGAAACTGTTGTAAACCGTTTGGATATTTTTTTCCTAGCTTATGAAATTATCCAGGAAACAACTACTTCACCCTTTCTGAAAACTCCAGCCTTCTCAATACAATCTATTTGGAATTTAGATGAAGCACTCTGGGGGACTCTGACTTATTAGTCACAGTCTTATGCTTTACCTACACTTCAACATGGAACAAAAATTCACAATTGTCATCTGAACGTATTTGATGTAAGACCCCACCCTTTAGATAACTAAAAATTGGATTTGAGGTAGAAGTGGGTTACACAAGTTCTAGGTCCTCTTCAGCTTGAAAAGACAGAAACCTCATCTCTTATTTTCTAAAAGTGACGTTTTAATGACAAAATAGCCTTGAATGGGACCATTTTCTGTCATTCACCTGTCATTTCTGAATAAAAGAAGAAAATGAATGTGAGACTCTTGGGCACTGGAAGAGCAAACTCCAGAGGAAGTGTTGTTGCTTCTGTAGTTAATAGAACATTGTTGTTTGGAGACCCCATACTTTTTGTTTATGTGTTTTTCATTAGACAGATGTCAGAAACAATGTATTGTTGTCACCTTCGCACTTCCCCCACCTTTGTTTCAAAAGAACCAGCCAATCATCCATTCCCAATGGGAAAATATGAACAGTGACACCTGGCAGAATGCTTAGGGTTCAGCATCTATCCAGAAGGGCTAAATCCATAAATGCATTGAGGTTTCATTTTCAGACCTCTTCGAATGTGTTCCATCATTCAACATGGGCCTTCTCTGGTTTTTAATCCCAATCCTAATTCTCCTCATGATTTAAAACATGCATGTACAACCTGTGCCCTGTGGGCTGTATGTGGCCCAGCACAGTCAGTCCATCATGGAGGCAATTCTTCCCTGCCGAGTGGCCCGGCCCTTCCCCTGGCATGCATCCATTGCTCAGCAACAACCAAACATCACTGTGTGACTGGCACTGCCTGAGATTAAACCAGGCCATGGAGAAGGAGCAGTGCAGTGCTAACTCAAACTGTGGCAAAAAATTTTATGGGTTTTATACATTGGCTAAACACAATCCTGTGAAAAGTGAAAAATATGCAGTCTGGTTTTGATAAAGGAGTTTGAGAATATGTTTCAAGGTTGTTGAAAAAAATGATCATTTGGTATATTTGTAAATACACTTTCAGTTGACATAATAATCTGCAAATTTTTAAATAGAATGTATTGACTTGCAGTCATATATTCAACTCAAACATTTGATTATGTTTCTTTATCAGACTTTTATAAGATCTCTCTTTCCTGAGAAAATTATCCCTTGTTTCACCATCACACTTTATTTGTGTCATCTCTTTCTGGAAGTACGTACTTTTGTGAACAACTATTTTCAAAGCTGAAATAGTAAAATAGTAAAATTTCATCAAAAATCTCTGATGAACACCTTGAGAACTCGCTAAGAATTGCAGCCACAACCATCAATCTAGACTGATGCACTAATTTCACAAAAACAAAGTCAAGTGTCCCACTAGTATCATGTTTTTGCTGCTTTTTTTAAAAGAAAAAAATATTTTAAAAAAAAATAATTTTTGTTGCTTAGATAGATTAACTACATTATGTATTTTGTATGTTGCCCAAGACAGTGTCTCTTCACTCAGTGCAGCCTAGGCAAGGCAAAAGGTTGGACATCCATGGTTTACACAGAAAATCTGAGATTCCTAGGACTGGGGATCATACACATAAGAATTTATATATTTATTAAAAAAAAAAAAAGCATAAATACTGAAAACATTGTTCCCATGAGTACACAGCTGATCATTTAGCATTTCAGTCTGCAGCACTCAATGCACAATTGTTTTGTGTTCCAGGAAAACAACCAAAAAATATAGTTCTGTGTGTCAGATTATGGAGAATAGCAAAATGTAGGTGATATTTTTCAGCTGTAGTTGAAGTCTCAGGTTGACATGACACATTTGAACTAAAAACAGGTCACCTCGTCCAACTTCTGCTCAAGCAGATATTCTTACAAAAAGTTGCAAAGCATCATGTCCAGATGGCTTTTGAAGATCACCAAGGAAGGAGACTCATAACACTGGTTATGACGGAAAGGACATTTATATATAGATAATTGATGTTTGGGGAGTCTAGCAAATTCTGTTTCTGACACAGACAAGCTCACTGAGAGTTTCTTAGGTCACTTTGAATTTATGACTAAGAAAAAGAACATCTTAAAAGAACCTAGACAAATTTTATGATGTGAATAATTATTCATCTCATAACTCTTGTTCTCAGAAGAAAAATATTTGGGAAACTCTGGATTACTTTTATGTTGCAGTTCCCATTGGTTCTAGCAGCAGTTCATTAGAATCTGGGAAAACATTAGAAGCTGGAAAATCCCAGCAGAGGGAGCTTCATTGAAATCTTCTTAGATTGATCATGAATTGTTCAGTTTTGTCTCTGTATATGCAAATATAAAAACAGACATAAACTTCCTGCCTCATTACTATAGTGCATCTTTTGAACCATAACTAATTAAGTTTTGAAAAGATGTTTGCAATAATTTAATGGAAAGAGAAATATGTTATATTATAGTGAATAATTAATTTTCAATGGTTGTGTGGGACTTCATGTCATGAGAGTCTCAGTTGATTTACTCATAAGTCTGCAGTGTTTTAGAATTATATAAAAAAAAGAAAAGATTCTCCATGTCAGCTATACTGGACTATATATATCCTGTTCTGAATAAATGGAAGCAAAAATGAAATGTCCATATAAATTAACCACACCATACTTGTTTGGCAAGCTGTTAATATAATCTGCATTACGCTAGAGCGGGACCAATCACAGGATTGTAAGAAAACATTGATGAAGGGGCAGTTTTAATAGACATAGTAATAAAACTATTTTCTAGAAAGTTGTAGCAAAAAAATATGTGACATTAAATTGGTTTGGAATGTCAATAACATATTGAAGTCTTGGCAAGTTCTGAAGTACTATGGCTATTTATTTTCTAAATGGCTCCCTATTTTAGAGAAGGATAATAAAGCAGATATTGCCTCTCTTCCAAAAGGAGAGTGGAAATTATGATGGACTCAGTTGGGTAGGGACTACAAGTCAAAAGTCTTGATGCAGGGAAAAACAGTCACTAGAGGAAAATGAAGGCTTGAGGAGCTATCATCTGGCTGCTGGACAAAGGTGTGTTCTCAATGGCCAGTAGCAGAATATGGAATGAGATAACCTTAGATCTTGTCCAGTCCTTGTGAATGGCATGGAAAATAACATTTAAGTGCTTTGTGACTTTTTCTTAACCACTCCAGCACTGTTGTGAATTTGTCCCCTTGCTCTGGTCCAGTTTTTTTACTCATCTTATTGGAGGCACAGGCTATATTGTTCTCTCTTGTCTTTCAATCCTGACGTGAGTCTCTGAGCCATTGACTGTGCTTTAACAGCAGAATGCACTACTTTCTACTCAACAAAACTGTTTTCTGGTCACTGACTTCCTCAGAATGGGTCTTTCAAGACACTAATCACATAATCCTGTAATACTGCCTTAACTTTCCTCAAGCTGCTCAGCCTCCAATAGTGGCTTTCTCTAATATTGGTTACATCTCCTCCTCTACAGCACCTTAACCTTATGATTAAAGTGCCAGTATTGTGAATGTTGCAGAAGTGATACAAATAAACCCCTCTTATATTAAAAATCTTTTGTTAAAAGATAATTATATATTTTTAATTATTTTCGTTAGAACAAACTCTAAGGTAGTTTTGGAAAATGAAGTCCAGACATTCTGTCAGCAGAATATGGGTGGAGATGGCCAGAAACTGCAGCATAGGAAGTTCTGCACAAATGTGCGCAAGAACTTCTTTACAGTGAGGTGACAGAGCACTGGAACAGGCTGCCCAGGGAGGTGGTGGAGTCTCCTTCTCTGGAGATGTTCAAGACCTGCCTGGATGCCTACCTGTGCGAACTGGTGTAGGGAACCTGCTTTGGCAGGGGGGTTGGACTCGATGATCTCTGGAGGTCCCTTCCAACCCCTACAGTTCCGTGATTCTGTGATTCTGTGATTTAGGTGGTGGTGTTTCTTTAGACTGTGTCAGCTTGGGTCTCAACAGGAAATATGCTTTGTAATTTTGTCCTAAGTTTTAAAATTTCAGCTCAGTTCCTGCCTATGTTACTGGAAAAAACAAACAAACAAACAAACATGCAAACAAAAAGAACAGTGCTGTTAATCTATAACTGCCTATAGGCAGCCCATTTACTCTTTAGAGGAATAGAGAGTAGCAGAGTCTTATTCTATTGAAATAAGCAGATGACCACTCACTGCAACAGCTGGGCTGACAGAGGGGCCACAACCTTTTTGGGCTGACATGTGCAAAAAGACAAAGCTGAGGAGAAACAGAGCTGCTCAGACCTTCAGTTGCAGGAAACTCCGGAATCTGGAAGTCCTCTAGATGCTTGAGGGTAGAGAGGGATGTCATGATTGCAGGTTTGCCCAGTTTGATCAACTTTTAAAGCAGGCAGCAAGGGTATGTGAGGAAATCATCAGGCAGTGTAGTATTCAGTAACTGGAGAGGGAAATTGATTTGTGTTATCATGCAAGGACATGAGCAGATCAACAGCCCTGTCATAAGTACCTGCAAATGAAAGAAGCTAAGCTAACTGTCAATCTTGAGGAGACAGACAGTAAAAACATTCAAGATGAAGGAGACTGTACTTTTGTCTCTGCTCAGAGCATAAAAAGAAGTCTTCCTCTTGCCTCCGAAATGCCTCTAAACAACAGAAAAAAAGCTCTGTGGATGAAAAGAGGAGACAATGTGAGTAATGATTTAGACCTGGGAAGGGACAACCATGTAACCATGTTGAGTTGGTCCAAACAATGACCCAAGTCAAAACTAGTGCCACCATAAAAAGGTAAAGGATGCTAGTAGTTGGGGATTCCTCACTGATAGTCACTCAGGTAATGATTTGCCAGCTAAACAATCTTTCTACAAAGACTTGAGGTCTTCCAGAAATCCACATCTGGGACATCAAGAAGAGGCTACTGGGCCTGATAAAGCCAGATGACTACTACGCACTCCTGCTCTTTCAAGTTGGGTCACAGAAGTCTGCAACAAGGAAAATACGAAATATTTAAATAGCCTTTATATCCCTTGGGAGGAAGTTCTATGATTCTATGATTCTAAGTTGAAGGAATTGGAAGTACATTTAGTGTCCTCCTTGATTGACTGAGTGATCTTGTACGTCTTTTCCAACCTTGGTGATTCTATGAGTCTTCTAGTTGGAGAGTGGGATCCAGTTACAAGAAGAAGGAGAATGGATCAGTAGGCTGGCCAGTAGGGCACTGAATTGTCCTCTTCTACTCTGCCCTTCGAAGTCATATCTGGAGTACAGCATCCAGGCCAGGGGCCTTCAGCACTTCACAGACATGGTGCTGTTGGAGTGGATCCAGAGGAAGGCCATGTAGAATGATCATGGGGCTGGAGCACCTCTCTTATTGAGAAAGGCTGAGGGAGTTGATTTTGCTCTGCTTGGAGAAGATAAGGCTCTGAGAACACATCATTGCTATCTTTCAATACATGAAGGGAGATTATAAACAGGTGGAGGACCAGCTTTTTATGTGGTCTGATAGCAAAAAGGTGTAATGCTTTAAACTAAAAGAGGTGAGATATAGATTAGATATGAGGGAAAGTTCGAGGTCAAGTTGGTGCACTAAGCAGCCTGGTGTAGTGGGTGCCAATGCCTTCTATGGCAGGGAGTTGAAACCAGATTATTTTTAAGGGTCCTTCCAACCCAAGCCATTCTATGACTCCATTATATCCGAAAGAAATGCATCCTTTGTCTTCAGTCTGTTCATCTTCAGAATATAGACAAGTCAATATTTTTATCATCAAAACTATTACTTTTGTCTTAAAGGTGAGTGGGAGCAGCAATACATACACAAATATATGTTTTGCTTAAAGTATCTCATATACCTAAACAAAGCAATCTATAGGAAATTCATGGCGAGCAGCAACTGGCACATGAATCACAGTGAAAGTGTGGATTAAAGATTCTGTACAAGATTTAGCTTAATTCAGCTTAAAATTAAAGGTTGCAAGAAACAGAAGCAAAGTGCTGAAACACAGAGAACTGCTTTTTGCCACACCGTGGTTAAGCAGGGAAGAGTGGAAATGTTCAATGCTAGTCTGTTTGTTGCAAACCAACACAAATTTTGTGTGGGAATCTTCCTGCTTCTGTCTGTTTAGTCATTTTGAATTTTGGCTGTGATAAAAATGGAGATCAAATTGGAGCAAAAACTGCAGCTTTCGATTCTTGTTTGCCTAAAACAGTGGTATCAGCAATGGCCTGAATGTAAATTACATTTAAATGTAAATTACCTTTGTAAGAGAAGATAGCTTAATGAACTTTTTTGACTTACTGCATTTTTTATATTATAAAACTGTCACTGTTATGTGATCAGACAGAATTGGAGACAGTTTACTGTCACTTCCATGAATAAAAGCTTTGAAATTGGCTGTCCTGCACAGCTGGATAAAAAAGTTTGATAAAGCTAGATACACCTGCTGGAAAAATCAGGCTTTCCTGCTGAATGTCATAGCAGTGAGGGGAGTACATATGTGAACAATATTTTCTGTATTCTTAGAATTTTGTATACTTACAGCATTCATATAGGCAAAATATAACTGAAAACATTAATCCAATAGATATATAATAAATCCAGTTCAGTGCTGAATGGGTAATACCACCAACAATGCTCATGTGTACCTGATTTTCTTTATATTTTCAAATATATTTCCAAAATACAAAGCATTTCTTCTACTATACCACTTTGTTAAAATATATAGAAGTAATTTTCCATATAAATTAGGTACTTTTAAAGGAAAATCTTTTTTTTTTTAATCTCTTTAATTTATGCGGTTCATAATGTAACAGAACTTTACTTTATACTTGGGACTACTGTATACTTTTATTGCTTTTGGAAATTTGAAAGAAAATCTTAGTTAATTCAAATAACATTGATTAAATTGTTTTAAAGAAAAAAATATCCCAAATGGTTTTCAAGTTTATCTTAGCCTTTAATCTCTTCTTGTTGGCTTTATGCTAAAATATCCCATACTTTATATTTTGTTTTATTTTCCTTTCCTATAAACATTTCTACCTATCTTTTAAATTAATTGTACTAGTGGCCTTGATTTGAAACTTTGTAGCTATGTTTGATGTGTCTGACAATCTTTACAAAAATCTAATGGAATTTTTTTTAATTTCTTAAACTCATAGTGCCTTTGTCCTTAATTCCGCATTCCAGAATTTATTTTAGCTTCCTACAAAGTTGTTTCATAAGTGGAGCAAATTACAGTAATATCTGAATGATAGTCTTTTCTTCTCTTTCCTATTTTGATGTCATTTTTTTATTGATTACCTACAAAAAAGTGCAGCATAAAGTTATATTCTAAATCCCACTTTTTGGAGTACATGAGGGAATCACATATATATATTTTTCCACAAATGTTTTCTGTCATACAAATTAAAAGCTGATTCACATACGTGAATTCATAGGTCTTTGAATTTTACGACCTTTGAGTCATCCTAAATACAATTTGATTGCCTTAGGGTACATTAAGCTGTGGTAAAATGCCAGTTGCTTTCAAAAAGTGGTAGGAAACAGAAATGTGTGAGAATTTAATTTTAATGTAGTTTAAAATGTAACCTTGCCAATTGTAATAAATGTTTGTCATTTCTGCTTTTGACATATACTAAGCAGTGCTTTGATTATTAAACAGGTAAAATATTCAGTGTTATGTTATGGCTACTGCAAGCATTGATTAAAGTCTCCTGTGTTCATGAGAGCTGACAGGGATTCAAAGGAGGAAATGTAAAACTTGAAGGTACAGCAGTATAGTGACATTTCACTCTATAAAGCTGCCAATATTTTAATCCTGCACGTAAATCATTTTCATCAGCTCAATTCCATATCTTAATTTGTGTAGCAAACAAAGTATTGGATTGCATTATGTTTAATAATTAAGAATGTGATATCAATTTTCATTTATTTTATGTTCCTGAACAAGAAATAGAGTTAACATTTTTGCTTCAATTTGTTTGCTTTACAAAATGGGAATGATTAAGGATTAGTTCTAATATTCATGCTGTGAACAACCAAAATTTCATTATTTGCTTTTATAGAACCTTTAGTTTCTCTGCTTAAGTGATGTCTTCGTCAATGATCATGTTGTATTCATTTAGAGTGATGATTGATATGGTAATAGATACAGTGTGATTGAAAGCAACCTTTGTCAATAGGAAGGCCAAATACTCAAACAGTGTATTGGTCGGAGTTTGCTCATTATTGGAGACCTTTCATAGTCATATTGACTTGCTGTCCAAATGTTGTTACTTACCTGATGCTTTCATTGTTTAAACGGTATAGTCATTGGTATTGAACATGACTTTTCCCGATATTTGTCCTAAAATACACACACAGCTCAATTATCCACTGAAAATACGTGAGTTCTGTTTTTGGGGTATTCAAATGATATTTGGCACTATATGTAATCTAATATTTTGCAGTTCAGAAAATCAGGATTTTATGCATAATATTCTATACTATGTTTCATCATTCCTTGGGTTTAGAAAATTATAAGTACCTTTCTTACAGAAATGTTTTCTTCACAGCTCCAGAATTCCAGAGACTCAACCCTCTTGTCAAAGATAATTTCAGGGTCAGAGAAGATAGTACTGTATTAGTGGAGATTTTTGTAATTGTGAAGCTTTTCTGATCTCTTTAGAGAAACTGTTCTGGTCTAATTTTCACATAATAATCAGATATTTGACTCACCTACAAAGTGTTGCCTTTGGTAAGGCACTTCAGAAATGGTAGAATAATGCAGTTCTCTTCTGTCTTTAGACTTGCGATACTTTGAAACTTTGGGGTAGATCAAAAACCATCCAGTTCTTCAGCAAATGCACAGAGATACAACATAGACAGAATGCAAAGGTTTTTTGGGACTTTGGAGTTGAATTATAGCCTAAGACAGAGCATGGCAAAAGGAAGTACAGAACTATGATTTCTTTAGCAGGACAAAAAACAGTTAAAATATGAATTAGGCGTGAGGTATTGCATGTGAGCTTGACAGCTCTCTCTCCCTTATGAGAGTGTAATTACTATTTTGAAATAATATTATGACCCTATTCTTGCTTTCTGTCTATATCTTTCAGAAGATAACTTCCAATAACTAGAAGTTTTCTTTTGCTAAATGATCTGCATACATGAAAAGGTCTCCAATATTTTTTTTTTCCCCCTCTAATCTGCTCCTCAAAGGGACTAAACCTATTGCAGATCTTTTCAGCTCACAGATGACTTTTGAAAATCTAGTCTAAAATGAGATAAAGATGAAAAGGAATTAATCTTTGATAAATGAATGATAGATAAATGGAGGAAATATTTTTTATTGTCTTATCCCATGATAACACTTTCTCTAATTAAAGACACTTGACTAGAAATATCATTTGCAAATTAAAATTTATGAACTGCCACAAGTGATTGTAAGCAGCACTGAATTAAGATTTGCCTACACAGTTTTCAATTAAATCTGTAGTAAACATTTGCCATTTTCTGATAGTTCCTTCAGAAAATGTGATGAAAGATTAACTTGCAAGATTTGCAAGCTTAGGTTACTGACACAGCAGATGCACTTTAAAAAATTTCTTTTAAAGAATGTTAAAGAATGTTAGACAGTTTAAATTCTAAGGCCTAAGGACATATCTATTTTTGCCATGAAAGTGTCTATATTTCTTTATTGTGTTCAGTATTATTTCTCCTCTAAATCCCCAATAACTCAAAGTACTAAGAAGATATGAATTTTTTGAAGTTTGCAAGTACCAAATGTCATCTTTTCTCATGTTTTTTGCTTGTGCATCTCTATCTGTACATAGTTCCTGACTGTGGCACTAGCCACAGAACTTAGTACTTACCACAGTTACATTAGAAGACTGCCAATAATATGCAACCATCCTTGGAGTAATTATACCTCTGTATATCAGGACATAAGAATTGATGGCTGAGAATATTTTGAAAAAGAAACTTTCTCTTGTGTAAACATAGTGTTCCCTCTATATTCCATGAAAATACATGCAGGTCTAGTGAATGCCCAAGATGAAACTTCTTTCATTCCTTTCTGAACTGAGCAACCTCTTCAAATTGAATATGGACTCTACAAGGAAATATGCATGTCCTTGTTAGGTTGGATACAAAGATAAATAATTTATTTCAGAGTTCAGAGATTTGTTGGGCAGTGTCACTCGTAAATTCTTTTTTTTCTTATTTTTTTCTTTCTTTTAAGGTAAATAATATGGAGTGCAATGCTCACTTCTTTGGAATTTTACTTCACTTTTTAAAATGTTTCCGTAAGTAAAGTAGAGAAAAAAATTCAGACCTACAGATATTTATTAAAAATCTCAGGAGATAAGTCCTCCAGCTTCCTACAGAGTTTAACAAGAATTGAACAAGAAGCTGTACTCAGCTTATGTGTTAAATAAATATCTACTCCCTTCCAGAAAACAGCAGGAAGTATAGTATAAGTTTAGATATTTAAAGAAGTTTTGCCCTACCTTCCCTGAAATGCTAATGAAGAAACCTTTCCACCTAAACAGTGAAATAATCAGGCATTATCTTTCCTGTACTTTTGCCTATAGTTCTCTTGCTTTGACAGTTTATATTGTGTTATAATGTGGGCTTTTTTGTTACTGTTACCCACATCCTAATATCAATTACATAAACTTGAATTTTTCCACTTGTAAAATCTGAAATTGTCTGAGATTTTAAAATTCCATTACCAGGAATAAAAGGACATAACCAGTGTCATGACTCTTTGGCTTTACGCATACTAACCTTTTTTATTTTACCACCTTTTACTATTTTACCACCAGAATTTACCACTGAAGGTCCCTGTAACACTGGCACAAATTGCAGTGTTTGACACTAAACTCTTTAATATTTATAAAAATCTGTCATCGTATAATACCTGAATACCGAGGCATGTCCTATTTTAAACAAATGGGAAAAGCATGGCATCCCACACTCTCATCAGTGAGAAGAAGTTAGAAATTTGGAAGAATTATGAAATATAAAGGAGAAAGAGAATATGAACAGCAGACATTATGAAAGACAGTTCAGCAATGTAGAAATGAGCCTGGAGAGTGCAATTAGAAATGAAGGAGAGGAAAATGTCCCTGATGATATGCAGGCAACAGACTGAAAATGTTCGCTTTTCTTTCTGGTGCTATAACAGTTTTCTTTTTTTTTTCTGCCCTTTCGGAACATCTACACAACATTTTGAGGCAAATCTGATTCCATGCCTCTTGTTTTTTAAGTTGTCAGCCACAAAACTTTCTAAACTGGAAACTAGTCCAATTATTAGGATTTTTACCCAAAAGTTAGGAAAATAATAGGAAAACAGGAAAATTCAGGTCGTGTAATTTTTATTCTCTTGTAACATGAGCCAGCAAGTCCTAATTTTTTACTTGATAATAGCTGCTTTTTATGCTGCAAGTCAGCCTGGAGTCCAGAACACTCTGAAGTGCCTAGAAATTATGAATAACCTCATTTGGTGTAAAGGAGGAAAAACAGCTTTCATGGGACTTCCAATGTGAAGAGTCTTTCTGGAAGAAATGATGTTCCTAGGGCACAGGTTGTACTATTGTTGGGAAGGCTGTTAGGAAACAGCTAAGCTTAAGCAAACAAAATCTGTACATCTGTTTTATAACTTTACTATAACAAGAAGTTATTTAATGAAAGCAAATAGAATACTAGTGTTGGTAAAATGTGGGTAGTCATGAATCAAGGATGAGAAGTCATTCTACCTGTGCAATAGCTTTCAAAGGGTGCTAAAGGCATGATGAGAAATGAGGTTTGAGAAAATTGTTTCAACTGGGAGAGAATTGCTTAATTTTGCAAGAAATAGTAAAGATTTTGCCCAAGAAGATTTCTTTTGCTAGTGAAGATCTGAAGTGCTAAGTCCCTTTTCAAAAGAAATGAAGTATTGCAGAGACTACTGATAAAAGATGGAGGGAACTAGAAGAAGCACCTTTTTAAAAAAATGAAAAGCCAGTCAAATAGTGAAATATTTCTCCATTTAGTTGTAAGCTTATTGGTAAGGATTGGTAATGTGAATGTGAGGAAATCTGGCAGATCTCACCTCAACTGCAAAAGTGTTCTGTTAAATATTTTCCTCTTCCCTGTGTCTGCATGCACAGCGCCGGGCACAGTGTAACTTTGACCTATGCTAAGATATTTGTACACAATTATAACATCTGTCATTAATACATATAAAGAACATTAGAGGGAAAAGATGGTATTTTGTTACAAGAATTTCAGCTGAATAGAGACAAGGAGTCAGAACATTTAAAAATGATATGAAATATTAGAATATACTTTTGGAAAAAGTTGACCTATTCTGTAAAACAGCAACAACAAAAAAGGGTGGGGAGACTGGGAAAGAGTGGGAGGATGTAATGTGTTGTGCAAGTGGGTTTAAAAGTCTTTTTAGAAGATTGAGAACTCTGCTTTGCACTGTGAATGATAGGTACAGAAAAAAGTGTTTGATTAAAACTGAGAACATAAAGAGACTAGAGAGAAAATGTGTGCAGATAGTATGAAATCTGATAATAAGAGAAATTGTGAGCTGGTAAGAAATAGTAGGAAAATTATAGATTCAACAATTTGGGATTTAATGATGGAACTGCACAAGGAGAAAGACCAAAGTTAGAAGTAAAGTACTGTAGACAAAGAAAACTTTTAAAGGCAAATACAGATAAGCTAATGGAAAGGAAGTTTGAAGGAAAATCAGTGTGTAAGACATGTAGGAATTAAGAGCAAAGGTCCCGTGTTTTTTTGAAGGGGAAGAAGAATGAAAGGACACTAACGGAAGACTCAGCCATGTCATAGGTTCCATTCAGTAGATGGAGACAGAAAAACAGATGATGAATGTCTGAGCTAGTTTAAGGTGCAGAGAAGCAGACAGAATAATGCAAAAGAGGGCCAAAGAAGTGAAAGATATAGCTAAAATTAAAGACCATGGTGTTAACAGGGGGAGTGAGATTAGGGAGGGAAGGATGAATCTGTGAGCATCACAAAATCAGAGAGGATGATAGCTTGGAGATCATAAATACAGATGAGTGACAGACTGGAAGAGTGAAGGGTAGTAAAAGAGAACAAGTGGTGATTAGACAGAAAAAGCATAAGAACTTGAAGGTAAATAGAATGAGCTGGCTCAGTTATGTTTTTTTTTCTTTACTTTCACCATTAAACAAATAAATGCCTTACTATGCAATACATTTTTCTTCATGTTTAAACCTATTACTTGAACTTAAGTTTTATTTTACATTTCCAAATATCTTTCTGCAGTTTGCTTTTTTGTACTTAGGAAAAATAAATACTCCAAACTTTCATGAATACTAGCAATTAGAGATTTTCCCAGTGGGCAGAAGTATAACTTCATGTCTGCAGTCTAATTAAACAGACTATAATTTCTGTATCCAGTGAAAGTGCATAGAAAATAAATATTTTCTTGGTATATGACTGCCTCTTATATATCCATCTTCCCTTGTATGTTGATAGTATATTCTATTATCTTCTTGATGACATGACTATAATTTTGTGATCTATCAGATCTATCAGATCTGTTTAGAGAAGTCCAATATGCAATGGCAGAAAGATATAAATATTAACACAGAAAGTGCACTACCTTTGGAAAAATGCATCATGTCAAGGAACTAATTGTTTTACATCCATGAGTGTTAAATAAAGAATCCTAGGTTTTGTTTAATGTTAGGTGTTTTTTATTCAGAATGCTCATATGCTAGAGTTGTTTTGGTTTTTTTTTTTTTCTTTAAACCTGTAGCCTGTCATATGGCATGTACAACATGTGAAATGAAGCCCAAATTGCTACTTGCTAAAAATTAAGCTGAAGAAGATCTGTGTCTGGCCATCCGAAAGCTGCGAATTGAGCCTTCATGGTTGGCTGATTTTATTTCAAGTCACTCCTTTTCATTACAGTTGTCCCAACTATGGACTTGATTTCAGAAGAGCTTAAGATCTGAGTGCAGGCAGTTTTGACATAAGTTATATGAATAAGTGTCATGGTGGGGGAGTTACTTCAGATTTGAGATCAGAATTTGTGCAAACGGTGACTCAATCACCCAAATAAATACGAGTGACATTGATATCACAAAAGCATTACAGAAAAATAGGAGAAAAAAAAATACAAGAGCCCACAAAGACAAAAACAATTCTTCAGAAACACTAAGCTCCCACATGAAACACAACTTCTAAAGTGTGATATTACACTTTGATGCATATGTCTTTAGTGCATGCAACTTGGAGATGATACACTGTTATTAGAGACTCATCATGCCTGATGTGCAATGCAGAGGCGTTTGCTTTGATGAATTGGAATTTGCTGTCATGAATCCAATGGCAGCAATGAGACACATCACTACCACCAACATTTGGAGGCTTATAGCTACAATTACCCTATATTAATACGTAGACATATACAGGATGGAAGCAAATCTTTGTCTTTTTTAATCCTTCATCACAAAATTCTTATTTGATTGTTTTGTACTGCCTATGTGTTTCAACCTTAATCCTACATATCCAAATAAGATTTAATCCTCACAGCTGCACTGAGTGTTCGTATCACTAAACGTGATGTATCTTGAAAATGTATCTTATTCTAGACGTATTATTGTGAGATTTATGCATACTGTATGAAGATGCTAAGGAAGAAAGAAATGTGAGGAAGCATTTCTTCTCTACTTAAAGAGGATTTCAGCTATTTATGATATTTGAGAACAGTACACATAGGAGGAAGAAAGGAAAAAATGGTGGGAGCTGAATTCTTGGTTATATAGCATATACTCATTGGTGATAGAGGAAACTTTAAAATTGCAGATACACAAGTTACAGCTGCTCTGACTATACTGCATGTCATCTAGTTTTAAAACAGAAAATCTGGCTCTGTTTATTCAATGTTAAGACTATCAAACACTTAAAAATAATGTAAACGGGAACTTACAGGGAAGAGCATATGGGAATAACAAGAAGCTGTATAGGTTTCTGAAGTTCTTAAAATTTAATGAAAGGGTGAAAAATTTTGCTCATCAATCTACAAGTTTTGAAAAACTAAGTATTACTAAATGTTTATTTCTCTTCTAACACAGATGCATATTAAAGCCTCCAGCAAACTCCCAGACTTTGGGCAAACTACAACTGTATGATTGCCTTGCTGTTTTCTTCCGCTTTAGGTTTGCATAAAATTCACACCTGACCCAGTATTACAGATCAAAAATTTTATCCACAACTGGGCAAACTGTATGTATGACATAAAGACTATGTCTTATACCTGTAGAGTAACAGCTAGGAGACTTGCCAGCTGTAAAGCTACCAAACTTGCAGTGTCTTTGGTAGAGCATTCTGTTTATTATGAGTTTGTGCATGCCCAGAGAAGCAGCACCCAAGCTGAGATGTTCATGCACATTGAAAAAAAAATAGGTGTTGTCATACTGCTGTCAAACACTGGAGAGAGTAAATTTTCTGGTAGTAATAGAAACCTTCAGTAAACATAAAGTAATAAGTTACCCTTCTCTATATATAGTTTTGAAAGAGCACATAAATATTAACTCTGTATTAAGTTGAAAAGGCTAAAAAAGTAGATAAGAGTACTTAACTCTTGTTTCACGCTTCTTCAGCGAAAGCTAGAAATATGGAATAAGTAAGCATTACAAAATACTGGGTTTTTTTTTTTTTGGTATTTTTTAAAATTTGTTTGCTTGTTTATGTTTTATGAAGCTTATTCACTAATTCACTACAGATATTTCAGTGTTCACTGTTACACTGGTGTTTGTTCTAATATCTGTGTGTTCATCCTCATTTATGATTATGTTAACAATAAGAGGACAATTGTGTATCATTTCCTGTTAGAAAATCTGAAAATATGAGTTGAACTGGTATTGGCTTTACAAACCAACAGTATATAATCCATGTTTCGCACTGAAGAGGGAACTGATGAAAATACCAGTTATGCAAATTGCTCAGTATCGTGCTTAAAAGAAGAGGTGACACCTTGGCAGTTTAATTAAAATTAGACCTTTAATTGCATTAATTCCGCTAGGAATGCGTATATATCAATATAGCTTTTTGTCACATCACTGAAGTATAACACTATTCCAGAGACAGTGTGCAGACTGCCTTCCTACTGATTGGCTTGTACAAAAGTCTTCTGAAAACTATTTCATTTATCATTTCATTAAGTATCTTACTCTTCTATTTTCTTTAGTACTTTGAATTCCTTGAAATTATCTTATTGTTTCAAAATAGGCAAAAAACAATGTTAATTTCAGTTTTATATGTGTTTACATTTATATTTGTTTGGCTGTGTGTTTGCATATTTGTTGTTGTTGGATTTTATTGTTTAGTTAATATTAAATATGTTTCACTACCTTGCTTGTGTCTTGCTTGTGACACGCTATACCTGGTTCCCTTTTTAATTTGTCTGAGCCTGTCTTATCATTAGAAATGTAGTCTGTTATTGATTATATAATTCATTTAGCTGTCCCCAAGATGACAGATCTGCTTATTGTCACAAGAAAGTTGATATACTATACTTTGTTTACAAAGGTTGTACAACACTCAGAAAGTAATGTATAACTACAACATTTTTATAGATTTTACATATTATGTGCATATCATTAACCATTGCATTCAGCAAGAAATGTGTATTTATTTGATAAAAATTGAAACTGGCACTAGAATGACTCTCATTTATTGGTTGTGCTCAAAAAGAAGAGAGCCAGGAGGAACTCATGAGGTGAATTAGCTTATGTACCTTTTAAAAAATCTCAGGTTTTCTAGGCTCTCATGTTTAACTCTTTCAACACTACTTTAATCCACAGAAATTTCCTCCAGCCTTCTGAAGTTTCGTTTTGAGTATATGGTATACTGCATATAGTTATAAGCACATATGGATTCTGCTTCCCTGGATAAGCTTCTCACATATATTCAGTAGATTAAGAAGAGTTTGTCTTGTTAATCCTATACATTAAAATATAATCTTGTTCATAGTTTAATGCTACACTGAAGTAGACATATTTTAAAGTGACAGTTCTAAGAAATACTGTTCTTTCTGTAGCACAGTCCTTCTCTACTTAGAGTCCTGCACAAAACCTGGATTAATGTATTGATTAAAAAGCAATCACCCTCATCATTCTCTTTTCCAACTACACATTTTCAGCCAACCCCTACTTGTAGTTCTTGCTCATGGAACCCAAGTTCCTTCCAGCGGTTCTCTCAGAAATGGAGTATGTAGAGGATTTGAAGATCTGGATATGAGGTGCAAGGAGAATGGAACTCCGTAAATCAGATAGTGTGCTTAGCATCTCTCTATCATGCTGCCAAAAATGCTGTGCACTGCAGAGATATTTGTAAGTAATAATCAAAAAAGAATAATGGGAATATTGAACTTTTCATAGTCAAAAATTGGTCTTTCCTGCATTTGAGCCTGATGCACTTCATTTTCAAAGACTAAAGCAGTCTCGTTCCTATTAAATGCCTAGAAGAACAAGGGAATTTTGTGAGGATTCTTCAAAAACTCATAGTTTTCTGTAATTCTCAGGGCATTTCATTCTTTATGGAAATATGTTTTACAGATGTTGAATACTTTCATCTATCAAAAAAAGAAAAAAAATGATCTGCAACAATTAGTAGCCATGCAAACCCATAAAACTCCAAGTTTTATGAGATGTAGGTACAAGAGGTTACAGACACATTAAATGATCCTTACATTAGGATAGTAAAAATGAACACTTACTGTTAAGAATTTTTGCAACACTGTATTTCACTTTCTAGGCAAATTTTTCCTTATATTTTATTTAAATATTAATTTTACATACTTTGTATGCACCAAAAATTTGTTCTGTGACGTTTCTCCAAAAATCATGATGATTTTTCTGCTTTCTGGAGACATATCAAGAGATACAGTTTTGTTTTTTTTTCATCCAGAAAACAAAAAAGGTAAAAAAAAACAAAACACAAATCATAGAGTTATAAAAAGTTTACATTTATGGATGTCTATGTCTGTTTGCACGGTACATATAGACTTAATACATTTGCTCACTAAGTATGTAAATAAACACTTTTGTGAATAATATCCACACAACTTTTTTAATAGCATGTTAGTATTTTCACACAAGTTTTCAGTCTTATTTTCACACAAAATTTGAATGTTACTGATGCATAACACTCTGTAGAACCCTTCAGTGAATTCAAATCAGATATACAGATTTTCATTTTATGTCGGTCGTTTTTATAAGATTTTATACACTTTGTTTCAATAGAAACAATGATTCATATGTGAAGAAAAAAATTAAAAATACATTTTCATAAAAAGGGCACAAATTATTGATAAACACATCTATGTGTGCAGATTGGTTATTTCTCAAAGGTTATTTGGGGTCATAATTGTAAATCTCATTATCTTGCTGGAAGGAGAAGGTCTCTTTCATTATTACGGTGCTGAGGTCCATATCCCTGAAGCTAATTGCAAGGTATTGCTTCAGAGTTCTAATTGTTTGCCATCAAAATAGCTGTGTAAGCTTGATTAACAGTGTTCAGCAACATTCATAATAGTCCAAGCCTGGTCCTGCATAAAATAGAAACTGGGAAAAAATCAATAAGATTTAATAAGATCAGGAACAATCACTTACAATAGTACATCAATCACACAAAGTAATAGGTGCAGGATTTGATAGGGTCCTGAACTGCCTGAGAGATTCATAACCAGTACTCGTTAATGATTTGTTCATTTACATTTTATCAATCCAGCTACAGCTGACAAGCAGAAGGAGCAGTAAGGAAATATGTTGACTTAAACTCAAGTTTGCAATTAAAAAAATAACAGACAACTTAATAGAAAAATCAGACTTCACTGTAGATGCAGGGTGCGTACGTTTGTACATGTATCCTGTTTTGCTATGAGATTATAATAAATTACTACACTGTTGTGGCTATTAGTGTACCCATAATCCCTCAGAAAGTCTGATAATGTCTGAGCAAAAGTACAACAAAATATAAATTCTCCTTGGTGCTTCACAATGTTTCTCTCTCATTGCATTTTACATAGTTTCATATTTAATATGAAACATGCACATTGCCCTGTTTTTGTGTCCTTTTAAATAAATAAAGCCCAGGGCTTTGCCTTGGGCCAAACCCATATCAAACACAAAAGCGCTAATAATGAGATGGCTTTCTGGTAATTATTATTTAGCATTATATACCATATCAGCAAATTTTATGTCTTTCTAAAGTAAGTTTTTTTACTATCTGAACTTTTTAAAAAAATTGTCACAGTGGATAATGAATAAACATCAAATCTTATTTATCCAGAGTCTTTCCTGTTTGTAATGCATCAATTTTTTGTTTAAAATAAGAAACCCAGAGTCAAGCCAAGCTAAAGTGCTAGAAAAAAAACATGAGCTGACTTTTGTGTGGATAAGTTATTTAAAGAGTGATCTTGTGAGACTGCAGAGCACGCTTTTTTGCCTTTATTGGATCCATTTTGATCAGTACCTCGTTATAATCCAGATTACTAACCTCCCTTTTCTGTGGAGCAGTTTGCTGTTAGACGAAGTAATTTTGATTTATATCCACATTAATGTGTTTCTTTAGACTCTTGCCTTTTTATGTCCTTCCACTGTAATTTTTTTTTTTAAATAGAACCTTAAAATATTTTTTAAAGTATCTTTTTACCCAAAACAAACATTAGTTTCATACTCTTTTTTTGCTTATTTTAGTCAAATTCTTTATTTTAAAAATGGAGCAGTGTGTGTTACTGTCGTATCATCCTGATACCTCTACCATCCAGTATCAGCACAGAGAAAAGTGGTTTTTATTGTGAGGTTTAAAATTGAGACTGACATGCAATGGTGTGATGTGGCAGGAATCTGGTTTGGGTTTGGGTTTCCTATCCTACAACAGATCCTCTGACCTCAGAAACTGTAATGGAGAAGCTTACCAGGTTAGATGACCATATGATTTTTTAAGGAAAAGGGTAACTGAGCTTAGAGTCTGACCTATGCTATGATTTTAAGGTTATATCACTACAGTCTCAGTCTATATGTTTCATGGAGAAGGAAGAGAAGGTTGGTGGCTTTGTTAGAAAATTGGCTCAATCTCCTACTGGATTTCAGAAATTATATCTTTTATATTGCTATTCTGGGACATGTAAAAACTATCAGTTAGTGTATTAATCATGGATTAGTCATAATAACTATTAATTTTATAGCAATTTCAATTTTTTATAACTTTACAAATATATCCTGAACTGGCTAATTAAATCCACAAGCTGTATTAAAATCTGAGTAGTAATAAAAGAGAGGGAACGATTTGAAACAATAATTCTTATGAAGAAGATATTCTTTTTCTGCTCCTGAGCAGGCCATTAATAATTTGTGATTTTTACAAATATTTTTGCTTCAGAAAATGGATGTTTCATGCATGAAAACAAAAGACTGAATTTCTTAGATATTTTTGGTGAAAAAATTAACTTGGCTATTAGATGTCTGGGAATCAACAGCTGCAGCATTTAATTCTCTGAGTAGGCTTGATGAAATAGTTCCCCTTGCCAGCTGCTTTCTAGCCTTCCCTGTAAGTTTCTGCACATGACTCACAGATACCCTGCAGCATCTTCCAAACTGCTGGAGTCATCAACAAGAAGCAAGCATTGTCTTCCATTCTATTCTTGTTGAGTCCAGTTTGCAGACAGTAGCTTAAGTTAATACATGTCCCATTCAAACATTACTGCGACAAGGACAGTTGCCTGAGAAGGAAAGAACAGAACTTGAACAGTCGCCTTTTCAGTTTACTGACAGATGTGAGTTAAAAGCATCAGTACCAGCCTATATTCTCTGTTCCCTGATTAAACACATGTGTTTTCAGGGACAAACCTTCATTCTTGACTGCTGTGCTGGCAATGTAATCTGTAAATCTCTTTAAAGAAAAATAAGTTTAGAAGCAAATTTATTTCAACATCCTGCCTCAGATTCCCCAGTCCATAAGAATAAAACCAGCTACTTAATTTCTGTTGAGTTGTTTGTTCTCAGAATTATAGGTGCATGGTACTGTAAGCTTTCTGCAAATGGGTAAGACCTTTTGAGGTGCAAATATATGACATGGGATGGCGATGGACTTTATTCATCTGCCTGTGGCTGGGGTGATTTGTCTTTTGGTAAGATTTCTCTCATAGTATTTCTTGAACCATGGAGCCTACAATACTGCAGCCTGGCAAAATCTTCTGGTGCTAGATCAGATACATCCTAGACCATCCCAACCAGCAAGGCTGAACACATAGGGTCAGAGCAAAGAAGAAATCTCTGTAATGGCTTGTGATGCAAGGAGAGTTATAAGAAACCAACACTAATATCACACATGGAAGACTGGAGATATCTGCATGACACAGACACTGCTATCACTTGCAGGTATGTCCAGTGATTGATAACATCAAATGCTATCATTCCTATTTAGTGAGTGTATCCCTGCTTGGGCATTCAAGAGGCTATCTAGGAGCCAACTCAGGAAAAAAATCCTCTAGATAAATTTTTTTTGTCAACCCAGTCAATGGGAAGCTGGACAACATGATGAACAAGATGTAGAAATTTGTGGAACTTTTTTGGGGGGGTGAGGAGGGAGAGTGAGGGGAAGCAAATTTCACAAAGCTTATGGCATAGAGCTATCAGATAACTTTACAAATTGTATTAAATGTGAGCATGAGAATAAGTAACTAACATTATATAAGGCATCTAATAAAAAGTGGTATCTTTTGTTGCCTCTGTATTTTGTTTATTGTTTTTCTTTTCCTTCTGAAGTGATTATGTTATTTACCCCATTCTTGTAATAACTCATCAAATCTAAAAACAGTATGGTACAAAGTTCATATTTTTTGCTCAAAAAAACATGCACCAGAACATAGAGTTCAGAAGCGGCTTTTCCCACCAAATTTCTACGTTAAGAAGTGCTTTAATATTTGCTGCTCCTGAAATTTATATGTGACATGATCACATTATTCTAGATTTTGTGGATGTTTAAATGTGTAACAGAGCTATACTTCTATTTATTTGTAGAAAGAAGTGACAATGGAGAGCTGTCAGGTATTCTGGATGAAGAAGAATGAAAATAACACTGGAAAAAGTGATCTTCTTCCAGAGAACCAACATGAAGACAAGATCCACTTCTGGGTAACTACTGCTTGTCTGCAAACAAACATCATGTTCAAATTATTTCCATCCACAAAGGAGACAGAGAAAAGAAAGACCTTAAACAATATGGCACTGATTAGTGTACAATAAAGACACAGAAAAAAGTGTTATGACCTATGGCAGACAACTGGTCTGAACATTTGCTTGTGAATGCCACAGACACAGCAAATGAGAACTAGGGCTTAGAGCAGTGACAAAATAGAACTTCAGACAGAAGTGAAAAAATAAACTCTTGCTTATAAAATTCCAATTATTATTCATGAGCTGGCATGTGTTTTTGAGGCCCAGTTTTAAAAACAACGAATTGAAAATAATGTAAATTTTGAAGAGGGCTTTAAAATAATACTGGTTTTGTCTGGAAGTGAACTCCAGTTTTGAAGGTTTTATGCTTGACTTCTATTATTTCAAGCTTTTGTCCTAGAATATTTAAAATATAAGCTTAATTTTCTTCTCCTTCTTCTTCTTCTTCTTTAAACTTGTCACCATGTTGTCATTTTTTGTCATGTATATTATTCCAGAAGGATTTGATGTCTGGAGTGATTGCATAAATCAACTCAACTATGTCACTACTTATAAGTTTGCAATGTGTTAACTCTCTTCATAATTTACATAATGTTTAAATAATATACCTTCTTTCTCCCTTGTCCCTACATTAATGTGATTAGAATCAGTGGAAGCGCTGTAATTTTCTTGTAAGGTGTGCTTTCCACCTATGCTTGCTTATTATAAGAAGTATAATTTCTAAAACTAGCAGCCTCCGATCAGTTTAGCTGTCAAAAATTATTTTTTTCTGAGAATGAAAATGCATTATAAAATATATTATTGTTTCTATTTAGTATTCCCATTACAGTAAACAAACATCAGAAAATTGTTGCTTTATCTTATTTATTTCCATGCTTACATATAACTGTAAGTAGAAGTGGAATACATCTTCTGATATATTATGCAATTAAATTGATGGATGGTTAATTGAGTCAGTATGGCATACCATATGTGTACTCCTGACCTGAATGTCACTGGTCAGATTAAGGCTTCACACATTTGGCCAAAGAACATATGCTGTTATTGAGAATGTGACTCTAGATGGGATTTTAGTCCATGGAAAAAATCATCATAACTGGCTTTGCTCTTTGCTTGTCAGAGCACTGGCTCCTTAGGAGTCCAGCTGTAAAGAACTTTAAAAATAATGAAAGTTATTAATTAAAAGCTTACTGACATCATGGCCATTAACTTTGTCAGGCTCTTTCATTAATTTATTTTATCTCCCTTATTATATGACATATCCTCATCACAGTGTTTATGCCTTTGCACATCACATTAGATCTTATTGGACTTAATTTGTGTTTGGGTGTTGTAGTGTTTTTTTCTAATGCTTGCCTTCTTTTTAAACAAATATTTTCCTTATTTGTGAGAATGATGCATGTTTAAGCAATAAAGTAACAGAAGGAGGGGAGCTCATATATCTTTAATGACAGTGACACATAGACATCAAAACACATACAGACTGACACAAAAACATGCATGTACATATAGTTACATCACAATTGCAAATAACAGGTATTTTTAGCAGTGCCTTGCTAAAACATTGTTTTCACAATGATTAGTCCTAGTTTTTGGCAGATTTAATATTTCTGTTTAATCTTATTTATCTAAATAATATTTAATGACATTCTATTTTTTGTCAGCTATTTTGCATATTTTTCTTCTAAGCTAGCTATTATGGGAGCTATTTTAGCTTCACAAATGTTTTAAAGTAAATTATGTTATTTTACAAAATTATTGCAGTAGAACATACATCTGAGCAATAACGTTTTATCTTTGACATTGCTTTGATGAGTCATCCATTTTGACATGTAGCTGTCTGCTTTAAAGCTATTTAGTTTGCATCAACACAGAGATAAAACAAGGCTTGAACAATGTGTACTGTAGAAGCAAAATATATACTGTCATTACACGGTTAGAAAAACAAAGATTTGTAATGGGAAAAACAGCTAATAGAGAAATATCTCTGATTCCGTCATTGTTTATTGTAGCAAACTTGTGTATCCTTTGTCCACTGACTTAACCTAGAAAAAGGAGTAGCAGCATTTTTGCTGCATAATTTGTTACTACCACATTGAGGAAGATTATGATAATGTACATATAACAAAATTGACAACAATGGATGAGTACTGTAATTGTGAACTAAATTCAAGGAGCCTGCTCTGAGCATGAGAACTGAGTGTCTTCATTATGATTAGCTTACCTTTTCAAGTGTTCTGCTAGGAACCTCTATCACGTAAATTGAGGCAGGAACTTTATTATCATCACTATAGCAACTGCAGGGAATTTTATTTCAAAACAGTTGGCTACCTGAAAATTTTCTCATGTTGGAAAGAACAGCAGATGATATATATACATTTTAATTCATTTTCATTTATTCCTGTTTTGAAGTGTTCCATAAATGAATGACTTTTTTTTTTTTTTTTTTCTTTTTAAAGACAAGGCGGGCAGTTCCATCTTAAATTATTTTTCTAATCCAGCTTTTTTATTAGGAGAAAAAAAAGGATTGGCAGATCTTCATTGTACTGTTTTAAAATGCAAAATTTTAATTATGCTAAAACATGGAACATTTCATATAGGCCTATTTAATGCACAGTTCTTTTCATTATTTAATTTTTTAGCTTAGCTGCTACCTGTTTTTTCTTTTGGCTTTGATCTTAAATCACATAACCTCACAGCAACAGAGAAATGTGCATTTTTTTCTGTGATGTTATTATATTCTGTGCCTAAAGAAAATGAATAACTACACACATGAGCTTGTAGAATATGTGAGTGAACTGTAGATGCACACAGAAATTGAATACAAATACAAGGAAGTGTCTCTTTTTTATCCATAAAAGGACTGATCACATGTTCACAGCTAGAATTTTTATTGCAGAACACTTTTCTCCTAAAATTGCACAAGCCCCCTATTGTTGTGTTTCCATAATTACAAAACTAGCATCATACTGCAGACAATAGTAATGCTTCAGAAACTGGCACAGGACTTGTATTGCAACCATACAAATGAATTTATTTATTATTCCTTTTTGCACCATATAATTCTGATTTTCTTTAAGGGGAAAAGAGCAAAAATACAGTGTTTTTAAAATATGTATTTTTTGTATGCCTGAGAACTATAGAAATATGCCTTGCTGCCTTGAAATCTTTTTCCTCTATAAAGTATAGGAAGAAATGCAAAAAATCTTATTATTTTTGCAATGGGGATGGTGTTCCATTATGAAAGTACTGGGTATCTCAAAAGTACTTTATATACCAAATATAAACCAATAGTCACTGCTTTAACAAGTGCCTTGTTTTAATTGAAAAAATACAGCATAAAGTTTCCTGCAATCTGCATTAATGAGGAGACCACATGATAGAACAATCTCAACATTCTGCCATTTGCACCTTCCTTGTAACCAAATCACTCCAAATTACTCCTAATAAAAAATAATATTTTGTACATCAGATTTCAGTGTTTTCTTCCTTCCACTGTGAAATCAAAATATGTTCATTTACTTTCATAGACAGAAAGGAATTTAAAGGATTGCTGAAGATGAGAATGTAAGATTGAATGCAAAATAGCCAATGTAGGTGAGCATTTCAGATATTTTGTGTGATGCTCAGTTTTGTCTGATACAGTCTTAGGACTCTCACCAAGATGCTTACCTTAAGAGTCAAGCTGTCCCAGCTTCCTTACGTAATTTATATAGGAAGGTTGTCCCTTCAGAATATAATCAGAATTACTCTCTGGAAGTGCCTTTCTTCTTCCATTGACTATACTTCCTAGGCCTTGGAGCCTAGGGTCATTGTTCTCTTTCGTTGTTATCCTCACTTCTGTAAAATTTTATCAGGTAAAAAACTTTTGTCTCAGATATTCCTCATAGTGGAAATGTATATATTTCAATTCCAATTTTTTTGTGTGTTCATTCATTAATTTGTTTTTTGTATCTTCAAGCTTGATTTATATACTAATCCTGTTGAGGTAGACCCTCAATGCTTTGTGGTTAATGGGTGTCGTGCCAGTGACTTTCACAGGGGCAGGATTTCCTCAGTATCCATATGATTGACCATACATTAGAAATGGCAGTGTGATGAGTTTGGGTAGCTCTGCGAAAGATCAGAAATTAAATTCTTTTTCTGTGCTACTGAAATAATTAATAAAAGAACATCAGGTATTATAGCCCATAAAAATACAAGCAACTGCTTTGTGGAAGACTAGTGATAATACTTTGAAATATTTCTAATCACTGGATTAGCCAATGTGAATTGTTCATCCATTCTAAAGCTGAATTACTGTAATTATTATTATTAACAAAAGTCCTTTGCCAATATTATTCTTTTTGAAATTGAGTTCTCAGTTTACTAAGACAGCGAATCCATCAACCAGTGCATTTAGGTGAACTCCAGTATTTAACTGAAGTCCCACCAGTGCCAGCCTTGCTCTAGATGAATTTAGTGTTAGTGATTATCCACTTGCAGTTTTAAGATTTTGGCAACATGCAGAAAGCCATGTGCGCTAGGGTGTGCTGTCAGGCTATGCTGCCTCATGGGCTTTGGCTGCCTTTGTTCTGGCATGGCACAGCTGCAGGGTCTTGTTCAGAGCTGAGAGCCTCGTTGGTAACTCTCACCTTTCTTCACTTGGAGTTTGACTTTATGGTCAGGCCTTTGGCCTTGTTCCTTGCTGTAACAATCTCTTGTACCTTGTTGATCCTGATCCTGACCTTTTGGTGTCGGAACTCGGGGTTTGATTGTGGGCCTCACCAGCAGTGTATCTGTGATCCCTGCGTTGATCTGTATCATCAGCCCTGCTCTGCTATCCTTGTTTGGCAAACTGAGATGAAGGTCAGTTGAAGAGGCACTGCGTTGTCTGTCTGCACATTACCCACAGCCACTGGTTGGATGCCCTTTGTAGAGCAGCCCCCTCATCCTTCTCCCTGACAATGTAACTGCCAAGGATTAAGCAATAAGCAATAGAAAATCAATATTCCTACAGAAGTTGTTCAAGTTTTTTTTTGTTATTGTTTTCTTTCATTCTCAGTACCAGCTTTGATAAACTTGCAGCTGAAAATAATTCATATTTAGAATGTCAGGTTTTTGGTCAAGACATAAGCAAGAGTATATCCCAGCTTATCCCCTCTTGTACACCACATTGATTGTCAAGAACATAGAAGCGCTGATTGAAATCTGTGTTTTGTTGAATTCAGAGCAGCAACTTGAACTTGAGCTGCTATACAGCTTCTGTCTGTCTTCAGTACTCATATACTCTGTTACAAGAAAATGTTTCACTTAGCAAAGTAGGCATTGTGCCAGAAAGTGAATGATTACCTCCATGACTAAAGGATTAAGGTGCTTGTTTGTGATTTTGATTAAGGAATTCCAGCCTTAGAGAAACGAACATTTGTGCAAAAGAGAACAGTGCTAACAGGATGCAGGGCAAACACAGAGAAACTAAATCAACATGTGATGCTGGCACCTGGAAAGTGACTACTTTAACTTCATTTCTCAAACACAGATAAATGAGGTGACAGCAACTGGTTATCTGAGGAAAGCCGAAAGGTTTGTTCTCAATGATTTGTCCTCAAGGTCTCTATGCAGAAAAGAGTAATGCTGCACTGAAGTTCAGAAAAATTTTAATTTTCTGTTGGAAATTCAGTTCCTTCCTGTTTGTCCAAAGGGCTACCTTCTTTGTATTCTTATGTACAGGTAGTAACACTTAGCATAATAACAAACAAACAAAACAAACAAACAAACAAACAAACAAACAAAAACATAGTTTAACATTGATGTCTTTCTTGAGTATCAAAAAGTATGTATTTTTCATCTTTTCCAGTTCTTCACCATTTTCAAACTCTTAAAATACTGGAAATGATAACTCATGCATAATACATTTGGTTAAAATTCTATGAGTTATTTTTAATTTTAATTTATTTAGGAATCAAATTAATCTCATTTTTCTCATTGAGTATGTTATTATTTCTTGTAAAGTAATCATTAAAACATTTGAAATAATAGAAGTAGAACAAGAAAGCATACAAAATATGTAGGTTTAATAGTAGATTGCTTTGTTAAGTCAGAAAGAATTAAACAACTGTAGACAGTAAATATTTTAATGCATGTTCTCCTCATACATTCTTAATTCAGTTACTTACATTAGAATAGTTACGAAAGAAGCACAACATTTTTTGCTAAATCACTTACTATAGGAAGCAGTTTTTTTAAAAAAAAAAAAGTTTATCCAATTACAACACATATGAATGAACATTATTATGTTGATATCTAATTTAAGAAATGTGTTTCTCGGGAGTCAAGAACAAGATTCATGTTATTTGTGTCCAAGAGGGGAAGGGGAGGTATCTTGCTTTGTTACAAGAAAAAAGAGACAGGGCTCTTCCAAGGTTATCTATTCATGTTGTAAAGTTTGGACAGAGAAACACTCCTGAATCAAGATCTTGACCAGGAGTGACACATGAGATTTGAGGAAAAATTTGTTCAACTGACTACAGGAAGGAGAAGATGTGGGAATTTATAGACTGGCTTTACATTAAAGACACTTCACAATGGTAAAAACAGAGATAAGAAAGATTTCTCTTTGAATTATCAGAGATACTCTTAAAAATACAGGGTATGTTTTTCCATAACATGTTAATTGTGGAAAACAATATCACTTTTAATTGAAGGTATAAATCTGAAACAATAGAATTTTATGTTATCATTTTTAATATATATACAAACGACTCACCCTGTTTTGTTTGTGAAATTCACTGAAGAGTGAAGCTGTAAAACCTCCTGAGAAATTACCTGAAGAAATAAAGGCCTTAGAATGTTACTTGAAGCCACTGCCAATTCATAACTCAATAGAAGTTCTCAGCACTCCAACTCCAGAAGGAAAAAAATTCTCTTACCTCCTAGGGACTTCCTGAAAGTCGGAAGAGAAGGAGAAAGAAATAACTGAGACATCATTACTGACTTATTGTTTCCGTAAAGCACTCCTTTTTCCTTCTCTCAGCTGAAGGCAAATGATGTCTTTTAGTGTGGAAGGGCACCTCATTTCCCAGAGAAAAGCAGAGGACCAGAATTCACTGTACCCTCATTGCACTCACCTTCATCGTACATGTTCAGTTGTTTGACTATTTAGGAAGGGAAAGAAGACAGCTCTGTTTCATTGTATCACCTTGCAGTTCTACGTTTCCCTCATTCACAGTAAAATGGAGAAATGCACACTTAGAAGAGATCATTTTTTCTCTTATTTCTAGTAACAGAGATCAATGGCAAGTAATACAGATACTAGCGCATTTATAGGATTCAACCTCAGAAAAAGTTTTCTGCTCTACTGTACTTTGATTTGGCTGATTTTATGTACAAAAAGAGACTATTCAATATTCGAATGGATGCCAAGTACAGTAGTATAGTGCTTTAACCTTCCCCTTTGAGATATTTTAGTTCAGTTGGTGGCAGAGAAAACCACAAACTGTGGCATGACTGTCAGTCTCATAAATGATTTGTGACTGTGTAAATGCAGATGCCATAGCTGTCATGTAATCTGCACACAGGCTATACTAAGAACGTAACTCAGACCCTTCTGCTCCAAGAACACAGGCCTTTTCCATTTGTACTGTTCCATTAACTGTTGAAATGGCTTAAAACTAGAACAATTTATCCCTTTCCCTTTTGAACTTTAGTAAAATAGGACAGAGCTCTGAAATAGCTTTCATTCACAAACCAAAATTCTCCCAATGTGATTTTCTAAAGCAAACATTTAAATCCAGTGATATCTAAATAGCTGTCAACAGTATTATGGGGAGCTGTAGAAAACTTTAGAAGTAAAGCTCAGAAACAGATACATTTTCCTGGTTTCGAGTGTCATTGTAAACCACAGATTCATAAATCTGGATTGAGTATAACATCTAATTTATGGGTTTGGATGGAAACCACCTAAAAGCTGCAAATGCTTGGGAGTTTTTATTGTAAAAGGCCCAAAATTGCAATTCTGGCTAAGATTTGCTATTTGAGGGAGTTCACTAGAACCAAAAAATCACAAAGCAATGTTAGGAAGAAATGAAGCCATGCAAATTGAAGTCAGAAAGGAATACACCAACATTTTGGAAACAAAACAACCCATAGATCACTCATGAAGTTTTTTTGTAGGCCAAAGATTAGAGGACAGTCACAAAGCCCATCATGTATATATTTCTATTCCGTAGAAAACAGAATACTCTTTTCTCTGATTTAATAGAGGTTGAAGGCCAAAAGGACTTTTAAAGGCCATAGGATTAACTATAAAAAATGTATGACAGAAACTTGCAAATTCCCTACTGTTTACTGGCAGCAACGTTGCCTCCTTTTTTTTCATGGGCTCTTACCAATGTTTTTAAGTATCTAAAGGGCAATTGTCAGGAGGATGGAGCAGGGCAGTTTTCAGTGGTGCTCGGTCACAAGGGGCAACAAGAGGGCATTCATCTGAACCTGAGAAAGAACTTATTTATTGTGAGGGTGACAGAGCACTGGAACAGCTTGTGGAGTCTCCTCTGGAGATGCTCAAAAATCCACCTGGATGGTTTCCTGTGTGACCTACTGTTGGGAACTTGCTCTGATAGGGTGGGTGGACTAGATGATCTTCAGAAGTCCCTTCCAACCCCCATGATTCTGAGTTTCTGTGTGACTATTTATTCCTTTGTAGAAGCATTGCATCATTTTTCTGAAACTTTAAAGGAAACATTCTAAAGATATTACAGGAAACAATATTTTCCCAGTTATGCGTTTAAACATACCAGCAGTGCTGAATAGTATCCTGTATTTTCTGTATTTTTGTATTTGAGGCTGTTTCAATTTTTTCCTTTTTCAAAATTCATTGTACCTATAGATCTTCTGATGATTATATAGAAAAGACTAGAACAGAGATGTAGTGTTTAGTTGTTGCTTCCAAAATTTATACTGCCAGTAACTTAATGAACCCTCTGGAGATATGCTCCCACGTGGAGCAGGTTCGGTCTTTGCTTGAGGAGGTTTAAATTAGTTGTTTCTTAGAATAACCTGTGATGAAAGCAATGCTACCAACTGCTTTTCTTGTCACTAGCTCGTCAGGGCAATAAACCAATTAGTTGCTGCTATAGAAAGACTTGTTTCTTGCTGCTTTAAATTCTTGGTAAGGATACACAGCACCTCACACACTTTCAGAGTCAGCAATTTCAGTTCATTATGATTGCAAATGAATGTGTTTCTTCACAAAAGCAGTTTTGTTGTCAAAAAGGACTTGTTACATCGTTGTTTTATGAAGTGCTAGAAGAATACTGGAGTGTGGGGGTGAGAGGGAAGAGAGGAGGACGTGGTTTGCTTCTTGAAAGATTTCAACCATTCATTTTTTATTAATGCTTTTGAAAAATGTTTAGCCCTCATTTAGAAGTAGCCACGTACTGCTCCTAATTTGTTTGCAACAAATACCAGTGTAGAACAGAACTGAAGCTCATATCTTTCTAGAAGTTTAAAATTTCACCTTTGAAAATCCTATCCATTAAGAAATTATTTTATCCCTGGAAATTAAATGCGCTTAAGAACTTAAACAATGTATTTAGATTTTATGAATGTCCATTAATTTATTACTTAGAAAGGAGACATCATTTTGCCATATCTGATTTCACAAAGTCTTTTGAGAAAAGTGGAATATCCTTACCTTCTAAAATGTTCTCAACAGGAATGCCAAAGGCTTGGCTTTGTAACCAATAAGATATAGAGTAAATAATTAATTCACATGTTAATTGTCATGGAAGAAGGTCACATCACAGATGGAAGAGTATCTTTTCTTTGTAAAAGAATGAATTAAATAATCAACAAATTATAAATGTACTTTTTCTTTCAGGGTTTGTTTTTTTTGTTGTTGTTGTTGTTTATTTACCCATCTGTTTATTTCTTTACTTGTATTTGAATATCTAGTTTTTTCATAACTCTCAGTTCCATAAGAAATTTGGTGTTACATTCTGCTATTCTGCTGGAACTCCTGAATTTCCAAAAAACCCTGGAAACCAGTAGTGACGTCTCTGAAATAAGAACAAAAAAAATATCACTAATACAAGTATTAGTAAAGTATAAAGTTTCAATCACATCTGTCAGAAAAGATTATAATACAGAATTCCTCTAGAGGAAGGATAGAAAACAAGCCAGGGAGAGACTGGTGTGGCAGTACTTTCTCCACTGACAGAAGTGAGTGTTTGGCTAAGGTTGTTACTGTTTTGTGTGTGAATCAAAAACATTTTGTTGCATTACTGAGGTCTCTTTCCTAGAACAGACTTTTGCTTGAAGCTCTCAACTGTTATTTTTGAGTGTAGTTCCACTTCTCTCACAAGAATAAAAAAGCTCAAGAGATCAGTCTTGTACTGTTCAAAGTGCTCTTTCCCACTAGGATCAGAGATAGACCCTAAAGTCTTCAGACTGGACAAGATATCATGGTGCAGATATAGAGGATTCAGCAAGCAGAGAGTTTTGTAAAATAGATGGTTCAAAGTCAGCACACTTCATCCCCTCACATCTCTGGAGCCATAGTGGAAAGGATCATTCTAAACTTTTAAAATATTTTTTTATTTCTATAAGGGAATAGGAAACACCACTAACTTTGGTTTGGCCTGCTGAATCACAGAATCGTAGAATAATTAAGGTTGGAAAAGGCCATTAAGATCATCTCATCTCATCCAACCAAGAACTCACCACCACTATGCTCACAAAACTGCATAACTCATCCACTTGTTTCTTGAAACACTTCCAGGAAGAGTGACTTCACCAATTCCCTGGGCAGCCTGTTCCAGTGCATTACCACTTTATCTGGGAGGAAATTTTTGCTAAAATCCAACCTCAACCTCTCCTGGCAAAACTTGAGACCTTTATATCCTACCCCATCAATAGTTACCTAGGAAAAGAAGCCAACACTCTCACTACAACCTCCTTTCTGGAAGTTGTAAAGAGCAATAAGGTCTCCTCTGAGCCTCCTCCAGACTAAGGAATGCCAGTTCCCTCATCTGCTTCCTATAAGACTTGCGCTCCATACCCTTCAGAGCTCTGTTGCCCTTCTCTTGACACACTCTAGGGCCTCAGTGTCTTTCTTGTAAGGAGGGGTCCAAAACTGAACACAGCACTTGAGGTGTGGCTTACCAGTGCCAAGTACAGAGGGACAATCACATCCCTGGTCCTGCTGGCTACTCTATTTCTGATACAAGCCAGGATGCCATTGGCCTTCTTGGCCACCTGGGCACACTGCTAACTCATATTCAGCTGGCTATTGACTAATACCCCTAGATCCTTTTCCTCTGCAGAGCTTTTTGGCCAATGAAGGGAGAATTAAAAGTACGTACTCTACAACTATGAGACAGAGGCCTGAGGCAACAAATGGGCTGAGATAAGAGTGTTACATTTACTCTGATGACTCTTACAGCGACTCTTTAGCCATCTGAGCAGTGTCACCAGCCTATCAGGGTATATAAAGGCAGATAGGATCGATATAGAGCAGGAAGAAAATGTGTGCTATGGAGACAGCATCATATCTTCCAAAGGAGAGACTTAATCCCGAATACATTCAGAACATAAGGCCTCAAAGGCAAAGTTAGAGGTGATCTGCTCAATGATCTCTCTATATGCATGGTTAAAAATATGGGATCTGCCCCACTTTCTCTTTTTTTCCTTTTTCATGTCTAGTTTTTAAGAGCACCTGGTGTTTTTATAGTCTTTCATCATAACAATTCCTAAAATGCTGTACAAATTTAACAAACAGATATAGGAAAAATGTATGGGTGTATGGGAACTGCTGAATCACAGCCTGATCCTCTGATTGATCACCTGAAGCGAGCAATAAGTCAGCCCTGGGAGCACAGGCAATTCACTTGTGCTGATGGAAGGGGTGGAGCCTGGCTCCCCCTCTCCTAGACCCATTTAATAGCTGACTATGAGTGGGGAAGGATCTCTTTCTGGAGATCCCTCTTGTGGAGTTTTACAGTGAGCCCAGGACAAGGGTAAGCACTCTATCTCTAGCCGAACTCTCTTATATTTCATAATTATAACATCTGTATATTCATTGATTATACACTTAGTGAGCCAGGCAGGCTAAATATACTAAAATTTACATCATGTCCTTTCTATAGCATAAAATGGCCTTGGAAGGTGCAGGTAGGACCGAAGTGGTATGGTCTACTTGCATCTTGGGGGAGTTTATTGGAGGTGGGAGGCTCAGTAGTCCCTCCAGTAATAGGTACATGGCCTACTGACATTGTGATCAACACTCCAATCTTCATTGCTAAAGGGGCCCCCATCATGTCCCTGTAGCAGATCAGGACACTCCCTTTAGTGCCTGATATCATTATGCAGCTGCAGACATCCGGACAGAAGGTGTGGTACAGGTAGCCGGGACGTGCCCCAGTACAAGCTGAAGTGTTGACTCAGGATAGAAATACAGCCTGTATGTTGCCCTGGAGAGCAGACCTTCCCCTCCTGGTACCCCCGAAACATCTGTATTACTCCCTCTGAGTCTTTAAGCCTTCAGGATCACCAGAAGGAACGAAATGCCATCAGAGCATTGCAGTGTTACTGTCAGATCATGTGCAACGCCTGGTGATGGTCTACATGGGACTGATGGAACATAGGATGGACCTGCACCTCATAACCACGTGTGTCCAGTAACATCATCAAGCACTGGCCCATAAAAGAATGTGAACTTTCACTGACTGTCATTTGTCTTGAATTGTACCAACATGTGTTGTGAAGGAAATTGTATGAGTCGCGATATAGCAGATCTCCTTATTAGGAAAAGATCTTCAAAGCTGCTTGTCAAAATGTTCCTTTGTTAAATGCAAAAGAAGGAGTTATATGTCCACAGTAAATTGTGAATTTGAGATAAAAATCATGTTGAAAACCAAAACAAAATAAAAACAGCAAAAAAAAAAATCCATACATTAACACGTAATTAAAAGAGAAGAGCTAGGAATTGTAAGCTGTAGCTGTGAAAACTGTTGGCCTGCAGTTATGCAGAAGTTGTATATGGATTGATAATCTTGGTCAAATTTTGACCATTTAAAACTTTTAGATCTTTCTTGGAATCCCAGAAGGAAATTCTCATGAGAAAAGCAGCAGTTCATTGAATAAGTTATTTCATTCTACTTTTTTGTGGTGTTGCAGATGATACAAGTATCTGTTCCCAGTCTGCCTTAAAGGTAGTCTCATAAATACCGAGGAAAGTGAATGACTTGTCTGTCTGTTGAATAGAAATACATGGGCATGTCTGCAACAGAAATCAAGTGATCATCAGGAATACAAAGAAAGAAAGAAAAAGAAAAACAGAACCTCTTCCATGGGTAACTGTGACTGGGGAAGCGTTCTTTCTCTCATACTTCTATGAAGCTCTAAGCCTGTGCAACCCTGCTCTCAATGTTTTTTTTAAGGTCACTTCACGGGTGTTTTTGTACAGCAAGGTACAAAAATCTCTCTGATCTCTGCATGAAGGAGGGGAAACTTCAAAAGTCACAGAGGGAAAAAGCTCAGTATACAAACCTCCTAAGATCCTTTGAACGGACAACGTTGAAACTGGAAAAGATATA
Source organism: Tetrao urogallus (assembly GCF_951394365.1). NCBI lineage: Eukaryota > Metazoa > Chordata > Aves > Galliformes > Phasianidae > Tetrao > Tetrao urogallus. The sequence continues at coordinate 29,468,319 of NC_136815.1, read as the reverse complement.
TCCTACCTCAAGATCACAGGGTCAGTGTAATTTTCCTGCTGTAATTTAATGTGCTTGCTTTTGAAACTTTTGGCCCAGAGAATGTATTTAGCTGAATTAATCTACTTTTGGTCACATCATCTCCTGTTTGGGAAACATACATGTGTGGGAGATGTGGAAATGGTACCACTTGGAGAGTGGAAGAAGCCGAGCAGATCACTGAGGCTGCTGGCAGTCTTGTCTGGCATATCTATAATTCAAAATCTTTAAGATTCTACAGTATGGATGTGAAAGGAGATTGCAGTCCTATGAATTTTATGCTTTGCTCTTGTCATGTGGGTGGATGATGACACCAAATATTTGGTCTGGAATTGAATATGCTGCATAGTTATGCATTCAGAAATCTGAGCCAGACTAGAATGCTCAAATAATTTATGAATTTTTAGTAGACTTCCTACTGTAAATGTTTAAAGCTGTAGCTTAGTAATAAGATATTTGATAACAGTGCTTGAAAAGGCACCACTTGAGAGTTATTAAAAAATATCTACAAAGCTTAAATGTTTTTAAGGAAAATAGACAGATATATCCATCTTTCTTCCACTCTTTGAATGAAGACAACAGAAGAAGCTAAATAGAAATAAACAAGTCAGCTTGAAATTTCACAAGCCAAAATGGGATAAAATAGGTTTCAATTATGTTTCAGTACCAAATGAAGAATATTTTGCATTAGGATGTTTTGTATATATAAATATATACATATTTAAATACATACACACCCATATACATACTAATAATACACATAGGTATACATAAGTACACTCACATTAACAAGCAACAATATATGGCTTGTTGGAGGCTTAGATTGTGTGAACTATTGTACTCTTTTTCATAATCTGCAGTATCATATCATACGTTGTTTTAATAAGAAAACTAAATTAAAAAATGTAATGATGCTACTGTGAAGCTACTTTATTATTTGTATAAAGTATTTATAATAATTGATTGTATGCCACAGAATTGTGTAAACTTGTAATATGAAGGAAACCATCAAGAACGCAGTATTTATTTTCCTTGTCTAATGTGCCATAGTGTTTCCAAGATTGCAATGCAGCAAATAAGAGTAATGTCTGATGGGGCACATTGAACAGCTCCCCAGAGACCCTGACAGGACAGCATATTATAACTTTCAGGGCTCCATTTATGGGAGCATGGTTTTCTTTAATGTTTTCTATGTTTCTAAAATGAACTATGTAAAAACAATAAGAAAATTCTATGGAGAGAAACATTTTGTCCTAGTGAATTAATTTTAATTGGCTTTTGTTTTTCTTTACTATTACAGTACTCACTTTCCTTGAGGAAGATGCATAAATGTTTAACCTAGCATAATTATATGTATTCATTCTTATTCCATAAGTAGTTTGTGCTTTAATTATGTTTATCATTTGGTCTGTTGTATATTTGTGCTACTCAGAGAATTTTAGAAGTGTTTCATTTTCACAGGTTTCTACTATTTTTCTATAGATAAATTAGGAAAGCTTGAGAAATTGCATACAGAAAATTGAAATGAGGACTACACGATCCTTTCTGGGACTTGCCTTTTGGTGTTTACCTCAAATCATGCTTGTATGTGTGTGCTTGATTTACATTTAGCAATATCTAAGTGCAAATAGTAATCATACACCAAAGTAAACTGGACTATATGCAATTGCTTCCTCTGTTTCTTCAATTGCAGTTGCAATCCCATAGATTCCAATCTTGACAGGTAGCATAATTAGAAAATTCTCTTTGTCTTATTAAATGTGACTCTTCTCAATAGAATTCACTTCATTGCGGGCAAAGAACAGAAAATATACTTCAAATCTAAAATGGGAAATCAAGGGGGACTGTTTTATTTTTATCTGTCTTTGTGCAAGCGACATTATTATCAAAGGATATTGTAATGCTGAAAATGTACTTTTGGGATTTAAATCACGTATTAGCCTGGAAAGCAAAAAGTGCTGTAGGGCCCATGCAATATATTTTCTCATTAATCTGATTGAAAGATTATCCTTCCTATAGCTATGAAAAGTCTAATACCCATATATCCATCTTTCCTGCTAGTAAAATTCAGCTTTGTGCGTAGTCATTGTCTCTTGTGTCTGAGGTCCTACACTCTTCTTCATTTCTCTGTATAAGCCTATCTGTATTAAAATAAATTCAGAGCAGGCCGCCATTTCATGCACACATTTTGATTATTTCATAAGCTGCTGAGGAAAATGGAAGTATCAGCAAGTCATGCAGTTTTCTGGTAATGTAATGCTGTCATTACTTCAGTGGTCATGTGAAAAAGTTTAGCTATAATATCTTTGACAAATGTTCAGTGAGTCAAAACAGTGCATTTAAATGAAATGCAGATATGAATGAGCCATTATTACAATCACAACTCCAGCTTAGAAAATATTAAATATGAATATATACACTTTCACAGTAACCTGACATTTGTAATACATAACTAGCTGTGCGTTTCTCACCCCCCTCCTCCCATTTTCTTCCCCATCATCCCCCAGATTGAGAATAGAGGAAGTCATTTTGATCAGAGGCTGCACACAGTAATTGAAGACACTCCTGATGATTTCATGCAATCAGAGTGGCACATTATTTGTGATGAAAATTAAGTAAAGAAGGAAAGCAGATTTATGGGTTGTCTTGCTTATGGTCAACTGCCTTTGCAAAATATTAGCAATTCTATTCTAACCACCCCACCTGCATATATACCTTTCCTCATTGTAGATTTACTGAAATTTTCATATAACCTCAGTCATAACTTGCAGTACCTCATGATCTTAAGCTTTTAATGAAGCTAGAGAAGATGTCTTAAACTGAATGATTTCTATTCTGAGCTTTTTGAGTGCTGATAGCATGAACAGTATAGATGGCTTTAGCCATAACTGTCACACAGATAATATTCTTTTATGCCTCAAGACACAAAGATGGTGCTGTAGATAACCAAAAGGAATAAGCTGCCTCCATCGCTAATCTGTAGCTTTGAAACACTATAGCTTTTGCATGGTTAAGAAAAGGTGAAATCACGTAGAAGTATAGCATGCTAGACTTTTTTAAGTGAAAATAGAAAAGAGAACTAAACGTTTTCATATTTTGTAATTTGTATCCAGCCTGGATCAAATCAACTATATCCTCATTTTTGTGAGTTTGTGGATAACAATTGAAAATGCTAAACAATCTGAAGCTTCCAAATTCTCCTAGGATACTTTACGCTAAACTAGTGAAATTCAAATATGAGGAATAGTTAGATGTATTGTTCTCTTCAGAGTTTAACTTTCAAGATGTTTCATACAGTCTTTTGGTTGGTTTTATAATACATATAATAAATTTTGTCCACAATAATATCCTCTTTGTGCCAGAGGAGTATAATTTCTGTTGATTATTTTTCAATATATAAAAGCAAATACTACTGAAACTTCAATAAAACACTGAAGTTATTTTTACATGTGTCATAGTCAAACATCAAATTACAGTTAAAGTAGGAATACTGCAAAAAGTAAAATTTCTAGTCTTTTTCCCTTTGAGGTGGAAATGACTACAAAGAACCTTGTTTATTCCCATTCTTTGAAAATATTTCTGAACAATTTTAACATTAAGGTTGCATTTAATTTTTCTTATAATTTGTCCATTAAAACATCTTATGTTAATATTAAAAATAGATTTATATAAATAAATAAAAATGAGGAACCAGTATCATTTCTGCTACCTGGATTTTTTCCACATGCAGTTAGATATCCTTAATCAAAAATCCTATTTTATGAGAATACAGCCTGACATGAAAGTGTCAGGAAGCAGCAAAGGAAAAATGATGAACTAAACATCAGTAGAGTTGGATCCATGATAATAAAAAAAAAAGAAAAAAAAGTGGGAGTGATTTTTAGACACTGCAGTACATTTTCCAGAGAAAAGAAAGTTCTACTCATGCAATGTGAACAGGTTTTTTTCTTTGAATATTTGAACTATCAATAATATGCTGCTAATTTGTGCTCCAGAATACAATCATTGCTGGGACAAAAATACAAGGCTGGCAGGAAGCTACTAAATGCACAGCAGTATTTGAAATTGAGCCATGGTGACTTGTTATGGCATGCTGACATTATTGCTTCTTGTATATAGTTACATAATAATCTCTGAACTAGATTTTAAAACTGGACTATAAAGCAGTTAAGAGATCAAAATCTGGCTTTACCATCAAATACCTAAGCTTCATGCTTAGAACTAGGCAGGATTTCTCTTGGTAAACCACTGCAAGCATTTCAAAATAAAACAAAATATGATTGTATTTCTGCTAACTGCAAGAACTATAAGGTGTATTTGTACAACAACAACAAAAAAATCAAGCTCTTCTCTTAATTAAAAATGAGATTTTAATCTAGCCATGGATTCAGTTAATGCATATGCCCAATTTCACTTGAATTCAGGTAGCTCTTCAGCCATACCAAACTGTCATTGCTGCTTTTACAGCAAGAGCAGGACATCAGTTATTAGGTGATCAAGAAAATGTGTATATTTTTGTTGAGAAAAATTCCAAATATTTACTTAGGAGAAATACTGAATCAGAAACTGGAATTCATTCTGTGACTTCACCCATTACCCTGAGAGAAATAATACCTTAATACCAATTCCAGAATTACTTTAAAGGAGACAAGCAACAAGGCATATTACACAGCACTGCCACATACACATAAGAAATTTTAGTCTTTTAGACATAAGAAGTCTTTTTTAGCCCAACTGGTGATGTGCAATTGTTGTTCATGTGGCTTATTTGTGTCTCACTGCCAGAAGATCACAAAAGGTCTAACAGTCTGTGGTTTTGTTTATACATTATAAAAAAGGTATTAATTAAATCTTTTTCTTTTTTCCTGGAAAACTAATAAAGAAACATCTCACAAATTAACTATCTTTTGATTTTGTTCTTATGCATCCTAAAACACTTTCGATCATTGCACATATTCAGTTATTAAATTAATATTAAGGAAGAATGTTATATGAATATCTAGACGATATTCATTGTATGCCAGCTCAAAAAATGCACCAAAATACAGATAGTGATCATTGTTTCTATGTAGGCATATGAAGACCTTTACAATTACAGATTACAATACAATAGAATTATGAAGAGCTTATGAATACTCTACAGTGAGTAGACAGTCTATGCATGCAAATTTTCTATGCTGATGCTGCTGAGTAAGAAGCATTTATTTCTCTGAATTATATTTTCATCCTGAAGGGTGTGAAGGAGGCATCTCTCCATTTTTCAGAAGGCTAGAACCAAATCAACCACCATTTCTCCTGACTATTTCTCCACTGGACTTGTGTCTGTGCTGCAACCAGACATGTCTTGTACCTGGATAAGCAATATTTGTGTTTAGAGAACAAGACAAAATTGGATATAGATATAGAAATGTCAAAGAAAACTCTACTAGTAAACTTCTTCTGATGGAGTTGCTCTAAATAAATTGGTTACGTTTACTTTACAAGCTTCAATTTAGGTTATTGCAAACTATTGCATTCTAAACCCTTAGGAAACTCAGCCCCACACAGCCACTTAGACTTATCAATGGATGAGGGAGAGAACTGGGAATGTAAAAATGAGAAAAGTAATGGGTGGAAATAAAAAAAAAAAAAAAAAAAAAAAATGTTAAGGAAGTATGAGGAGTAGAAGGTAGAAAGGGGAAGTGGGATAGAAAGAGAAATAAATTCAAGACAAATAAGTGATACAAAACCCAATTGCTCACCAGAAGCTGACCAATATTCACCCAGACTCTGAGCAACAGCAGCCGTTGTAAAGTTCCCCTTCATCTTTTATTCCTTAGTGCAACATCACATGTGGAATATTCCTTTGATCAACTGGGGTCACCTGTCCTGGCTGTTTCTTCCCAGTTCCTTGTGCACCCCAGCCTCATCACTGGCACAACACCATGAGAGGCAGAAAAGTTCTTGACTCCATGTGAGCACTGCTTTACCACTAAAACACTAAAACAGTGTTTAAAACAATGATGTAAACACTGTTTTCATTACAAATCTAAGACATAGCACAATATGAGCTACTCTGAAAACAAACAAAGCTTTATATCCCAGAAAATATCAGCACCCTAAGAAGGACAACAAAATTGTGTGATTAATAGCATTTGTATTAGTATGAGCTAAAACAGAACGGAGATGTAATGAACAAGTGACTTATGAAAGCCATTTGCATCTGGACTATTTGTTGATTAAATAAGAGAGCTGGGCTGGTTCAGCCTCCAAAGAGAAGATACCTGCTAAAACTTCCTAATGGAGGGATCAATGAAAACTGCCTGATTCTCAGAGATGCAGAGTACCAGTAAAAGGAGAAGATGGACACAAGACGAAACATAGGAAATTCTGGCCTGGTATGGGGGAAAATGGTTACCTTGAATTTGATCAAACATTGGAATGGGTAGAACCTGCTTCTATCAAAGGACTGGATGAAATTACCTTTAGACGATGGTGTTCATTTAACATAAGATTCTGTTATTATTTTGAAATTTATATCCTTTAAGTTAGCTATTCAATATCATACAAGTCTCTCAGAAAACTGACATTTTCTACATAGTTCAGAGAAGAAAAGAAGCTGAATAAAGTGAATTAATTCCACTTAAACAGCACTGATTCTATAGACTAGTGACTGGGGGGCTCCATCAAGTGTATTAAAAAAAAAAAGAAAGAAAGAAAAAAAAAAAGAAAGAAAAAAAAAAAAGGTGCTCATGCATAAAATTCAAACTGGATATCTATGGTTAAGTGCCAGAGCTAACTGTTTAAGACATTATGTTCATGATTTGGCTTTCATGAAGATTCTTGATGTGTCAGATTATACTTCCCGACCCGTTATTACTAGACTAAAAGGAATGTGCTGTTGAGAACATCTTTGAAACATTATCAGTGCTACTTGAAATTTCCAACGACTTTCATCATATAATTTTAGTATCATATGGGAATTAGTACAGTACTGGTAATATGCATATTAGGAAAAAAAAGCACTGCATAGATGAGCTTATGTCTCAGTTCTGTCACTTTATCATGCATTACAGCATGATATTCTATGCAGTAGTAAAACACTGATAAATAAGTTGTGGTAAATATAATGTTATGAAAAATATGATTGCACAGCTCATCGGTTATATGCCATTTTACTTCTTGAAAACTTACAATGCTTACAATGTATAAGATATAGAAAATGCAACCAATTTATTTTATTTTATTTTATTTTTAAAGGCAGATTAATTTACAACCAATGACAACATCTCTTGTTATATTGTAATGATGAGGTTTATAAGATCATATACTTCTGGACAGAAATGGATCACTGAAAGGTCAGAAATTAATTTTTATGCACACATGCAATTTTTTTCTTCAGATAAAGATTTTTTTGTTGATGATCTTTGCTTATATTCAGTGGAAGCTTGAGAAATTCATCAGTGAAAATAGTAAAGTAATCTAGCAGACTTTAAGAAATCTAGAACTTCTTTAAGTGATTCTAGAACATAGTTTCTTTAAACTAAAAGAATACATGATCAAACCACGTTACTTGTCATTGTAATTTTGTAACAATGTTTTTCCTCCTCACATATTAGGAAAATGAAATATTAGTAAGGGTTTAATAAATCAAATGTATCAATACTAATGAAGTGTCATGTTAAAATAGATGATGAGTTGGAAATAGAAAACTTCTAATGTTACTGCTGTTTTTGTTTCCATTTCAGGCAGATCTGGATCAGACACATCTAGACAGAACTTATAATGTAATAATGTGCATCTTATTTTCCATAGATTTAAAAATCTGTATTATTTACTGCAAAAAGTGAGAACAAGAAAGATGGTCACACTAGTGAAAGAAAAAAAAGGTTTTAGTGTTAAGGTCTCCCTGTAGAATTTGGCTCAATACAAAATAATTATGTTTTTCTGATTAGTTCCTGAAAACATTTATCCAATCTGAGAAACTTGTCTTATTTCAGAAGAACTAAGAGTTTTCATCTGCAGCTGATTTTAGTAGAAACTGTATTCTGAGTGCACAGCACTTAATAAAAATGAAATTTAGAAAAAAGGCAGAGAATGCCAAAGGTTCAATGTCTGGAACAGCTCCTAAATTTAGTGGATTAATTTGTTGTTTCTCCTTCTATGTATTTGACAGTTTGTTTCAAAATGAGCAAAGCAAAGTTTCCATTGCCTTTCTGATATGCTGTTAAGGTAATTGCAAATATAATGCACAGTATTTCAGTTCTGTGGTGATCAACATCATAGAAAAGTCTGTGGCAAAATTAATGATTTTGTATTTAGTGTTGGTTTGACTTTTGTCAGGTGAGTAATCAACAGTAGGTGTAAAAAGAGACGTTAAACAGATTCCTTGAGACTGTCTGTCTTATGCAATGAATCAGGATGGGGTCTGTTGAGAAAAATAAAAATTGATCATAACATTTTATGGACATTTGAACTTGTTCTGGCTCTTAGTTCCATATGAAATATCTGAGAACAGAGTAGTGGTAGAGTCTACTTAATTCTCTCCTGGCAGACTTTGAAAGTCAGAGCAGTTCTACTGCAAAACTAGTCAAACTAATAAGCACCACAGGAAAAACCTAAGCTGAATTTCATCTACAGAAAACAACTCTAGAGAATCTAGCAAAATTTTATTTAGGGAAGCAGTGTAACTTTTTAAGGTGCATTTTGTTCTGATTAAGATGTGCAATGATATTGCATCTATGCTTAGAACATAATAAAATACCATCAAAGAGAATTAGGCCTGTCATTTCATTTTCATTTATGTCTTTCATTGTATTTACTGATCGAATGGCTAAACAATATGTCCAGTAGAAGTTCAAATATTTTTCGAGGGCTCATGCTGATAATGCCTCAAATAACTCAAGAGAAGGTGCAAAGAAGACAGATCCATGCTATTTTCACTGATGCCTAGTGACAGAAATAGAGGCAATAGGCACTAACTGGAATACAAGAGGTTATATCAGAACATCGGGAAGCTTTCAGTTGCTGTACAATTTACAGAGACAACTGGCACAGGCTCCTCCCCAAGGAGATTTGGAGTCTCTTTCCTTGGAGATCTTCAAAAGCTGCCTGTGTATGCTTCTGGGTAACGTGCATGCAGTTCTGAGTGTTCCTGCTAGAGCAGGGGGTTAGATGAGGTAACCTCCAGAAATCACTTCCAACCTTAACCATTCTGTGATTTTTTAAGAAGGACAACATAATGTCTGCAGATGCTATGGGTAAGTGAGAGTTTGTCATAGAGAAAGAATGGTATTTTGCAAACCCTGGTTGAATGACCAGCAGCTAGAATTACAATATCAAGAACGAGTTCAACGACACTTTATGATTATGATGTCAAATAAGCTAAAGTGCAGCAACATATGCATAGACACCATTAGAGATTTAAATGGCACAATATGATATGATTCCCAGTGTTTCCAGATGTATAACAAGAGGGAAAAAAAAGTTTCAATTGTCTTGAAACCAATATTTATATCCTCATTTAGTTAGACACTTTCTGAAAGTCAAACAATTGAGACTTTGGTCAGATGATGTAAAATCTTTAAATGTTTGTCAGTGTCTTCTTTTTACCCACAAAGAGTATTCTAATTCATTCGATGAGTAAAAGTTTTACAGTGATAGAATTTCCTAAATATGGAAAGATTTTCATCTCCTTTATCTTCTTTCTTTTTTATTTTGCCATTGTCATTTTCCAATTTCATAAGCTTAAATTACTTTTTGGGTAACAGGTAAGTTGTGTGTATTTCAGACAGACATTCTTATCAATATTATAAATACATATTTTTTATTTCTAAATGAGAAAAGACTCCTTGTAATTTAAGTTATTCTTACATGCAACATTTTCAATTCTACTTAAGACTTCTTTGGATAGGCAGCTCAGTTTGTTAATATAATAAAATACAATTTCCCTTCATCAGCAAAACACTCCAAAACAGTGTCTTGATTCACTTATCTTCAGTAATATGTGGTACTCTGCTCATTTATGGAATTTACTGGAATGCCAGTCATCAGGAAAAGAAGACACCACATATACCTACAGAGACTTCTCAGCTCACCAGTTCCCAAATCAGAAGTTACCTCCATGAGTGAAAGGACCGTTCTGTTCTCACCACTGCACAGTGTTAAGATGCTCTGCTGAGACTCTCTACACTGGTGCTAAATGATTTTGCTTAATCTGCTGAGACTGGAGTTTGAAACTCCAGGACACCAGTGGCAGTTTCTAGGCTAGACTGCACCTGGCAAATCAGAATTAAAGAAAGTGATATGCATAGTACCTGTTTCCAGTGCACAGTACTCTTCATTGTAAGGAAAATTAACAGGAAAATAAAGCAATGTTTATGCACTTTCTAATCAAATGGACAAAAATTGACGTATAAGACCATTAGATATTCTACTTCTTCACAATCCTCTCTCCAGTGAAAAGAAACATTTTCATAAACATTCAGTTAAACTGTAAAAAAAATAAATCTCTGTGGATGAAATCAGTAATGTAAATCTCAGAAGGATATTTCAGAGAGGTGGAATCTTTCAGAAGAAGTAGGTTATATTCGATTATAACTGTACCGAACTCAGAGTTCCCAGTAGTGAGATAATCCTTAAAATGAAAATGTTTCCTAAACAGAATGCTCTGCATGGGAACACTTGTCAGTGTGCACTTATCTGAAGTTCTCTACAAACTAAATTTCTATAATTCCTATCAACAACAAATTCTTAGGAGATTTTATTCTTATGAGATCTCTTGAAATTAAAGTCATGAGTAAGAGAAGCTCAACAAACCTATGGAGCTTTTGAGGAAGTGATCAGTTTTATTGTAGAAATAAAATTAAATGTTTATTATTGGAAAATGTGTTTGCTTCTAGTAAAACGTCACTATTATCCAAGTGATCGATAGAGTATGGACAAATAACCTATTGACACATTTTATATGTAACTACAAAAATTTAAATCTATAAGAGAATTAATCATGTGGATTCTTTGCACAAAACTGGTAAAGAACTATAATAGAAAGCTTGAAACAGAAGCAACAAAGGAGGCATACCTGAATATTGTATCTTACATACAAATTTTGGATTTCTCTATTTTACATAAAGATGATATCTGTTTTATGTTTTCTCTTCCTAATGATTTTTCCTCTCTGTTACTATTTTACAAGGACAGAAAAAAAAAAACCAAAACATTATCATAGAATCATAGAATGGTTTAGCGGTGAAAGAGACCTTTAAGATCATCTAGTTCCAGCCTCTCCTGCTACTGGAAGGAACATCTCCAACTAGATCAGTTTGGTCAAACCCCATACAGCCCAGTCTTGAATGCCTCCAGGGAGGAAGCATCCACTACTTCTCTGGACAACGTTTTGCAGGGTCTCACCACCATCATGGTGAAGAGTTTCTTCCTAATATCTAGTCTAAATCTACCCTCTTCCAATATAAAGCCATTTTGTCTCATCTTATCATTACATGCCCTTATAAAAAGTTCCTCCCCAGAGTAACAAGTAAATGGATCACACAGAATGTCTGATCTTGAGCAAGATATTGTGAACTACCAATCCTTCTTGCACAAAAAAGTTGAAAGAAAAAGTGTTTCAAATCATCTATGTCATTAATAATGGCTCATATCCATAACTTTTTCAGTTTGAAAGAAGTCAGCAAGAGCATACGTAAACTAAATTTCATACCAATAATTCAGTAATATTTCTTCAGCTACTATTTTCACAATGAACTTCTATCTTTCCCCAGTTTTTCAATGGAAAAAAAAAATAGTGAAAGGATGTTCTATTGATTTTTAAGGTAACTGCAATTGATACGTGGCTTAAAAATATTTGCCTTTTTTTTTCCCCATGCATAGTATTTTGTTTCTTTTACCTTATAATCAGTTACTACACTTGATAGTATAGTAGATTTTTTGACTTGATTTCATGGTGAGAATGCAATGAGCAATTTCCATTTACTCTAGTTCAGCATTAAGACAATTGCATAATAAACCATAATCAATGAGGACTCTTAAAGATTACACTTTATTTTCAGATGTTATTGTTTTTAAACACAAATCTTGACAATCAATTTCGGCTAACACATAGAATTGTATTCAGAATAGAAAGGAGATTTGTTTTTATGTATTTATTTAATACTTGTTTTACCTCAGTAAATCAAGTACTGTGTAAAAAAATATTTTCTAGTCCAACAGTACGTTATTATGCAGTCAGGATCATGTAATATGGTAAAACTAAACAATTGATCATTAGTTCATATTTCATATTTTAATCTGTTTATTTTATTGGTTCCTCTATTTTCTCATAGATTTTTTTACTCTTGTCTAAAAGAAAATATGCTCTACATTTGAGCTAAACCAAAGTAAAATGATTCTGCTTAACTCTGAGAAACCAAAGCATTTTTTTTCATATTTTATAATAACATATGACATGTCAATTTAAACAAAACAAACAACAACAACAACAACAAAAAAAACCCACAAGATTTGCTGACTGCAGTAAAAGGTTCATATTAAAATAATGTCTTGCTCTTAAGAGCAGATAATTGAGCACATTGAAGTGTAGGTAATATCTGCTACTGCAAATCCAATAAAAAAACCGTAATGTTTCCTTAACAAAGGGTGTTCATGCAGACAATATTTGGTAGATAGAATTTTATAATTTCTCAGTGTGACTGTTCAGCAGAAATCCCTATTTTTTGTATGTTTACTTTACTGAAAAAAAAAAAGTAAAGTAAATATATATGTCCTAAGTAGATGAATGATAGAAAATTTCATACACTATTAGTATGATCTTTTTTTTTTTTTCTGGGTAATGGTTTATGTGTGTGTGCATCTATTTACAAAGAAACTTTCCCTCTTTGATTGTGATTAATTTTAATTAAGCCCTGGTGAGCCATCATGTGTTTTCCTACTTCTTATATAAATCAACAAACAAGTAAAATAAACATAAAAATTCCAAATCCTAGATCACCAAATGTTCTCATCCAAATAAAAATTACCTCTGCTCTTAGAGAAAATATTTTACATGTTTCTTTTTTCTTTTATTTTCTCCTTCACTGTTCACACATCTTATTGTGTAACCCAAGTATCTCTGTACTTCAGGATTCCTGCCTCCTCAATTTTTTTTTCCTCCCAATTAATGAATGGGATATAATCAACATCTTCAACATAATGTCTTTTTTTATCACCTTCTTCCCACAAACAGTACTTACCTTTTTTCAACTAAACACTTGACAAAAACCCTGAAACCTTTGATTCCAAAAGGAACTTTCTTTGGGTCTTTTTAGAGCTCTGCTTAAACATCTAGTTCCCAGCTTCTTTCCAGGCTTTACTCACAATTTTTCAGTTTTACACCTGACACATCTCTCCTACACATGCTTTGCAGTAACAGGTGTCTTCCCAGCACAGATCCATATTCTACTCCCCTTATTAACCAGTAAGAGCTTTTCCAGTGGGGAGGAAATGAGGTGGCACAGAACAACCACTTTGGTCACTGCTATAGTCAGTGCCACTTGGTTCAGCTTGCACAGAACCAGAGGACCAAGTGGCTGTAGTAAGGCTCAAAAGGTTCTGCAGATGACAACTGACCCACAAACAGAAAACATTCCAGTCTTATCTGGATGTCTTCTCAATTCCCTTCCCCACAGTCCCCCCACTCAAAATTGTCTTTGTTGCTGTGAACTATTAATAGGTTTTATGAATTGATATTCTAAACCACTGTAGATCAGAGTACCATTAGCAAGAAGAATGTTTTGGATGCTCAACCAAATGAAACTCTAAACATTTAGGTGTCTGCTTTAGCTCAGATTATAGACTCATTATTCTAATAGTATATTTGGGTCTGTCATATTTTATGTATAATACAAAATTGATAGTGATATACTACATTCCTTTCAATGAACTTTTACTGCAATTAGTTTTGATTTATTTTTGTACAGCTGCAAGAACTGCATAGACTAGTGCAAGAACGCAGCGCATTCTTACGAGTAGTTTTGTTATATTAGTGATGGGGTTTGTATGCTTTTAGAGTAATAATAAGGAAAGTTTTTGTTCATAAAAGAAAGAGTATTATTTTGACTTGGGATACCTGTGAATAAGAGGAGACTCAGAAGTAAAATCACTCTCTATTCACGTTGTCCAAACTTTGAGGATAAAAGCCAACATCTTGAAGCACAATAATTTTGTCTCTTTAAAAATGTAATATCACAGTTCACTCCAATTAACTTCATTATATATGTGTTTGAACAAAATATTTTGTTGCTCTTTTCAATGTAAACATTGATAACAAAAATAAATAAACATGAGCTTAAGTGGTTTTTGCACTTCAGTCTACAGATCCTCTGTATCTTATCTGTCTCTATATCAATATATTGCACATATGGTCTATTGCTGAAATCTACATTGCTTTTTGAGGTCTCTGAAGTAATTTACTGTTGAAAAGATCTACTCAACTGTTGCTGCTTTAGCACTGTGATTGTTCATTACAACTATAGAGCTATGGAGTCCTGCAAATATGTCCAGTGAGATGTGTCATGCGTTATTGTCAGCAGCATGTCACTGAAATGAAGGAGGAAATCTTAATAGGAACCTGCCTCTGGTATTTGCCCAACTTCACTACTTATCTTTTTTCTTGTGCCTTCTTCACTTCATGGGGAAATAGGAGCATGAAAAATTTTAAAGGCACTTGAGGAATTGTGGATTTCAAATTCAATTCATGGACTTACATATTTTCTGCAGTCCATTTGTAAATTCTGCAGTCAGATAAAATAAATATGCACACAAGCAAACTATATCAATTGATCCGATTTCTTCTCTCTAAATGAGGTGCAAAAATGTATACAAATCGGATTCATTTCACAGTAAAAAATTTTGCCACTTTTTATGGAAACTGGAAACTCTAGGGGGTCTATACCTGATGTTAAATTTTAGTGTGTGGTTTTCCAGAAGGGGCATACTAATTTTGGTTTAAACATAGAAAAAATTGAGAAGTTTGAAGTAGTCTGGATTTTGTTAGTTTGTTTACTAGCTACTTTGATATTTTGTTGTTGTTGTTGTTGTTTGTTTGTTTGTTTGTTTTCCTGAAGTGGAAATTACTTACATTGTAATTAACTTTCTCCTTAGGATAGTGTACTCAAAGGTATCCCCTTTAAGGTAGATGGCTATCATCATAATTCTTAATTGAGAACTTAATTGTAAAGTTGTTAATTTTGTTAAATAACTTTTATTATTATATCTAAGAATGATGGTCAAAACGACTCCTGTGTGCATTGATTGAAAAATATTTTACAGCAAAATGGAATGGAAAGGCTGTGTAGGAGGGGATAAAGAGAAACTAGAAAGTTCTTTATTCTAAAGCTGTGTTTCTTGAACATCTTGTCCTGTTTCTTGCCCATCCCCCATCATCAAAGATATGAAAGGCTGAAGCCCACTTATCTCAAGTACAGTCTTTCACAATTTCCCAATGTGATTGCTACACTCATTTGGGATACTTGGCTGATAGATCCCTGGCTTTCATCTTCTGACAATGGAAAGGAAGGCTTTATCAGTGACAGGCCAAAAATATGAAACAAACTTCCTACAAAGCTCATCTCAAACAAGTGAAGCCTCTTTCACATGACTTTCAAGCTCAGTACATGGTATATCTGTATTAACTAGTATTTCCCAATAGCTATGGAGTAATGACACTGAACACAGAAGGAATCAACCTCCAGAACATTATGGTAAAGAAATAGCTTCAAAGGAGAGAAAGAAAAGCAGTACCTTCTAGAAGCAATTTTGATGTATCTTTAATCATTTTCAGGTGCTCAAATACTCCAATGATTAGTGCCACAGATATACCTATAAATAAATCACAGATAGTTGGAAAACATTTCTGAAACATATACCAAAGTAGTCATCATATGTAATGCACATGAGAAATATTTAATTAGGTGTGCAAGTGAGATGACATGCAAGTAGAGTATGTTAATTTGCAGAATTTGCTTTGAGGAACACAAACTGTTCCTTAACAGTAAAAAAATGAAAGTAGCTTATACAAAATTAAGTTCTGAAATCAATGGGAAAGCTTCTTCAGAATTCTTAAGTAGCCCTTAGTAAAAAAAAAAAAAAGTGCAGTTGAGAGTTGTTCAGTATTTCAATTATGAATTCAAATGTTAAAGTGGGACACTGCCATTACACTGTAATGCCAGTAACTGTAGTAAAAAAGGTTAAGACATTAAATATGTGGAAGAAAAAAAGTGAATAAATGACAACAGGAAAAAAAAAAAAGACAAAAACTAGAGGGAAAACTGTTGTCATTAAAGTAAAATTGATGGGAATCAGAAATACTATCTCACGATCTGCAATAGTGTAATAAAATATTAAGTTCAGTATTGCCAAATGTCATACTGCCATCTAAAATAATGAGGAGGGGAAAGAACTATGATCACTAGGTAAGATTTCAAGAGATCTTCAATTCTTATAAGTAGAATATCACATTTTTGTACTGTGCAATAGATGAAAATCTACCCTACTTGGAAACAATCAAAGAGATTATTATTAACAAGGTGTTTGGAAAGTTAAGAACAGAATATATTTTCAAGAACTTTTCCAAGAAATAGAAGGTTAGAAATAGCATGATAGTTAGCAATGGAATTTGAACCACATAAAAGCATCTTAAGGAAGGGTGCTGAGAAAGTAGCCACTTTAAAAGCTCAAGGAAATGTGCCGCTGAAAAAGAGATCATTAATAATAGCTGTTATGTGGGGGAATCAGAAGAAAGAAAATCATCAAACATGAGGTAGAGTGGAAGTGTTTTTATATAAGGTAATTTTAATTGAAGGTAGGTAGAAACAGGGGGAAACCAGACTTGGTAATAAGAAAAAGGTAATTAAAAGTTATAGGAAAAGAAGGAAGAAACACTTGGGTTAAGCAGTGCATCAGAGGTACATTGTAATTTATATATATATTTTTTTTTTAACTGCAAAATGTCTGTTTATTATTCATTAAAGAACATACTCAAATTAATTTTAAAACAGCATCTATGTGAAGGAAGAAAACATTTTTCTAGGTACAAGTAACAAAATTAAAAGGGATTTTTAAATGTCAGCATGGAGAATAAGTTACTTGGTACTGTAGTTTTTTATGTCAGTGTAATCACAAATATTGCACTGATTTTTAGGAGAGGGAAGTTGCCTGGGAAAATAGCTATACACTGCTGACAGGGAATTACCATAAGTATAACAACAAATCATCCTAAATATGAATACAAAATCATGTAAATTTTAGGAGTATTATACAATGGACTCACAGCACAATTTTATAATTGCCTTACAGGGTCTTCTGATTTTGAGACCCTTGAGGTAAATTTGGAGTGGATGAAAATCTTTTCTAAAAATAGGATTTGGGTCAGATAAGGTATTATTTGAACTCTGACATCAGAAAGAGAAATTTATGATCTTCTAGCTGTTCTTCACCAGAAGGTAGTGGGCATGGAATAGGCTCCCCAGGGCAGTGGTCACAGCTCCAAGCCGCCAGAGTTTAAGGAGCATCTGGGCAATGCTCTCAGACATACAGTCTGATTTTTCGGTGATCCTGTATGCATCTGGAAGTTGGACTTGATGATTCTTATGAGTCCCTTCCAACTTGGGATATTCTATAACTCTGTATTTAACTCACATACTTTTTTCTTTATGTGATGAACTGTTAGATATCTGATATCTAGAATTTAATCTTAATGAAGAAACATTAACAATATACTTGGGAATCTAATAGAAATATGTAATTTTAGTTTGGTTATTTGTTCAGTTTTAATTCAAGTAATTGTAATATTAATTAAAATATTGAAAACAAATACTGCGAGAGTTAACCATTAAATTATAAGCAAAAATTAAAAATTATTTAGCTAAAGGTAAGTGATGCAACAACTACAAAAAAAGCAAGTAAAATGTGAGGTTATGTCATTTAACCAGATGTCGGATATTTAGAAATAGCAAAACGAGGAAGAAAAATTTAAATATGAAGAAAACAACTGTTATTACTTTTAAAATGCCTAGGAAAAATACTGTTAATAAAAGGTATGATAAAGGAATCGTAGAATCATAGATATTAAAAATAATCCATTCTGGATGAGCATTCAGAGGTAAAAGGGTGAGGGGATAGAAAAGGTTTAGAAACAAAAGACTAAGCAGGAAGTGTGGCAACTTTGAAAAGGAAGACTTTCATATTGGAGTATACGCAGGATAGAGGTAAGGCAAGATGAAATATAATTTATATTTCACAAGTATTGCCAAGAATAATGCTGTATGTTGAGGTGACTTCCTGAACTTCCCTGAGTTTTCACAAATTTGAACAAAATGTTCCATTACAAATAGAGTCTATAAGAAAAGATAAATACGAATAATAGAGCAAATGGTGTTAGAAGAAAAAAAAAAAAGGAAAAGAAAGAAAATATTAGAAGGTCTAGGGGAAACAGGAAAGCAGGAAGATTTAGAGGAAAGGAAAAGAAATCTGCAATGTAATGGATGCATTGTAACTAGAAAGTAATAGGTATGATTAATGGAAGGTGAAATTAAAAGAAGTGATGTAAGAGCAAAGAGTACTACAAGGTCATCTACAGCAATAAGCTATATGAACCCTGACATTTTTACTATGGGTTTTCAACAGTGAACTGATCCAAAAGTAGAGCAGCTTGAGTGGGACAGAGTAGTTGCAGCCCGATGGAAAAAAAAAAGTTGTACCAAAAATTAAGTCTTTTCAACAGCTTAGTCCTCAGAGAATTCCTTAGTGACCTGATTTGTCAAATAGATAAGTGTCCTTCACTTAGTATTTTCAGTTTATTGTCATAAACCAATAAACCAAATGGTAAATAATACCATTCAGAAATAATACCATTCATTTTAAAAAAGCAATAAACTATTTTGGTAAATAATATCAAAATAAAATGCTGTACTGTTTAATTTAATACTCAGCTAAATTGGGTTTTTTCCACCTTCTTAGTGGAAACATTTTAGGATTATATTATGAGGATGTACATTCTGACTACTGGTGACAATTCAAAGGTCCCAAAATGCAGGAAAAATATCCAGTTCAAAGTATCACTCCCTACAGCTATGGATTTCAACTTGAGATTGTATCTCAAAATCTCTTTTTCTAGTAACCTACTGCTCTCCTAAATGCCAATAACACAAATCAACCTGGCGTTCCCAGAGACCCAGAGAGAATTCTCACAGAGCTTGCACTGTAAGTGCATTCAGGTTGCAACAGCTGATCTAGAACCAAGGTATCTTAGAAGGGCATATTGCTAAAAGAAATAGTTTCTTATTAAAAAAAAAAAAAAAAAAAAAAAAAAAAAAGTATTTTGCAAAACTGCAAAATTGTATGGCCAGGAGAGTGTACACCTGCCTTTCCCTATTATGCAAAGAATTAATGGTAATGCATTGCTTAGAATGTCACATTGTATCATATATCATTATATATATATTAATTATGTAATAATTATTACTAATGTAGCAATGAAAGCTATATGTTCTAAGCAAAAATTGTATTGGCTTTTCTTTTTCTTTTTGATTTCCCAAATTTATACCTTCTCATCCAGGATACTGAAACATACCTCATTTTTCAAATTTGTATATCACTATCTGCATATGAAAGAATGTTGCTATTTTGTTTTGTTTTCCTGCGTACTCTCTTTCACTGAGGCGAAACTGAATTGTGTGATATACCCATATCATGATCACATCAGATCTGATTTTCTTTTATTTTCTTTTGTTTTGTTTCACAAATGATTAGAGGAAAGTATGTGTTTTTATTACTTCAGCACATTTTTATACAAGCTGAATGCTGGAAAGGCTAGTTCGCACAAAATAAGATCAAACACAAACTTTAGCCCACCTGTGAAGAATGCTGTCATGTTTCAGGTGCACAAACAAACAAACAAACAAAGTTAACACCACACAGAGAAATTATGTGACCTGTGTTTATGCAAAGCTTTTGCTATCCACCTATGATGGTAGTAGCATGGCAAGGGGAAGCAAACATATGAACATCTAGCAGGACCAGTTACGAAAAGAAGGGGAAGATACATGCTGAAAGATGTCCTTGTTAGACTGAAATTTTAAGTTTTTGTTTATTTGGAGGTTCTTAGACTGAGAGGGAGGGATGCTCATAAATGAAAATGTAAATTCAACTAAAAATGCATCATTAAATTAATTTAGAAACTATATTCAAGCTCTCTCTCTTTGGGCACTCACCTTCAGCATTAAAGCAGTGTGAAAATATTAAACCTAAATCAAGTAACGAAACTAATTTTGAAAGAAGAAGCATTGAACAGATATTTTATGTGATTTACCTAATGCATTTCACAAAAGACTATTGCGTTTCTCAATGGTTATGAAATGACAGGTCCTTGTGATATTGTGGCAGCAATTAGGGATTCCTTTGCCTATTCTATTCTCCAGTATTCTATGCCACACAAGACTTAGTCCCCAATGAGTGGTTGTGTTGTACTATATTTAATTAGATCGTTATTCATTTTGTTGTTGATATCTGGAATTTAATGAAATGGCTTCTAAGAGTGTGAATGGTAACAATAAATTATATTTACCCTGCAGTAATAATTAAAATCTGCCTTTTAAAATGTCATTCAGAGGTATGGTCTCTTTTACTGACTAGGATCCTTACATCCTTAAACATCTCAATATCTCTGAGAAAACACATTTTGGGGCAAATATGTATTTCAGTATAACTTCAAAGTTTGGGAAATACTCTTATTACTAGTGAATAGGGCAATGCACAGTTACTAGGACTCTTGGCATGTTGAACTTCTTGCTTTTTGCTTTTGTAGAACTGATTGGTTTCTGCTGAAGATTTAGGAAGGAGGGAAGATTTAGGTTGGATTAGGGGGAAGTTCTTTACAAGGAGAGTGGTTAGGCCCTGGAACGGGCTGCCCAGGGAGGTTGTGGATGCCCCGTCCTTGGACGTGTTCAAGGCCAGGTTGGACGGGGTCCTGGGCAACCTGATCTAAATGTGTATGTTTGGTGGCCCTGCTAGGCGGGGGGGGGGGTTGGAACTACATGATCCTTGAGGTCCCTTCCAACCTGGGTGATTCTGTGATTCTGTGACTCAAACACTTGAGTAGCATGAGTAACACTCAAGCAGCATGAATCTAAGAGCCTATTTTATGTGGATTAAGTCCATTGATTAGAAGTGTGGAGTCACACAACATATATTTCTACATTGTGCTTGGTACTGGCAGCAAACATACTGGTCTGTTTTGTTTTATGACTAAACACATATTGATGTGTAAAAGAGTCCTTTGTAATTTTACTATTAAATTTTGCTATTAGGCAGCTGGTAACTTTCTTACATACAATTAGTCTTCTTACTCCCCATGAGGGCCCATTTCTTTGCTTTTCGTATTTTTAGAGGTTGATCACACTCTCTTTTGCTGTAATTTATCTATTTAGGAATGAAGGTATTCTTTCAGTTAGAACAGGCAACACAATAACGCACAGGGAAATCTGGCTTCCACATCTGTTCCAGTGAACGCTTGGAGGATATTCAGACCAAAATTCTTATCCCAAAGTCTTCTACTTTCCTGATTAGTTGGGCCTCTTATTTGCAGGACCTCAGCTGCAGATGTTTAGAGTACTCAGTTCAGGAATGTTACTTAGGAGATAGCCATAAAATGTTGAATTCAGTTTCTGTTCATATCATCCACCAATGAAATGGGGACAGAATGTTCTGTCAAGACTATTCAAGTTTTCAACCACTATAAAAGAAAATCAAATGACAAAATATTAACTCTTGTAGTAGTACTTGAAACATTTAAGCAACTCAAAACATTTTGACACAAGTAAAAAGCAAAGTAGTAATTGCAATGCCATTTTTATGAATTGCACCTAAGAAGTAACTTGTTTGCTCCTGCCCCCTTTGGTGATATTTCAGATGTTCCTAAGCTTCTGTTTAGGCACAGATCAGCCATTTTCTCTTCAAATCACAACCAGTCCTTAAAGAATCCAGTATTCAAGTATCATATATTTACCTAATGGTCAAACAAAGCGTTTTTGAAACTAATCATCTGTAGCAAACTTTTGAGTAGGAAGGATACAGAGAATAGGAGAAATTTAAGGGAAGATACACTGTTCCTTTTTTTTATTTTTCTTTTTTTTTTCTTTGTTTAATAAACTAAGTTACAATTGGTCTCTCTCCATAGACCTGGCCAGAGAAATACATAAAATGTTTATAATTCCCAGACTACTCACACAAGTACAACATTAAAGTATGGAAAATTGTGACTATAACTAGAGAGGAAAGGCACATTGTTAAAATAGAATCTTCCATTAACAATAGGGGGAGAAGGGTGGTTATAAGGAGCAAGATATGATGGCTCTGGAGAAATTCCTGGATCACACATAGAGGGATGGAAAAAGCAAAACAAAAGTAATGCCCCCACATAGGCAAAATTTCCTTTCCTCTACCTGCATCTTTCCCAGAAATATTATTCCATCTATTAAACAAAGAAAGAAAATTAAATCCAGAAGGGAAATCTGTGCCTTCAACAGGCTTTAGTAAGATTCTGGCTAAGGCTTAGCCCTCTCTCATCAGAGAAAATAAGTCTGATTTTATCAATAGAATGAAAACATTAAATAACAGTTTCTACCCATATCCACATTTTTAGTTCATCTTCCAGAATGGGGGTCAGAGGAATAAGCTTTTTCCTGATCCCTCTTACAACACTGTCAGCTGTAAAAAGTCATCTGCTCCATCAGAGAACCTAAATGCCACTAAACAGAA
Organism: Tetrao urogallus; assembly: GCF_951394365.1. Taxonomy (NCBI): domain Eukaryota; kingdom Metazoa; phylum Chordata; class Aves; order Galliformes; family Phasianidae; genus Tetrao; species Tetrao urogallus. The sequence goes on along the minus strand of NC_136815.1, from coordinate 29,445,516 downwards.
CCCATAGGGACAAGCAGGGAATTCAGACATGCATACAAAGGAATCAAAAGAACATTAATCTTTTTAAAAACAAACTGACACTATATTTCAGAAAGCAGATATAACTCAATTAATGTTTGTACTCACAAAACCCTTTAATTTATGAACTATAGCTCTTGGGATCTACTAAACAATTAAAATCAAATCTAACTTACTCCCCTAAATTTGCAAAACATATTTCACAAGTTTAACTCCTGCAACTTCAGCAGGAACACTTCTTCTATGTGACCCTGATAATAAGAAAGGAAATCTTATTGCTCAGTGATCTGCTGTCATCAATAGACAAAAATTAAATGCTATTGCTAATCCTTTCACTCTCTCACTAGCCATTGACCATGAAGCTTTGTTGACCTTGCTGGAAACCCTGGCAAGAATTATTGAGAGGCACTTGAATGAGCTATTTTTTTCTCTCAAGAAAGAACCGGAGGGTAGTAGCTGATGATTGCTCTTTTGCCTCAAAGAGGTCTTATGCAAGATATTCTGTTCCTCCTATTTGATATATATTCTACTTTGTCAGAGCAATTCAGCAATATGTTGTAAACACTGCTTTGGATCTGATCTGAACAGTACAATCACAGCCATGGTGAAACTGGAACTATAGTTCAAACCAATGAAAACAGAGCTTGTGCTGCCAAACTGAAAAATCTTAAGAAAAGCTGTTTCTCTGTTTATGTTGATTTATTATTTTTTTTCTCAGAAAACCCAATGTTTTAAATGTCTTTAAATGCCTGGATAATTTCAAGTGGTCAGCAGCACTTACTCTTTTCTTAAGTGGTTTTCAAATATCACTTTGGGTTATTGACTTCACTGTAGTAATCTCTGGTGTACCTCTCCAATGCTGGAATTTCAGCATTGCATCATTTAGCTGTGGTTACATTTGTATTAAACTACTAGAGCTCTTTTAGTTTTTCTCTTCTTGGCCTTTAGTGATTTGAGCCCATACAACTTCAAAAATTACCTCTTTAAAACTGATCTTGATTTAAAAAGCTGATATGACCTACTTTAATGGCTTATGACACTGGAGGAGGTAGTTGTATACTCTCCATCTTCTGGGTACCATCCAAGTCCTCCAGAGGGCATGTGTAGCAAATCTCCAGCATTTCAGTGAGCTGATTCAGTTCTCTAAGTGGGTATAAAACTCATCCAGGAATGAAAAGCATCTTGTTCTCCAAGAATGGACTATTTTGTTGGCAATTTTTTTCTTGTTCAGCTCCACCCTAAAAGATGAAAAACTATAAATTAGGGCTTTGCATGCTGTTGTCAGGACATTTTAAAACGTCATTCTTCAGTGTTGTGGAATCTGATGAACCCTAAAAAATGTTACAAGATGTACATTACATTTTGTCAGGTGGAAAATAATAAGACAAAGGTCAGAGGATATATTTTAGTCCCTTACTTGCTACTGGCTTAAGTTACTATTTGTTAATTTTCTATACAATTGTGGTTGATGTAATCTGTGAACAAAGAATGTAATGGATGTGTTTTAGAGTCTGTATGCAAGATTTATTTAAGAAATGAAGATACTCCATTGTTCCTTGAAACTTCTGTAATTCTCCTATTTACAAGAGCACTGAAGTCCCATTAAAAAAATAAAAATAAATAAATAAATAAATCAGTAAAAATCAGTAGGATCCTTTTTTTTTTTTTTTTTTCCCAGTGATGAAATACGTTAATTTCATAGCTGACTTGAAATCTTGTGACAAGTTATGGTATTCTATTATGCCATTATTAGTAGAAGAAATAATCCCTTGCAGCTGTGGTACCTCATGATAACGCACAATATATACCCATCAAGATATCTCCTGACAGCAATGAAATTAACTCATGTCACCCCTGTGTCTAACAGAATGTGCTTGCAGCTTCTTCTTAGTATGCTATTTCAGATACCAATGAATTGATATATGGGGAAAATGCATCTACTAGAAACAATTGCTTATACCAACATTTTCATTGCCTACATTGTACATTTGATGACAGATGTTTCAAGCGAGGTAAGCAGACAGTACAGGTAAGCAATAAAAAGTAAAATAATTCATAGTTAATACTTACTTCTCAAATGTACATTTCTTGAACTTCAACAAGACCTATATAGTTGCCCTGAACAGTTACCATTACTTCCAGTGCACCCCTGGTGGGGTTGCAACCCATTCCTGAATCCTTTGGCTCAGAACCATTGTGTGAGATGAAAGTCTTAAACCACTGCAAAGTTTGCTGCTGCAAGGAGCCATTTTGAAATAACAGAATGATGCAAAATTTGTTACCTACAACTTCTTTTTACTTCCTGAACTAATAATTTTAGGACAAAATTATCTGTGTCTTCATAAAGCTTTTAAAAACACAGTTTTTAATGTTAATTCCAAACTTCTGGAATGCAAAAGGAGTTTATGGTATTTCCAAGGAGAGGAAGCAGGCAAATCCAATGAAAGCAAACAATATCTTAAAACTGTATTATTAATAAGATTTTTAAATAAGAGTTTTAAAATAATTGAAAAGCAAAATGATAAAACTCATTATTTACTTCCAGATATATTCTTACTCACTTACTCGTTAAAAAAAGCGATCAAACATTTTTCACATCATAAACGTTATCCAAACCCTTTGTAGTCCCAGTACAATATGGATTATTTCCAACTTTATGTATAGCTTCCGTGGTTTTATTTTTATTTTTTTAACAGCAAATGAACTTCAAATTAGACTCATGGAATACCCTCAGTTTAATTCTTTAAATACAATGGAAATGTCGAAAGCAGCCTGGTCACAAGTGGAAGTGTAACTTAAAGATTGAGTTTGGACATCAGCATTACAGAAATAAAAGTCAGCTTTAAAAATAGAGGCTACTGGCTTTACTCCTTCTCTTTGTTTCTTCCCTTGTGGTTAAGCAGCTTTTAGCTTTAAACTTTTATTAAAAGAAAACACAAATAAGATCTCCTTTTTTTTTTCTTTTTTTTTTTTTCCTTCAGTTTGGGCATATACTGCTCTGGGAAACAAAAGCCTGTAACAGTACAAGAAATAATATATACTTACTGTGCAGAAGTATGATTCTCAAATTTTGTAAGTTCTAAAAGCATGAATTCTTCTCGTAAATAATGCATAGATTCATTCTGAGACTCATAGGCATACAGTAGCATGAAGAAACACAAGCTGGATTTATAAATGGCAGGGTTTTACAGCCTGTATTTCATACAGCGTGACATTATAAATTGTAAATATTCAATATGTAATTAATGAAGATGTTGAAAATACTGGGGCTGTATAACAAAGAGCAGAGAAGTGATTGCTTACCAGATATCTTACTGACAATAAACTACCAGTTAGGTTTTTGAAGTGACATGCAACATTTTAATGGCATTCTACTGAGAGGCTAATATCCTTGAAAGTGTAAGGATAAATGTTTTAAAGCCAGAGGTCATTAGGGGAAAGGTGTGTCAGTGAGAGTGTACAATACTGCAAGAGTTTTGATTGCACAGCTTTGGAACTGTTATGTGGATCTTGCCTTCCAAACCTTCAGGCACCTCAACCCCTCTAAGACACTGAACCTCTTAACCGAAACATTGATTTAAAGCTGCTTTAGAAAGACCAGCTGTGATCCAGCTGAAAAAAGGTTAGATGCCTGGACCTGTAAAAGCAAACACAAGAGAATATCCTTTCTACACTGAAGTGACTGTCTTCCACTTTTATTTTCAGTCTGCTTGCAAGTCTCTTTGCCTGTTCCTCCTCCCAGAAACTGCACGCTACTGTTCCTGAAAGTGCTGTGTTTTTATTCAAGACACAAAATTGCAGAAATCTGCAAAGGGGATGCAAACAGACAACATTTTTATAATTTCAGATCATTTGCATAATTTGTGCATATTATTCTATATCTGTCTTCAATACCCATATGTGATTTCTTCAGCCAGTTCCTTTAAATATCTCCTTTAAAACTATATATTTTTCTTTCTTCATGCTCTATCTTTGTGTTACCAGATTGGAAGTACCTGTCAACACGTGTGGACCTTATACTTCATTTGCCAAGAGTTACAATGCATGTCTGGAGAATCATGGTACCAGAAGAAAAGAGAGCATGTGGAATTGCAAGTATTATCAAAGAAATTGTTTACACATCTGAGAAAATACTTTGTAAGTCAAAGAAGAACTACAAGAAAACTTGTTAATGTCATACTTTTATCTCAGAAGTGCAGGAAGAGTAGAAAAGGAACCAGAAGCTGTAAAACTAGTTACAAAGAGCAAATTTTTTTTTTCAGGAAAGAAGAATACTGAATGGAACAGGAATAGAGGAAAGAAAACTAGGATAATCAGGGAAGGAAGAGAGACACTGCATGAAATTGAAATGTTTGGTCTAGGAGAATGAAGCTAAACACAAGACCCCTCATCATAAAACCATCAGAATTTTTAAACAGCAGACAATTGGGTGCCAACTTTCTCTACTGTTCCTGAACAAACTTTTTGTCTGGAAATAGTAAGATAGTTTCTACCTTTCACAGATTCTCCACCATACTTTTGGAGAGAGTAGGGACTAAATACCCAACCAATTAAGACGCCAGTAGATGAACAGGATGACATATCATGTACTTCTGTGATAGCAGAGACTTGATCTGATGAGACAATTTTCCTTTACTGTCTAAAATCAAGATGTAAATTATAATTTTAAAACTGTAGTAAAATATACACATTGATTGGAGCAGCAAGTTCAAGGCACAGAACAAATGACTCAGATTTGTTAAAAGATCTTACTCGGCCCACCCAACAAAAAGGTTGAATTAAGCTTTTTCAGTATTAAAACGTAATAATACATACAGTTCTCTGATCTGGCTAAGCTGTAGTATTTGGCAAATTATTTTGCTGATTGAAAGTTTCCTTTATTTTTGTATGCCTCAATTTTCTTTGGCTTGTGTGGTGTAAAGGGTCAAAAGGATAATTGAGAAGGTACAGAATGCAGCATTGTTTTCTTCATTCTAGCAGTGCAGTCATTCAGTACATTTCTTTTAGAAACATAAGGAAGAAAGTAAATAGTCTTCATATGGAAGATCCAATCTGAGGTTTAAGTTTATGATACAGAGCTTTGAATTCATTTTCTTTTCCCATATGACAGCATCTGTTAATTTTCAGGATAGATTTAAATGTAATTTTATTTTTTTAAAGTTATGGTAATACTATGAAGCTGGAGAAATTTTGTAGCAGAAGAAACACTAGAAGTCTATAAGATGGAGAAGGCTAAAAAACTTACAACTTCATTACTTGAACTTGAACATAAGAGAATGTACTCTTACAAAATATGTTTAAAATTATATTGCTTCATAAGCATTTTCTGTGTCTGTGCTTACTCCAGTGTTTTATTTTGAAAAAGTAAGGTATGTATGTGAGTTGCTTGGGAAAATATTTTCCTGGGAATGAAAAAGGCTCAAAGCTAACTGAATTAATTGTAAGTTGGTGATGCAAATTAGTGGAATATGTTTTTCCCTGATTACAAAATACGTTTAGTGAAAATCAGATTCATTAGTAAAGAATAAACACATATGCTATAATTAAACTTTATTTACCTTTGACATATGCCTGTTAGCTGAAAACATCTACAATCAGTGGTTATAAAGTTTCTGATGAAAGTGTCTCCTGACAAAATTCTGGTGTTCTGTTGAAGATTAAAGCAAATAACTTGCGGTTTCACCGTTATAGCTGGCTCTGACAGGATATATACACTGGCAGGAAATTTCCATTGAATATATAGTGTCTCAGGATTCTGCTAGATGTGCATATGCACATAGAGCAAGGTTCAGGGAAATTTCAGCTTTAGTAGGAAATGGTGGGATATGAAATGCTGGGGAGACAGGACTTTGAAGATGTCCTGATTCTCTCCAAATTCTGTAGAGGGAAGCAAGAGTATCTGCCAACCTACTTCAGGCATGGCACAAAGTACTTTCATCCTCCCTTTCTCCCATTGAAAACAAAATGCACCTGTTGGAACAAGTCCTAAACAGTCACTAAGTAAGCTAACTCTGGAACAGGAAGCAATAAAGCTGCCGTGGACTGAGGTTAAAACTGAGCATAGACCAGGTGCAATGCCATGCTTCAGGAGCTATGGTGCTCCAAGCAGTTGTAAGCATGCCTACTCAGGAATGTCTAACATGTTGCTACATTGTATTATTTAGACATAATCAAAACGAATAATCAAAATGCCTAAATTCATATGATCACCTGCAGTGGTCATCAGTGGCATGTACACTGAAATAGTATTATTTTATTATGCAGAAATAATATATTATTTCTGTGGGATCGTGTCTCATTCACTGAACAGTTGGTGTTGAACCTAAGCTTCGTAATGAATTTATGTGATCTAGGGCATTGTTTTATGTGGTTGCAGTGTCTGAATAATGTCTAGTGAAACAAAATGGTATCTCACAGTTCCTGTGTGCTGAAATAGGTGTTTAATATGGAATGAATGGAAAAAGAGTCGTCTGGAAGATAAAGAAGAGTTTCATGTTTTCATGAACACCTGGCTTCCTAGCTTACCATCACAACAGACTTTGTACATGACTTGTTGGAATTTCCTAAGGCTGCATTCAAGTTGTTAGCTAGTTAAACCAGAATCATAGCACTTCTTGGTTAAGCAGGATTTCCTTACAAATAGTTTATAAAGCTTTATGAAGCAAGCTGAAAACTGTTACAGAGTCTCTGATGAAATTATAAGAAAGAAAGTAAAACCTTTATTCACTATAATATTTAATCAATGTGAAGTACAGGTACCACAGTTTTGAACATCAAACAATAAAAATAAAAACAAAAAATAATGTTTAATTTTTCATTCATCACTAAGGAAAAAATAGTATGGGATCCTGTGAGAATGGAATACAGTGTTATGCAAAGTACTCTGTCATATCATTACTTTTGAGTCCTTCACCTGTAGAACTTTTGTGTTCTAATGTAGTTTTCCTTATTTTGCTTGTTGCATCTGTTAATGTCAATATTTTGAGAGGTGCAACAAATTCTTTTACGTCACCTATGGTTATATCAGCTGACTAGGAAAAGAAACAAAGGGACAAATATTTAAGAGACAAGATTTCTATATTGAAGACTTAGAAGATGTTGTTTTTTTTTTTTTTGTTTGTTTGTTTTTTTTTGCTGGTCTATCACTGTCTTTATAAGTGACCTGGGAAACACTTTCTTTTTTCTTGTGTCTTTGTGTACCTTGTCTCTCTTCTGTGTATTTAGACTATCAATATGTTTGCAGAGCTGTGCTGGATGTCAGCATAAATTTGAATAGCATGTAGTACACTGAAATCCCAGTTTCATCAGGATGATGTAGACATTAGCAAATATAAGCAAGTATGTTACTAATAAAATTTTCTAATTAAATGTGTAAGAGAGTATCAACTAGAAATAGGTAATATTTAAGTGGATAAACACATTAATCCAAACAAACTTGTTTTGCACGTGCTTAATGGCTTGAAAGCTCTAAGGAGAAGGATTTGTGGATGTCAGCTGATGAAAGATGTAACAGGAACCAGCAATGTGCTCTTGCAGCCCAGAAAGCCACCTGTATCCTGGATTGTATCAAGAGCAGTGTGAGCAGCAGGTCAAAGAAGCTGGTTCTGCCCCTCTACTCTGTTCTTAAGAGACCCCACCTGAAATATTGTGTCCAGTTCTGGGGTCCCCAGCACAAGAAAGACATTGAGCTGTTGGATTGGGCCCAGAGGAAGAGACAAAGATGACCAGAGGGCTGGAGCACCTCCCCTACGAAGAACAGGCTGAGAGAACTGAGACTCTTCAGCCTGGAGAAGAGAAGGCTCCGATGTGATCTTATAGCAGCCTTTCATTACCTGAAGAGGTCCTATAGGAAAGCTGGGAAGGGACTTTAAATAAGGGCATGTAGTGACAAGATGAGGAGAAATGGTTTTATATTGGAATGGGGTAGATTTAGACTTGATATTGTGAAGAAATTCTTCAGTGTGAGGTTGGTGGGATACTGGGACAAGTTGCCAGAGAGGTTGTGGATGCTCCCTCCCTGGAGGTATTCAAGGCCAGGCTGGATAGGGCTGTGAGCAACCTGGTCTAGAGGGAGGTGTCCCTGCCTATAGCAAGGGGTTGGAACTAGATGATATTAAATGTCCTTTCCACCCCAAAACATCCTACAATTCTATGATTCTATGATACTGAAGGTAGATCAGTATCAGAATACAGAAATAATATACATACATACATACAATAAAACATACTTCAGGTGGGGCTTCACAAAGCATGATCTACCCTTGGTGAAGCTGTGATGTCTGTCTCAGATTAGCTCCTTGTCTCGTATGTACTGTAACAGGTCTTCCAGAAGGATCTGCTCCACAATCTTCCTGGACACACATAAAAAGATCGCCAGCAGGTTGTTCCTCAAGTCTTCCTTCCTCCTTTTTTAAAAATGGGAGTGATGTTTCCCATTTTCCATTCACCAGAGATTTTGCCTGACAGCTCTGACTTTTCAAATGTGATGGAGAGTGTCTTGGCAACCACATCAATCAGTTCCTTCAGGACCCTTAGATGTATGTTGTCTGGACCCAGAGACTGGTACACAGTCTCAAAAGGCAGTCTCTGACTTGCTCCACTCTTACAGTAGAAGGAATTAGAATCAGTATAATTAGAAAAAGAAAATCAAACCCTAAAAATATTCTGAATTCAATTTTTTACCTGTAAACTGGATACCATGCTTCTGCCCATCTTTATTGGGAGATAATGTAGATGAGGCAAAGGTAACCTGGGCTTCAGGAGCAGTATTTCCACCTAAGGAAAATGGATATCATATGGTTTCCAGAAATTAAGAAGACCATTTAGACAGAATGAAGACCTTCACCAAATAATAGAGAGTTTGTTTGACTAAATACAGTAAAAAGAGCACATTGAAACAATTAGGACACAGTTCACTTATTTGTCAAAATCTTGTGACAGCTTGGAACCCTCTCAGACTCTGTTTCAGTAACATTTTAAATGTTTGCCATATTATCTGGAATACTCTAAGAATAGTTTAATTAATACTTACACAGTAAATTCATGCTGCAATGACAAGAATTATGCCAACAATAGACTCACTGGGTTTCTTTTCTCTGGCTTCTGAAGACATTGTTAGTTCCATCCTATGCAGGATTTCTGTGCTGAGGAAACTGGGCTAAAGATTAAGCATCTCATAAAACTGGTATATTAAGTCAAGTTGAAATCCTGTTATTCTAAAGATGTCTTAAAACTCCTGGGGACTTTCCTGTTTGATAGATGATTTCTACATCCCTCAAAACAAAATTATGATAAAAGCAGGCACAATGGAGAAACTGATTTGTATGAAAAAAGATTCCATTAATGACCTTCCGTAATATAAACAGAAATAAAATTGAAACAAGTTATTTGGCTTTTCCAGAAGCAGAAAGAAACAGAAGTTTTCTCCAGGTATCCTTCTTTTATTTTGCACATTCAGGAGGTGCCAACAACCTTGCCAGTCATAGGCATTGGCTTCTGGGATTTCTGAGAAAATTGACTAGTAAATCATCACAAGTGATAAAGATGTATGGAATTTAGTTGAATTACATCAGTACAGCAGAAGTCAGCCATATATTTTTGTCTAAAAAATCTTCCCATTTTAATTTACAGTTTGACAATATGCCTAGCAAATAATAAAGCCTCATTTGTAAGGGTGCCAACTTCATTGTTTTCACTGTGGCTTTCTTCATGTGTTATAGAGCCAGCTACCATCTGTCTGACAGGTTTCATGTACATCTTGAACTGTACAGCACATCTGTTTTGAAAAAAAAAAAGAAAAAACATTGAATTAATTAAAAAAAAAAAAAAATCAGCAATCATGAACTCTCTCTAACATACAATGCCAAAGTTATTCTGTAATATGCAGCATAATTTAGGAAGCATAGAATGTCTGTGAGGCTGGACAACATGATGCCCAAGGTCCTGAAGGAACTGGCTGTTATGGTTGCCAAACTATTCTCCATCACACACCTTCATCATTGACATAGACAATGGGATAAATTGCACCTCAGCAAATTTGCTGATGACACAAGCTGAGTGGTTCAGATGATACAACTGAAGGAAGAGATGCTGTCCAGAGGGACCTGAAAAAGCTTGAAAAGTAAGCCCATGTGAACCTAATGAGATTCAGTAAGGCCAAGTGCAATGTGTTAGCAATTCCAGATAAATGTATAGCAGTAGGAGAAGAACTCATTGAGAGCAGCCCTATGGAGAAGGACTTGGGTGTCCTGGTAGACAAAAAACTTAACATGATTGAACAGGATGCACTTCAGCCCAGAAGCCCAATGTTATCGTGGGCTGCATCAGAAGAAGGGCGGCCAGCATGGCAAGGGAGGTGATTGGCACTCTCTACTCTGCCCTTGTGGGGCTCCATCTGGTGTACTGCATACAGGCTTGGGACCCCAGCACATCAAAGGTGTAGAGTAGTTGGAGTGCATCCAGAAGATGTCCATGAAGATAATCAGAGGGATAAAGCACTTCTCTTATGGAAAAAACACTCAAGGAGCTGGACTTGTTCAGCTTGAAGAAGAGAAGGCTTCAGTAAGACCTCATTGTCACCTTTGATTCTTAAGAGAAACATATAAATAAGAGGGTGATCAGTTTTTACACAGTTTGATGGTGATAGAATAACAGAAAATGGCTTTAAACTGGAAGAGATTAGATTTAGACTAGATGTTAGGAAGAAATTCTTTACTGCAAGGGCGATGAGACACTGAAACAGATTGCCCAATAGAGAAGCTGTGTGTGCTTCACCGCTGCAGATGTTCAAGGACAGATTGGGTGGAGCCCTGGGCAACCTGATGTAGTGGATGGTACCCGTGCCTATGACAGATGATTTGAAACTAGATGATCTTTGGCTGAGAAGCTGAGAGAGATGGACTTGTTTAGCCTGGAGAAGGGTGTGAGAAAACCTCAACGCAGCCTTGCAGTATTTAAAAGAGTATTATAAAAATGGAGGGGAATCAACTTTTTACAAGGGTAGATAGTGATAGGACACAAGGGAAGAGTTTTAAGCTCAAGGAGGGAAGGTTTAGATTGGTTCCTCACAGAGACAGTGGTGAGGTGCTGGAGCAGGCTGCCCAGACATGCTGTGGATACTCCATCTCTGGAGGTGTTCAAGACCAGCTTGGATGGGAGCCTGTGCTGTGTAGTGCCAGATGTGGAGGTTGACAGCCTTGCCTGTGGCATGGGAATTGGAACTTGGTGATCCTTGAGATCCCTTCCAACCCAAGCCATTGTATGATTCTATGATCTTTTAGGTCCCTTCCAACCTAAGGCATTCTAATATTCTATCTCTATACTCTAGCAAGCAAAGTTGGATATTATTTCAGTCTTATGACTAAATATATATTGATAATTTTGATTTTGGGAAAAGTATTTCTTAACATTTCCTGCCATTTACAGTTTCATTTTATAATTTCGTGCAGTTCTGAGTTTCAGTAAGTACCTTCAACCATCAGTGAAGTTTTGTATTCGGCAGTTACAGGCCTCTTCTGAGCACCTTCGCCTCACCGAAGTTAGCTGCAGTGGTAGCTACTGTAATGACTGATGATATTGACTTGCACTGCTGGGAAAAAGGTTCACCTCACCTGTCCTTACCGTGTTGCTTTTCTCTTTGCTTTTCTGTGGAAAAGAAGTTACAAAAAGCTACTTTGTTTTCAAAAAGGTCAAGTGATATTGTTTAGGAGCCTGGATTGTATTTTAGATTAGAAATTGAAAAAATGTCCTGGAAGGTAACAAATAGACCTTAGTACACCGGTTACATGTAGTAGTCCTAAAGAAAAGCGGTGCCAGTGGTAAAATTGTATTATTTGGAAAGGAAATATACAGTACTTGAGACTTTCATATTTCCAGGAAATGAGAGAAATACCTCCTTAGCTTTGAGTATTTTATTTGTAAGTTTTAAGCTGTTCTTTTCAGTGTATGTCCAGTTCAAAATAAGAGCTAATAAAACAACCATACAATCTAATAAGACATTTTCATCATATTTCGGTTCAGAGTTCAGGCTTAGAAGATAGTAACATTTGCTGTGTCATATAAAAGTGGATTTAAAATGCTAATATACTGAGTTCTTTCCTCTCAAATCTCTTGCACCTTCTCAGCACATGGCAAATACATATAACGGTGGAGGGTCAGGCTGCTTCTCTTCCAAGTGCGTAAGAGGATGGATGAATTTAATTCCATTTGGATATGTGACACTAGTAGACTCTCCTACCCACGTTTAGCCACTGACTCTCCTAGTTTGTCCTCTGTAGCTTTGAACCTTATCTTCAATTTTAAATGCTACTTGGTAATGGGAGAAAAAGCTGCTCATTTCTTTGCTTTTAGAGTTAGATGATTTGTTTGCAAATACCCCATTTTATGAATCCCACTACATGAACAACTTTCTCAGTAGAATTATGGATTTAGTCCTTGTCCTTTTCTCTGATGGCCCCAGCTCCATGTCCCACACCCTTTTCCTCACTCTGTCCTGTTGTGCAGTTCTTTTTTTTAGTTTGACCTTGCTGTAACTGCAGACACTCACTGTCTGCCTGTGCTGATCTGGTTGACAACATACAGATAGTGTTTATGAATTTTGTTTCCATGGATTCTATTCTTCCTACTGCATTATTTTGATTATAACATACTTTTGCATCTGTACATATGTATCAGGGTGTCACAACTTACATACCAAAATGTATTAGCATTTCTTCAATCTAGCAAAAACTTGCACATTTTTTTTTCTTTAGTTCCTGCTTCATTACTTGTGATTCATCATTTCCAGTGTTTTGTTCTGATAAATCTTCAACACGGTTTCATTTTTCTGCTATTATACAGTGTCAACTAGCTCACAAAACCAGAAGAATAGTTATTAAAATGTTCACGCTTCACAAATAATATTTTGACTGTTGGATAGATATAAAAGTCCAGTAGGAAAAATATTCTGACATGATTTGTAACATGCTATCTTTCAAAAGGCAAAAAAAAAAAAAAAAAAAAAAAAAAAAGAATCAAAATATAATTGAAACAGCCTGCTCATGATGCAATCCGCTTTCCATTTTCAAATGAATGAAGGAAGAACACTGTACGCATTTTTCTGTGAATCCCAGGGCTTGGAGCTACACAATGCATTTATTGAGGTGAGACAGTTATGCAACTTTTTGCAAAAGAAAAATGTTCAGCAAACACTGTGACTATTTTGATACTGAGTACTGAAAGTATTTCTTTGAATTTAATTAATGTTTAATTTTAACACATAATCAGGAGATGATTTTGCCTGCTTATGAGTATTTATAGGAGCTCGGCCATCATGTATAATGAAATGAGAAGGTGAAGGTCAAACTGTGAAAACACAAGATTACTTGTTAAAATAAAGCCATTAGCTTAATACATGATGCAGAAAATGTATTGAAGAGATGAGAAATCCTTTTTTTACATATGTTTAGAATGTACGCTTTGTTTGAAAAGAAGAATGCTTAGCTCTCCATCTCCCTTTATAATGTGTTGGCCAGATTTTTCTCTTCAGAATTTTTTGGGCAGGGAATCTACGCATAGTTTGTGTAATGTAAGATTAACAAAATATCACCTGCATGAAAAATTGATGGATTTGTGCATAGAAAACAGTAAACTACTTTTTCTATATATCTGCAGCAGCAATATGAAAGGTGAGATCTGATAGACCTGTATATCTATATCTAGAATATACATTTATGCATGGACACAAATGTCTGAAAACAAAATATATACATGAATACGTTATATAGGTGTCTGTCTTCTCCCTGCAAGGTTAAACTATGTGATTAAATAAAACTCTTTTCCTTCTGTTTTATCCATCATTATGAGCAGGGAATAGAAACAGTATGCACCTTCTGAAGTGTGTATTTACTGATTATATATATTATAATAATGATAATAAATACAATAAATATATTTATAATTATAATATTATATAATATTATATAAAAATAATATTATATATATACATATATAAATGATGTGTGAAGTAGAAAGAAAGAAACTTTAATCTAATTTAATCTCAGATTAAATACAATCTGTTTAATCAGCGTTGCAGAGATAATGGTAACAGAGGCAGCTAAGTAATCCAAACAAACTAACATCCTAGCAGATGAAAAACTTAGCATAATCCAAGTGTGTGCTTGCAGCCCAGAGACTGTCGCCTTCTACTCTGCCCTCATGAGCCCCATCTGAAGTATTATTTCTGGACATCTGACCTGCAATATAAGAAAAACACAGTGCTGTTGGAGTGGGTCCAGAGGGTGGCCACAGTATGATCAGAAAGCTGACATACTTCTCCTATGGAGAAAGGTTGATCGATCTGGGCTTGTTCAGCTTGAAGAAGAGAAGGGTCCAGGAAGACTTCATTGAGGCCTCTAATACATTAAGAGAGCTTGAAAATAGGAAAGCTTCTGCCTATGAAGTCCTCTTTGGTAGCACTGAAATGTTTTTTCAGATAGACAAAGTACAGAGAGAAGCAATGTTGTTATGCTAAAGCTCCCAAGTTAACCTTATTAACAGAAGTTAAATGCAGGATAATTTAGCAATGACTGCAATATATAAGAACAGATGGCTGGTGGATGACTTCCTTCTGTGTACAGAAAAATTCCAATTAGGACAAAATTAAATGAATTAATAATATCATATAACTGCTATTCTACTTTTATTTTTTTATACTTTACCATGGTTTAAGCCCTCTTAGCAGAGAAAATTGCATTAATTACTTCAAGAAAGGAACCATTCAGTGGCTGCAAAAGACTTGGTGGTGAACTGTTCCACTTCCTGCCATTGCAAAGTTATGCATAATGTGACTACATAGAATTCACAAATAGTACATAGAAAAGGAATGCATAAGGTTTTTTGCTCCAAAACCAAAGAACTCCGTCATTTAAGTAACTGGAGAATCTCCAAGAACATTATTATAATTTATTAATTTTTACAGATGGTATTTAGCTAGCAGAATGAAATATGCTTAATACCTGAAATTACACACATTGGAGAACATAATTATGCCTGGATCATTGCATAATCTGCACAAATTTTCTTACTCTATAAACAGCACTAGATTCAATTGTACTCATGTGATTCCTCAACATACAGTACAATTTTATTTTGACTGTTGAAAGGGTTAAATGTGAATGAGGAACTATCCTATATTTCAAATTATTTGTTAGCATTTTGTTGTATTCTTGAATATGAAATTTTGACTTTTATCTGTACAATGCTTTAATTCTTTCTAGTCTGTGAGACGTTGAATGTCATCATTTTAGGACTGAATCTCCTAAAATGCACTTTACTAGAAAACATGCCAACTTTTATAGAAGACAAGTAGATATATGGCACATAGCATTTTGTACGACCAGGACTTCAATTAACCACAGTGGTAACATACATATTACACTGTAATACATACATGATTTTACAGTTAATTAAATTGTGAAAATTGTCCATATTAGGTAGATTGCTCTGAAAGTAATGCCTCCCATTAATTTCGACGAATGCTACAACAGATAGAAAGAGTAAAATGACACATTTTGACAGAGAAAATTCTCAGCTACAAAACATTAGTTTTTGACATAGTCACCATTGTTAGCCAATTTGTGTGGATGAGCCAGTCTTCATTTTGTGGTGTGACAGCTGTGCATGGCCATCCAGAATGTGGCTTGTCTTTCACATCACTGTTGTCACTGCTGAAAAGCACTACTCACCACCTCGCTGTGCTCATATTGACTGTTTGGTCTCCAGAAACATTCAAAGTGTTGATAAATGTCAGTGGGTGCATTTTTTTTTTCCCAGGGAGGAATTCAATTCCACATCTTTGCTACACCCGCACTTCCATGTCAGAGGCCATTTTGTCAGACTGCCCCTCTGCTTCCATCTGTCACATGGCACCAAAATGTAACAGAATATTGGTGGAAAGGTTGAACTTCTACTACCATATTATCAACATCTGCTTCTGATGTTGTGAACCAATAAAATGAAATATAAGGTATTACTTTTGGAGCAGCCCTCATAGTTGCCTTTAACAGCGTTAAGCCTTTATGCCCACCACTGTAATGGGAGACCCCAGAGGAAATGAATGATATTCATCCATAATATTGAAATGTACTGTTCAGATGCTGCAGTATCAGGAGATCGGAAGACCAAGAGGCTTAATAGAAGAAGAACAGTGAACAAGAAGAAGAAGAAACAGTGGCACATTAAATGCAGTAAAATGCAAAACAAAACAAAACAAAACAAAACCTATGTATATTCTTAGATCTTTAAGCCCCTTTGCTATTCTTAGATCTTTAAGCCCCTTTGCTATACATTAAGAGGCTGAGAAGCTGAACATCTGTAGAGTTTTGTAAGTTAAACAAATTTACAAAGACTTTCTACATGTGACTTCGTATTGGTTTTGTTAGAAAATTGTTTTTCCTGTTTCTGAAAATTTTGACTACCAAAATATATATTTGCAAGACTGTCAAAAACAGGATTCTTTTATATCATCAAATGCAAAAATAAAGTGTAAAATTATTTTTAAACATAGTTTTCAATGTTTTAAATGTTTTGTTTTTGGTTATTTCCTAAGTGTTTCAAAGAAACTGTGACATTAACTTACTGGCTACAGTGCATCCTGATACACATTCCACTGTTCTTCTCATTCTCATTTGTGAGTCAAATGTGAGGATTAAAACAAAGAGTGAGATATTTTTATTTTTCTAACCCAAATCAGTACAATATTTTGTTGGTTTTTTTTTTTTGCTTGCTTTATTTATTTATTTATTTATTTTTGCCTTTTTTATATTACTGAGTAAAGCCTCGTTTTTTTTCCTGACAAAAAATATTAGTGCAAAACTATAATGTAAAGGCTTTCATAACAAATCTTGCAAACCTGGAGCTTAACACTGAAGATAACACATGTTCCATTTTACATATTACATAAAACTATAATGATCTAGTTACCCATATATTTACCTATGCCGTACACTGTGCCACAAACTGGCACGCTAACTCTTTAGTTGGATCCTTCTCCATAGCACAGACCTATCTTACAGAGATACATCTCCTTGGAGAGCAGACTGGGAAATAAAAGACTTGAGTTATTACTTGTAGTTGTTACCACTCTCAGCCTCTTGGCTATCTGTTGACACTCCACCTGCACAAACTGCCACTGCTCCTTTGCTGCTGAATCTCCCTGAGCAGCAGCAGCAACAGCAGCAGCAGCAGCAGCAGCAGCAGCAGCAGCAGCAGCAGCAGCAGCAGCAGCAGCAGCAGCAGCAGCTCTCCCTGCCACCCAGTCTGTCTCCTACCTTCAGTGTCTCCTGGTTATGTTTCTTCTATCTTGGAATACAGCTGTTACTGTAGAAGGGAGAGCTCTGTTAAAAGTACTTGTGCAGCTAATTTGCCTGTATCAATGTCAGGCTGGGGTTGATTGCCTGAGGGTAACTTTGCCTGAACAACTTATTTCTGGCATGGTTCTGTGAGCAGCATTTTGAGTTCTTTTAAAGCCTTTCCTGCATATTCCAGTTCTCTTTCTGAAAAGTAATTGTTCACATTCCAGTTTACCAAGTTCAGAATATGCTCTTGACTGTCTCACTTTATTTTGCATAAGACATTTTTTCAAATGAAATTCCATTACACAGTTTTTCTAGGGAAATTCTGCTTTTTATCTAGTGAATGCTTCCTTACATGTTATATTTTACTTTCTTTTGCCTTGCAGACTGGCATCCTGCTGTTGGCAGAAAGCTTTGGTTTAAGTTTTCTGTTTTATGTGGTTTTCATAAATTGAAAACAAATGGACAAATAAATTAGAAAATAAGAAAATGAAATATTCTACTTAATAGATGCAAGTGACAATTAGGTCTATCTCTCAGCCAGCAGCAGCCATTTGAATGAGTAAAGGTAAGTTTCATTACTTTCCCTTCCTGTTACTTAAAAGGTAACCTTGCTAATATTTACTCTGGTGAACAAATTGCATAAAATTTTGTGGAGTTGCAAATATTTTCTAGTGTTGTCATCTGCTACTTGAAAAAGCACAATCCTTTCTACTTCTTTAAGATCTCTTAGCTTCTAATGAGAAACAGAAAGGGACATCAGAAAACTGCTTCTATCTTCTAAGCATTCTAGAAACTCTGTATACCCTCACTGTAAGGAAAAGCAAGCATCATAAAAAGCATTTTTTATCTTTACACCATGGGATTCCTGAAAATTCCTTGGCAATTATCACTTCACATCTTTGGAGCTGTAGCCAGGATAGCAGATTATGGCATTAAGCTGTTCAAGACTCATTCTTAAAACTGGGTGATTTAAACGTGCGTGGACCTCCTTCCTTCCCTGCTGCTTGCTGAATTTGCTTCCTAAGTTTTTTTCCTCTGGATCTCTGTTTAAACAGGTTGGTAAGAAATTCCAGGCCTTGACAGTAATATTATTTATCTGTGCACTGTGACCTTTCATAACTTTTTACTCTTTAGTTTTGGAGAGGAGTAAGAAGGAATAAGCAGAGACACCTCTGCTACTAGTGCTTTTTACAGCAAGAAATTATAACCCTTTGCAATTTCATGTATCTTTTTCATTTGTCAAGATATACTTGATTTATACTTGATACTTCACTTTTTTTTTCCCCAAGAGTTTTGCAACTATTTTGAGATATTAATATCTAAGTGAACATTTCATTATGTAAGAATTTGGCCCCAAATTCCATTTAATACTGTAGACGTGGCTACTAGTTACTTTATTCATGGCTGTGGTCTTACAGAGGTAATCAAGATTGCAGTACTTTAGTTTCCCTAAGGAGGTCCAATCCACAACTGACAACGTTCTGTCTGAGGGAATAAATTTGTTCAATGATGATGTGCTGCAGTCACTAAACTGCAACATTGCAATCAATGTAAATCATCCATTGCACCAACAAAGGAAAGTATGATCAGTGTCCTGTGTGGCCTAATTTCTTTCAGCTTTCCTTCCTTTTCATACTAATTAAAGGTAAAAAAGCTTGTGTACTGAGCAAAACTTCTGGTTCAGGGTCACTGACTCCCTGTTCATCAGCACTGATGCAGATCTTTGTGGAAGATCCATTGAAAAAGAAACAAAGTGATTTTCCCTTTCATTCTGTATCAGCATCCTTTCCTACTCTACGTCTTTTCCTATGTCTTTTAATGAACATGTTGTCAGGCTTCCACATGTTACTACTTTGACAAATGAAGAATAAGCATTATTAGCATAGAGGTATATTAACCAAAATTTTACCTGAATCCTCTGGCTCCTACAGGTTTTTCTTTAACTGTGCTTCCTATATGATCATCCTGTAACAGGATTTGGATCCATGTTTTTGTTAATCTCAGCAGAGAAACATTTCTGCATTTACTATTTCGCACTAGTTATTAAATCAAAACCAAACCCAAAACAGCAACATGTGAAACTAAACCCTAAAAAGGATGGACATCCACTTTGAATCAGAAGTTCTCAAACAAACAACTGCTCCTCTCTTAAGTGTATAGATTCCTCCATCTGCAATTTTGATGAGAGTGCACTCAGTTCCTTCCATTATACCATAAGTACTTAAAAAGAGATGCAAAAAGAGACCTCTGTAATACTCAAAGTTCCCTATCTCCAACTAGAATATGACCCATAAATATTCTGAGTCTGATTATACCACTAGTGATTTATGATCCAAAGAATAACATCCTTAAGTTTATATGACAATACTGTGTGAGGTGGTTTAGAAAGCCTTGCTAATTCTGGGGTTAAAGACAATTACTGCCCTCCCTCATCCACATGTCCATGAATCAACATTTTATGTTTGCATCAGGGTCATCACATGCAGATAATGGCAGGTGACATCATCATGATATTCTGTATCAAAACTCAGAACAGTCTGAAAACTCATCAACTATGCAAAGACATGGTCAGTCTACCAACAGAGTACACTGAAACACTTCCTACTTCATCTACCCATAGCCCTGAAGAGATGAGTTCAGACACTTTGAGAAAACAAGTATGGCATGATGTCTTAAAAAAATACATTCAAAGAATGAGAGTATTCCAAAAGTGGTATTTTTACCATGGAAGTAAAAAAACAAACAAACATGGGTCATACTTGTTTTGTCTTAGGGTTCCAGTTGGAGGAGTTGATATGTTCTGCTTCATAGTTGCTCCTATGTCCACTATGTCCAATGTCACTCAGTCACAGAGGTTGTTGGTCACAGAGGTTGTTGGCACATAGTAACTCTAAATCTCAGGAGTACAGCTGAGATTACTTTAGTTAAAGATCCTGAGGATCCTTTATTCTACATCACTATTTCTAGACTTTATAAGGTTAGATATATTATTTTATTCAATTTTCTTCACTTCATCCTGTGGCTGGTAGAAGGACCTTATGCCTGGGCTATATATTTTCTGGCATTCTAACTTCAGAAATGGTGAAAAAAAATAAAAAAAAGAAAAAAGGGTTGCATGTAGAAAAATCAATTGCTGTGTCCATTTGTTTCCATTTATGTTCCTAGTCTTCCTACAGCAACAGTAGTCAAGTGTTCTGTTAGTTTGGTAGAAATTTATTTCATATCATGCCTCAGACTAATCAACTTTTGAAACACAAACCTACTGGTTTTTAGTTGTCATTCACAATTTAGTTTTTCTAGCTGGTTTACTTCATACTCCGATTTCAGTGGTTAGGTGAGTGTTTTAGCTCACCTAAAGTAGCATCAAAGTTTAACTGGGATCTAGAGATTAATATGCCTTGAAAAGCATATTAAATAAATACTTAAAAAAACGTATTAAAACCCAAGTCATTCTATGAAAAACTTTTTGGGCAGTTCATCATCTTATGTTTACATAAGTTTTATGATTAATGTCTAAATTCAGAGTACTTCTTATTGAATAGCAAGCTGTTAAGGACACCTCAGAAACTAACAGAGTAATTACCTTGTTCTGATTAGGGGACACTTAAGAAACTCCAGTGATCTAGCAAAGAGCATCATGTCTGATTCTTTACTTAAGTTATTGGAGGAGATCTCATGAGAAATTGCCCTTAAGGACACAGGAACGGAACAAATCACTTTTCTGAGAGCACAAGAGCTCTCCATCCCCAAGTATAAGAAATCAAGCAGAGGAGGCAGGAAGCTGACATGGCTGAACAAGGACCTGCTGGTCAAACTGAGAAAAAGAAGGAAAAATATAAGCAGTAGAACCAGGAATGGGTGGCCTGTGAAGAATACAGGGATGCTGTCTGGACATGCAGAGGTGCAGATGAAGGTGAACTTGGCAAGGGATGTGAAAAATAACAAAAAGGCTTTCTTTAGATACATTGATCAGAAAAGACTCACAAAAATGATCAGAGAGCTAGATCACCTCTCCTATAAAGAAAAGCTATGGGAGTAGGTCTTGTTCAGTTTGAAGAAGAGAAGGTTCCTGTAAGACCTCATTGCAGTCTTTCAGTAACTGAGAGGAGCTCATAAGTAGGAGGGAAATCAACGTATATAGACTGATAGTTATAGGATATTGACAAAATGGTTTTAAACTAAAAAAGTAGAAATTTGGATTAGATACTTGGGATAAATTCTTTACTCAGAGTGTGGTGAGCACTGAAATAGGTTGCACAGAGTTGTGACTGCCCCATCCCTGGAGGTGTTCATGACCAGATTGGATGAGGCCCTGGTCAGTATGATCTAGTGTTGGCAACTGTGCCCATGGTAAAAGCATTGGAACTAGCTGATCTTTAAGGTCCCTTCCAACCTAAGCCATTCTATCATCCTGAAAGTTTCTAAGTATTTTTAGGGATTTATCTAGGAGCCAATAGAAAATGAGAAAGGAAATGCATTGTAAGAATATGCATTCAGAAGAAGGTAGTCTGATGCTACAATAAAAGCTATGAATGTGTAGAAGTAGATAATAAATTTCTTCTAAGGCTATAAAAAAAATTGTTCTTATATTTAAATTCATGATAGACTAAATAATAAACTGACTAGATGGATCAACATGAAAGTCTGTCAAAGACAGCCTGACAGTAATGACTGCTACCTCTCCTGCGAGTATCTTCTGTATATTGTGAGTATAGCTGTTGACAACGCATTTCAAAGGCAATGTATAGCTAAATAAGCCATCTCTTCATGCTGAGATATAATCTTCAATTAAAGATATTTTTTTTCCTAAATTAAAATGCTATTTATATTGACAAAACTTTCTCGACATTGTCTCTCTTTATTTACTATTTGCTTTGTTATGAGGCCCTGTCCATGCCTCATGAAACATGAAAGCTTATGGAGCAGGTCCAGAGAAAGGTCACAAAGATGATTAGAGGTCTGGAGCATCTCTCTTATGAAGAAAGGTTGAGGGGTTTGGGATTGTTTAGCTTGAAGAACTGAAGGCTCCCAGGAGATTTCATTCCATCCAGTACTTGAGAGGAACTTGCAAACAGTAGGGACACTTTGTACATGGTCTGATAGTGATAGGATAGGGGAAATGGCCTTAAACTAAAAGAGGAAAGATATAGATCACATATTTGGCAGAAATTCACTCAGAGGATGGTGAGACACTAGAACAGGTTACCCAGAGAAGCTGTGGATATCCCTTCTTTGGAGGTGTTCAAGACTCTGGCAGCCAGATCTAGTGGGTGGTAGCCCTGCCTGTGGCAGAGGGATGGAGCTAGATAATCTTCCAACCCATGCCATTCTATGAAAAACAGAGTCTAGTTTTTATTTTTAATTAGTATCTCTCAATCTTTAATCATCCAAATACCTCACAAACTAATGACCTAAATATGGTTGTAAAATTGTTTGGATACAAATTTTACCCTGATCTAATCATTCTCTTTAATTATCTGCCAATAAACACATACTTATCAAGATTATATAGTTCTTCATTAGTAGTCCTTTTCATATTGTTTATAGTCCACCTTTTATTTCAAAGGAATTTACAAGCTACAAAGCATGTACAATAGTCCTTTTTTTTCTTTCTTTCTTTCTTTTTTTTTAATATGGTGCTGGGAGGCATTACACAACAAAGTACAAATAACTTGTCCTTCACCCACCACTGAAATACAGTCACCTCTGAAGTGAAAGGTGGCAGCTTTTTAATAGTAAAAGAAAAGCACTACACCTAATTAAAATTGTGAGCTACATGTAGTTACAGGGAATGTGTTTTTTCAAGCTAGAATCCTGTATATGACTTATTATTCATTTCTATGTGCTTCCTCCCCTTTTTCACTTTACATGCCAGGAGGAAAAAAAAAAAACCCTTAATGTATGACCTGCTCTTTAGTTAGACCTTTTAGTTATCCTCTGCTGTTTTGCAGGACTTTCAGAACTGTTTGAGCTTGATCCCTCTATGTTAGCTGTGAAAGAATCCAACAGCTAATGCTTCATCTGAAGGATTTCTGTAGGGAAAAGGTTTTTTTTTAAACTAATTCCTCAGGCTGCTCACAACTTGGACTTTCTCCTTTAGATGTCCTCCGTGGCACCCTAACACTTTTGGAGCTCTTTGAGCTGTCTGAGCTGTCTTCCTTTCCTGATGGTGGCATTTTCTCTTCAAAGAATAATTTTTGTTGCCCCTTTATTTGCATTTTCTTGTTCTCTTGCAGGGAGAAAACACCTTTGAAATCAGCGTGGTTCTACATCCAGATAATAAGCTTTTAAAAATATATATACTTCCCATTTGTTTAAAATTTGCTAAATCCTATAGCAGCTAAAGAGATATGAAGTGATTTTCCTTTAAAGTTGCTTCCTTCTGATAGAGTGTGCAATGAAGCTGCATCAGTTTCAAAGGTTTCCCACTCCCTGCCTAGAATAGAGCTGTTTCATCAATAGCCCTTTGTAAAGGAGATGGCAAATGGCACCAGCAGGACAAGTAGACAGCATAAGTCAGGCTCATGCAGCCCTGGAAGTTCTAGGAAGCAGAAGACATCTGAAGGAAGGCGGAGGGAAGAGTGCAAGCTTAGAAAACATCTGTTAAATGAACTAATGAAAATGTCAAATTGAAAATGTGACCCCACCCCAAACAAAGTAATAGCAGTTGAAAGTAGAGGGTAATAGTTGCAAAGACAGTATCTGTAGCTGTATAGGGCTTCTACACTTGTGCAAATAATGAGATACCTATTATTTAAAGCAAAATTAAAAAGAAAGTGTTCAAACTGGAGACTCTAGCAAGCTCTAGGCTACATCTGAGCCTGGCAAGACAGTACAGATAGTATGGTTTAGTTTAAGCAAAGAGTTTGCAGAATTATTTTTAGGCCTCATTGCTGTGCCATTATTGTCTGCTGAACACTGGCTCTGATAATACTGTCTGTACTTGTAAATTAAATAAATTGAGACATAATCACCACAGTAATGGCCGAACTCTCTTTCTCTCTCTGATCTTGCTGGGCTTGTCAGTACTGCCCATTGGGAACAAATACTGACACATCAAAACTTGCCAAACTATGGCTGGGCTTTGCCTAGGGGAAAGCTAATTGGAGCAGAACTGAATCATTTTAGGAAACAAGCCAGCAGAAAACAGTTTCGACATTCACTTACTATTGCTTGCACCTATGGCTTGCCCTCTGTAGCTTACTAGCTTGGGCACCCAAGGGGTTTTCGTCCAAATATTCTCTTCGACACCCAGCAATAGGAAATGAGGAAGCAATACAAAGCTGCATCAGAGGATGTTCAGGTTGGATATTAGGAAATGGTTCTTCACCAACAGTGCAGTGCGTTCAGGCACTGGAACGGTCTCCACAGGGTCATGGTACCAAATCGTCAGAGTTGAAGAAACATTTGAATAATGTTCTCAGATATAGGATTGATTTTTGAATGGTTCTGTGTGGTGCTGGGAGCTGGACTTGACAATCCTTGTGAGTCTCTTCCAAATCACGTTATCGCTGTGATGCTTTGGTTTTATGATTAAGAACAATATTTGTTCCCTTCAGTAAGCAGCAAGGACAGTGGTAAGTACTATGCTTCTATGGAGGCCTGGTCACTCAGAAATATCCAGGCATGGGAGCAAATAGGAAAAACTGATGTAGGAAAAAAAAATGTTTTCTTTATGCAGCTGCCCAAAGGCCATTCTTGCAGGTTATATCCTATATTATAGGTTATATCCTATATTTATAGATTTTAAACTAGACCTGTGTGAAAGATAATGGACTCACAAGATTTTCTTAAATTCTGTGTAGCTTAGTTGCTAAGCTTATGGAAGACTCAACAGATCAGCATGCTAGATAACTATGCTTTATCCTTTTCATAAAATACTAGAGACAGATTAATGTCCATCTAGAAAATTTTTGAAGAAAGAAGAGCATGAAGAGTGGTGGCTTCTGCATCTAGTTAAATAATCATAAAAGGCTCTATCGTAAATACTGCTTGGAAAAACTGTAAAGAAAGAGTTGTATAACCAATAAACAATTTTATTTTCAATGAGATCCTTATTTTTTGTGCTTTTTAAAACAAGAAATGTGTAAAATGAAATTCTTATTCCACAAAATATCAGTTTGTATGCAGAATGGACAATGATATAATTTTTATGCTTGATGATAGGAAAAAAATAAAATTTAGGAGATTGTTTTGTATTTGGTTTATTTTTATTTGCTCAGTTGTTTCAAGATATAGCTGAATTTAAAACCACAGTAAACAGTGCATTTAACAGTGCACTTGGGAATTAGACACAGATTTCTCTCTATTGTTAATAGGTATTGTGCAACTTACATATGCTCACTGTACTGGAAATAGACTTGAGACTTAATTTAAGTGCATTGTGAAATATTACTTTTAACCATTGGAGACTATTGTGAATGAAATTGCTGTAGTGGACAAGGCAAATCTAAAGACAAGTGAAACAAACTGAAAGACCACCACTGTACTAGAATCCACATCCAGAAGCTCCTCAACTTTTTGTGATATAAATAATTTAACAGCACTGATCTCTCATAAAGGAATGAAATGTTTTAGCTTTTCTTTTGAGACTAAATTTACCTTTTTTGATTTTTTCAATTTTTTTTTATTACTCTGTTATCCATTCTGGAGGAGGCTGAGAGGCAACCTAATTGCTGTCTGCATCTCCCTGAGAATGGGAAGCACAGAGGGAGGTGCCATGAATTGGTCTTTGGGAAGTGATGGCAGGATACATGAGAACAGTACATAGATGTGACAAAGAGGTTTGGATTAGGTAAAAAGAAATATTTATTTTCCATGATGGTAGTCAAACTATGGAATAAACTAATCAGAGAGGTGGTTGATGCCCTATGTCTGTCAGAGTTCAAGAGACTTTCGGATGTCATTAATATCATTTAACTTTTGGTTAGCCCTGAAGAGGTCAATTAGATGGACTTGATCTTTGAAAAGTCCTTTCGTTGAACACAAATAAATAAATAAATGGTCTATAATCAAATTAGAAAAAAAAAAGAAAAAAAAAGAAAAAAGAAAAAAGAAAATACATGTCCAAAATAAGCTGGTCAGTAATTAATTAATCTGACTGTTATAAAGGAGTTAGAACTGGTGAACTGCCACTTTTTTAATGTTTTCTTGTGGGATTGCCCTGGTAGTCAGCTTAGCACCATATGGCTGTGCATTCACTCTCACAAGATGGGGAACAGAATCTCACTTTTTAGGAAATAATTTGTAGATTTGAGACAAAGACTTTTTAATAAGTAAAGCAAAGCTGCCCATGTAAGCAAAGCAAAATCAGAAATTAATTTACTACTTCCAATCAGCAGGCAGCTGTTCAGCCATTCCCGGGATACCAGGGCTCAATCATACATAACAGTTTCTTCAGAAGACAAATATCAAAATTCTAAATGTTCCCTCTTCTTCCTTCTTTCTCACAGATTTTATTGGTAAGGATAAAGCCATATGGTAAAGAATAAATATTCTTTTGGTTATTGAGGACATCTGTCCTTGCCATAGAATCACAGAATCATAAAATCATGGAATCATAGAATCATAGAACCATAGAATGGCTTGGGCTCATGTCTTCTCCCAGCTTCTTGTTCTCAGCCAGCCTACTTGCCAAAATTGCAGAGTGAGAAATAGAAACGATCTTGCTATGGAAGCACTGTTTGGTAATAGGTAAAACTTTGGTGTGCTACAAGAATTGTTTGAATTACAAATCCAAAATACGGCACCATACTAGCTGCTATGGCAAAAATTAACTGTATCTCAACCTAAATTAGTACACTGCCTTACTTTCACACCCTTTGAATTTCACATAATCAACTGAGGAATCTCAAGGCAGCAAATTCATCTTGGAATTTTTTGTTTTAGAAGAATTAGCTCACAGTAAGTTCAGGAATCTTGAACAACGTTATAATTACAGTAAGTGCATAAAAGAAAAAGAAAAAAAAAAGAAAAGAGAAAAAGAATGTGTTATCACAATAAAAGCTGTAGTATTAGAAGAACAGTGAAAAGAACAGTGAGGTCCCTTTTTAGACCTCAAGGTTAAAGAAAATTACTGCAGTAGTATGAAAAAGTACTTTCTGCAGATTCGTAGAGTAGGAAAGTCATCTCTTGGGAATATTTTGGAAATATGGATCAGAAAACAAGATATTTTCCTGGAATTGCCTGTAGCAGACTTTCTTGAAAGTATATTAAGGAAAAAATGAAAAAGTAAAAACATCTTCACACTTGTTAATTATGAAGGCCAACCTATCATCTCCACTTAAACTTTTGCTGTCATGAACTGAGTTAGTTTTGCTGGTCTGAGTGGATAAGAAATTTTTCTTTCACAATTCAAATTAAAATGGCTTCTGAAAGTTAATGAGAACAAGTGACACTATTGTGGTGAGTACACAGCACATTATTGCAAAAGAATCAACAAATATCACTGAAAAACATACATGGTTTTCTTGTAGGCCTGAAGTTTGATGTATTAATCAATTAAAAACTAAAATGAGATTTAAAAAAAGATCACAATTTTCCCTCACACTTGTTCAATATTCCTTTGAAGTGAGTGGATTTTTTTCCAGCATAAACTACTGTCAGTGAAAACGTACACCTGAAAAATGTATTATGTTGTAATTTTGATTGTACTATCATGTAGAATAATTTTGTGAGCATGTTTTATTGATCTTAAATATTTGAATGATTTGACTATTGCTTTGAAACAAAAAATACAGGTCTGTCATGATGACACATTCTTTGATTATACGAGGTAGGTAAAATCCAAAGTGATTAACATTGGTAAAATAAGAATTAATTTCAGTGAACAAAATGCATGGATCATAGCACAGTTTTTATTCAGCAGACTTCAAATACTGTTCTTAATTACATTGAAAAACTGTTCTCTAATAGTTGTTTCACTTAATTCATTTTCTTATCTGAAATTAAAACCAGTGAAATATTAGTAAAAGTAGTTTAACTCACGGGACAGTGCGCAATACATAGGGTCAGCTCAGTGATGATAATAGGCATATTACTCATTCATATATGAATTTCTGGCTGGTATTTCTTACATTTTACATTCTTACATTGTGATTGGCCATTTGCAATTCAGAAATATTTAATGCTAGTGAAGAATGACCAATGTTTTATTTTAATTAATACTTATCTTGCTCGTTTTCCTGACTCCCACCGTCCTATTCTACTCAGCGTTAAACTTGAAAGAATATTACAGGCAACTAATTAATTGTGGTATATAATACTTATCCATCCAAAGAGCTTTAGTATACTTGCAGAACACAAGCTATCTGCTTTGATTTGTCAGCAGCAGCTAAGTATCCACTTTAAAGGGTCATGTAGAAAATACAGACTGATGCCTGGTGGGAATAATGATTCCTTACATTCAGAATGAAATATCCAATAGATAGCACCCAATACAGAAGGAAAAATACCAAAACTGTTTGCAAATGAGACAGCTGGTATCTTTAGTTCAATAACTGAACTAATGGAGGGTAATTTTGTGCATCCTCAAGATCTACTTTGTTTACAGTTACTGTCTAACTATAATATGTTGATTATCATGTTTAGAATATTTAGTCCAAGCTTTATAATTTATTTGAAACATGTCTGTAAATAATTGCACTGAGTAGGTAGACTAGCATCAATCACAAGAGAATTAAGTTCCACAAGAATGACAAAAAGGATGAAAAAAAGGTTTGTAATTCTTAAAAACATTTTGCTTAGAAAATTATTCTTCTGTCTTTTTGAATGACTAGAATTAATTGCTCACTTTCATCCTATTCTGTTAAGATACTTATAATAATCATATATGGGTCAAAATAAAGGTTCTTACTTAAAAAAGAAGTGATCCTTTATACTCTGATTTATATGTTGGCATATTTTAAAAAGATAAAAGTTATATTTTAAAGTAGGAACTATCAAAATGTACATTTACTGAATTAACTGTCATCTTTATTATTGTATTTTCACTATGATACGTTGTTTAAATAAGAAGCATAGCAAATCCAAAAGTAAATTTCAATTGTGATATAAATGTATAGGATTTATGGAAGTTCATAAGCACAGTGTGATGTTTCTAGAAATTTGCAGGGATGAACAAGGGAACATCCTGTGTGGAAATTCTTCAGGAAGCAGAAAAGATAGCTTGGGATTAAAGGAGATTTCTTTACACTCTTAGAATTCCTCTGTTGAAAAATAACAATTTTTTATCTTACTGATCACCATAGTCATGTCAAAGAATTCACTGTGCGTACTTATAGATATTTACCATGAATACTTCTAATACTGTTTCTGGAAAACAATCAGTTGTAATTCTATTTCATGAGTCATAATTCATGCATTGTAATCCATTTAATAATAAATATGTTTAGTGTCTCTAATATTCCGTCTGATGGAGGCAGGTATTGGTTCCTACTTGTAAGGCAGTATGAGACACAGTGGTACAGTAAAAGATATACATCCATACCTCATAAATTGTATTCAGTCTTTAGTGAAGAGGAAGTTTTCTTATATTGAAGTTGCTACTACCAGAGACATATTAAATGTGCATTGATAACTTAGTGATAGTTGTCACTATTCTGCCTTGGGTACTGGTGACTAATAATTCACCGGAGTAAAACTATTGTTATACTGATACGTGGAAATAATCTATGAATGCTTCTGTCTTATCTACATTGATCTGATTTTGTCAAAACAGCAGTGGAGGTATTTTTTGTTTTCTGATTTTACCAGAATGAACACCGTGAAACATAAATCTGTCTCCTTCATGTCTCTTCTAGACTCATGCTTCCCATTTATCTCTATCACTTTAACCTTGACGTGAACCCTTACTGTGGCTGCAACTCCAGGATCTGAAAATCTTTCTCTCACCACACTGTAGCTCTCTTTATCTCTGCTAGGTTCTGTACTCTGTCTGGGCTGACATTCCCATGTCTTCTGGTGGGGGTACCCGCCTTCAAACTTGGCTTCCCCAGAGCAACATCCCAGATCTTGCTGCTCTTGGAAATTCCCCTAACACCTATGTTACACATAGCAATACACCACATTATTTCTTTTTTCCCTCACTTGACTAATTACATTGTTGTCTAGTAGGCATCTGGAGTCTAACTTGTTTTCAAGAATCTGTCCTTGTTGTTGTTTACCTTGGCTATGTCTGTCTCTTTTGTGTCATTATCACCAGTTCAGAGCCTCCTCTGCAGCTGCGGGTGTCTAAATGAACTTCAACATTTATGCCTCCTCATACTGGTTATTGTTTATATGTGTCAGTTGAGAACACATCCTTTTTTCCTTATCTTAATTTTTCTATGCCATTTGTATTTATATCTAACTTAACAATTGGTGATTTAATTAAATATATAGAATAGCCATAGAATTCCTTTAAATACTGTATAAAAACTAACTTGTATTTATGCACTGGTAATTTACACTGCACAGATTTTACAAGCCTGTTCCTTTTCCATTCATGAGAATACCTACCGTTTATTTAATAACTACCATATTATCAAGTACATATGCTATCTATAAGCTGAAGAAGTCTTAAAAACCACACAACCACACACTAATTTAGCATATAAAATGTTGATTCTTTTTAAGAGTTATTTCACAGAACATGTGCAATAAAGAAAGCACACACTTTTCTAATTTACTCATTATTGTTGTTATTTGTTTTCAAACTTTGAGAGCTGTATGGGACACTAGAAAAAAAAAAAAAAAAAAAGTAGGTTTTAGTGACAAGGAAGAGGAAGCTGTGGATTTCTTCTCTGTACCTTTTTGTTTTGTTATTATGAAAACCAAGCAGGAGACATGTCTAAATAAACAACGCAGATGTTACCGCATGTAAAGTCAATATCTTTCTTTGGATAGAGAATGACCAGTTTGCTTTAAGCACAAGCAGATGTTTCTATCTGACCATCTGGCCTTTATTTATGTTCTCCAAGATCCTGCACTCCCTCCTATGAGTAGAGAGAAGGAAAGTGGTAAAGATCATTTTTTTGGTTGGTTGTGGTAGTAAACTGTAATTGTGTTATTTCTCAGTAGCAATAAAATGGAAGTGTAAAAGTAAGATATTGCAAGTAAATAAAACACTTTTACAAGTAAAATGTGAGTAAAGAATTTCTCTCTTCAGCAAATCTGGGCATTTGAGAGTTCTGATATGAGCTGTCATGAGCTTGTCTTATTTCTATTCTGCCCAGAACACTAAAGGTCTATGTGCAGGTGACCCACAGGGAGAATATGACTGAGTCTTCAGTTGTACATGAGCCTTGTACAAATTCTCCTCACAGGGCAGTGTTTTATTCCCAGCAGACCAGTTTTTATCACCTTTATGATATTTGAATATATTCAGAAAACATTATTTTTATCTTGACTAAATCTGACACACTGAAAATCAAGGAAACACAAATCTGCTTGATTAGGCTTAAAATTTCAGGATGTTTTCTTATATTTAAGTTTCCATTGACTGCAAACCTACTAACACTTTCAGATTGAGCCTAAACTAGTGTTCTGGCTTATCAGTATTACATATCACATCACATGGCAAGCTGTTTTAGTGCTGAAACATAGAGCCAGGGACTGCACTTCCTGGGTCAGCCCGTGACAGTGTCAGCTTACATGAGTTCTGGCTCTGTGAGAGGTAGATACACTGAGAAGTGACAAATTGCAGTCCCAGGAAATCTCCAGTATTCCTCATATTATTTCCAATTCCAGATAAAAGGTAGTATAGCACAGCAATGGTGGAGAAGACCTCTCTTCCTTTTCTAGTAGCACAGTGAGCAACATGGCCAGAACTCTTCTCTCTCCTTTGTTTGATTTATTATCTGTAATTTCATATCATGTTCTCTTACAGCCTTTTATCATTTGTAGTAAGTTAGTTATCCCTCCGTATCTTGGTCGCATATTTTGTACTTGTTTCCCTCTCGAAAGAGGAAAGGCTGTGGGGGAAGCTCTGTCACTGGTGATAGAATCAACTAAACTTCAACAGCCATGCAAAGAGATGGTTTTAATACCAACAGTTCTTACAGTGACTATTATGAAATTCAAAAGTTTCAAGAAAGACTTAAGAACTTACACTATAAACTAAGCAAATGAAGTCCACATTCAAGACATCAAGACATGCTGGCTCAGATTTGAATCACATGAAATCCAGCGATAAATCGAGTGAATATAGTATAACCTAAAAT
This sequence comes from Tetrao urogallus, assembly GCF_951394365.1. Classification (NCBI taxonomy): domain Eukaryota; kingdom Metazoa; phylum Chordata; class Aves; order Galliformes; family Phasianidae; genus Tetrao; species Tetrao urogallus. Next base: position 29,412,965 of record NC_136815.1, on the reverse strand, counting down.
GTGAGATCCACAAAATTCTGCCTCTCCTTCACAAGATGAAACAAAAAGAGCTTTGGAAACACTTTTGCATCAGCAAGCATCACTGGAAATGAGCTACAGTTACTCCTTTTAGCCCACGGTTTGAAGTTAGCTATGTAGATATTTTCACTGCAGTTATGAATCTCTTCCCTTATAAATATGCTAGATAGGAAGCCTAGCCTGTCTTTGTTTTAATATGTATTTACCTTGAAAAATCAATTTACCTACTAGAAATCCTTTTGTTCTCAAGTGAAGGTTATAATTTCCATCCTTCATCAGTAATATATCACACAAATTCCTGAATTAAGGAAACAATTGCAAGAATTTCTTTTCTTTGTATGCTACAACACATTAGACTTTTGCTGCATCCACAACTTGTACTGCACAATCTCTATTTAATTTTCTTTAATTCACTAAGACACAAAAGATTCAGACACTTAAGACACAAAATATTAACATCAGCTGGAACACTCAGACTGAAAGCGAAGTGTGTTTCTACAGTAAGAAAGCCAATTTGTGTTCTCTATTATATAATTGTGAATCAAGATTAACTATATTGACTTCACTAGGGAAAGGGGTTAACAAACTTACCGCTACTCCTACTAAATGATCCATACACTTTTTATAATACAATAGCAAGTTAATTGTTTCACTTAGGCTGAGATGATAGTGGCAGATAACAGCATAGGTGATTTCCAATCAGAGCTACAAGTGAATTTTATGCAAGTTTCAAATGAGAGAGTCTAGATATTTGAAATGGATAAAAACAGCTGTTCTTGATTTGTGTGTGAGTGGTTTTGTTTTGATTTGGTTTGTTTTTGTCTCAAACGATGCATGTCTTAAACAGGACTAAATCAATGAGAAGTTAGTTTAGCATCATTGTTTGACACAAGCCCATACCTCTTCTTCACATCTACACTTTCTCATCTGGACAGAAAATGATTAATCTCTTATTTAAGCTTGGCTTTTTTTTTTAACTTTTGTTTCCATTGCATTTAAGTGCACTGTAATCATTAGATAAGACTTCTCCAAAGTGAAGAAGCTGCATTTAAGAGATGAAAAACAAAGAAATTAAGGTTAGCAATGTCCTATTCAATGGCTCATCTATCTGATTTTTCAGAGTATTTGGTTGTTGTTGTTGTTTTGTCTACCTCTTCAACTAGTCAAACGTGATACCATTTAATTCTGCTGAAATCAAGAGTTTCCAGATCATATCAGATCATATGTGGAGTGAAGTACTGAAATTTGAATCATATAGAAAGAAAAATAATTTATGGAAACAAAGACTGTGTCATAATGCAAAATGCATGAGGAATTTTTATCATGTTGACATAAGCAGCATTATGTCATTTCCTAACATATTGAGTTGTATATGTATACCAATTTTTGCACATCCTTATCTCACAGTTTATGATAAACTGGGGACCAACACAGTCATTACTTCAATGTCCACGCTTGAATTAGTGGAATAAAAATATCAACCACTTTATGTCAAAAAAAGAAGGAGGCATAGTTTTCCACTGGATTCCAGTTACATTTACTTCATTTACTACTTAGTTTCTTTAATTCATATACAGCTTCACATCTGATGGGATTCATCCCCACTTGTTCTAGATTTCTTAGCACTCACTGCTGTGGTTTAACACCAGTAGGCAGCCAAGCACCACAGAGACATTTTGTCATTCCCCATCTTCAGTGGGACGGGGTGAAAATATAAGCTCATGGGTTGAGATAAGGACAGGGAGATCATTCACCAATTTAAATATGCACCTCTTGGAGAAAATTGCTGCAATTTATTATCAACTAATAACATACTAGAGCAGTGAGAATTAGCACCAAACTAAAAATACCTTCACTTCACCCTTTCCATAGTCTTCTACATTCTTCCCCCTAGCAGTACAGTGACATAGCAACTGGGGGCTGCAGTCAGCCTGTGACATTTCATCTCTTTTTCTCCTTCATGGTCACTGCTCCATGGGGGGTCCCTCCCACAGATGCCATCTTTCCCCAGCTAATCCTACTTGGTCTTCCCACGGGCTGCACCTCTCTCAGCACTGCTCCAACACGGCTTCATACTGCACTCTTCAGGAATGCACTGTTCCACATGGTCCCCATGGGCACATCTCCCCCAGCCCTCCTGCCCACTGTGTGCTGCTCTCCACAAAATGCATCTCTGGCCTAGGGCTGCTCCTGCGGAGGTGTCTGTGAGCCGTGTCTCCTTCAGACCTCATCCACTACTGTCCCATAGGCTCCTCCATGGCTACATTTAAGCACTGGAATAGGCTCTTTAAGCACTGGAACAAGCTCCTCAGGGAGGTGGTTGAGTCACCATCCCTGGACATGTTCAAAAACCGTTTGGATGTGGTGCTCAGGGACGTGATTTAGTGGGGAGTTGTTAGGGTAATATGCTAGATTGAGTTTGTACTTGATCTTTAAGGTCTTTTCCAACCTAGGCTGTTATATGATTTCATGATTCTATGTGAAGATTTGCTTCACGTAGTGCCCGTGGACTACAGGGGGACAGTTTGCTCCACCATAGGTCTCTCCTGGGCTGCAGGGAACTTCTGCTTTGGGCCTAGAGCACCTTCTGCTCTCTTTCTGTTCTACAGAGCTGTTTATCTCACATTTCTCACTTCTTCCTCCCAGTTGCTGATCTCTTAAATCTGCTCTCCCAGACGACACCCAGCATTGCTCATAGCTCCGCTCTGGCAGCAGCAGGTCCCTTCTCTACATACTGGAGCTAATTCTGATCTGAAATGGGGAAGCTGCTGTATTCTACTCACAGAGGACACCCCTGCAACACCCTACTACCAAACTGTGCCACATAAACTCATTACACAGTTGCAAGGTAATTTATTTCTCCAGCAAAGTGTGACTATTTCAAATCATTTTGCTTTCTCTTCACAATAATATTATTAACATTGAAAATCGAGTTACAGAATTCTACCAACAATATTCAACCTGAATTTGAAGGTTAAAATGCAACTATGCAACCATAGAGTATCCTGACTTGGAAGAGACTCATAAGGATCATTGAATCCAGCTCCTCCCCATTGGACAACATAAAAATCAGACCATAAGATTGATAGCCTTGTTCAGATGCTTCTTGAACTCTGGTACGCTTAGTACCATGACCACTGCCCTGGGAGCCTGTTCCAGTGCCTGACCTTGTTCTCAGTGACGAACTTTTCCTGATATCCAACCTGTACCTCCCCTGTTGCAATTTCATGTCATTAGAAGTGACATAGAACAGAATTATGGACCTATCATTGTTAATGCACAATGAGTAAAACAGTTTTTAAAAGTTATTTCCCTTCTTTTCCCCCTAAGCATAAGATCTCAGTGCAAAAGTACCTCTTCAACACTACATGATCTACACGCATCTCCCAGAAAGTGTGTTCCTTGAGTATCACAGCATTGTGCTCCTACACAGAAGGGTTTTTGTAACTAGTATCTCAGACAAAACACATTAAAGTCAAAGGTTGAGAGTGTCTTCAGATGTCTTCTAACCAAATCTTTACAGCATGTGAATAAAATACAAAGTCAGCACATTTCTGTGCTGCTATATTCCTATTTTTTCTTCTTAAATGTGCTTATTCCCTGATCTCCTTTAAGGTGATGTACCATTAGTTCTGATTGGCTTTTTACTGGCCCTCACTTGCCGGTAGTGACCACGCACAGAACTAAATCAATCTTTGTCAGGCCTGTAATTGAGCGTTTCCCTAATTTATGAGGCAGCTTTTCCATTAACAACAAAATCTTGAGAATTAAATAAAAACAGACCTTCGCAAGTGCTGCTGCACTGGTGATAAAATAAAAACATTGACAAATGTATGCCCCTTTTCCTAGACTGACTTTGAAAAATTCTGTGTCACAGACCCAGGTCATATTCTGACAACAATTAGGAACACTAAAATAAATAGTTGGCAATTCTTTGTCATGGCAGGCTATGCAAATCTGTGGGCTATGTTGCTATTTTTTGTTTATTTTTGTCAAATTCACAGTAGTCTGTGAATATGAATTATGTGTTTCCATTAGTTAGGACTCTCCTATATCTTTTCAGGGCATGCTAACTACTTTCTTTTAAATTCTATTCAAGTGAGACTTGATGAAATTTTACAGAGAGGGATGGAAATATTTCCCCAAGTTTTGCTGGAATTGTTATTCAGAGCTCAAGCTGAATATTTTTTCCTTTTGTCTTTTGAAAAAAAAAAAAAAAGCTCTAAATGTATTAAGTCACTTAAACTAGACCAGATAAATCACTAAAAAAACCATGACAGCAAGATTAATTGATTACCTAATAGGTATTATCTACATGTAAGCCTTGCATCTTTAAAATTTTCATTCATGAGATAGTTCATTTATGTCAACTATGCTGTTTTTCTAAGCCTCGAAACAAGCCTTATATAATATGATTTGTGAAGGTTAAAAAATAATATTCAGTTGTTTCCTTGATTTTTCTACATTTCTTCCTCTTTCTGGATGTATTTGGACTTGGAAAAGTAATCTCATTAGACAACTTGTTGACACAACATTTCCAACATCCCTTTGAAATGAAAACGATGTTTAGAAGATGCGTACTTAAAAAAAAAAAAAAAAAAAAAAAAGATATATACTGACTCTTTGAGATTTATTAGGTTTAATAATATGCCATACATTTAATAGTTTTTGTTTATACAAATACACACACATACACCACCTAGAATACCAGTATTATATGAACCTCTGTTGACAGTGAAAAAGCTTTAGATGAATGGGTTTTAAGTAGAACATAGTCAAACTGAATCTGCTTTTTTGAAGTACTATAGACATTGAGAAAAAAAAAAAAAAAATTATGTTGCAGAAGCAATGAAAATGGGAAAATAGGAAATAAGAGTTTGGTGTCTAGATTTGGTTGTTTGTTCACTGATAGCAAATGTTTAAATCCTTACAAATATTAAGTATACTGTTTTGGGGTTTTTTTGTTTTTTTTTTTTTTCTGATTTGAACAGTTTTGTAGTGAAAAAATGCAACAAACATTGAATATTCTTGTATGTACATAACCATAAGCCCAACTGAACATCAACACACACTGGTGGGAATGGGGAAAGGAAATAGAAAATAATCTTTAAATAAAGGTCTTCATCCAAATTAGAGAGGGAAGTAAAGGAATAGCTACATCAGATGTTCCAGAGAGAGCACCATGGCATTTTAGTAGATATTCATTCATTTGAAATATTGATTACATATGTGTAAAAATAATAAACTATTCAGTTTGGCAGTTGCATTTAACATCATGCTGCCTAAAGTCAAACATAAAACATAAAACTGAGCATGCGAGACTTTGTTATACTGAAAGGAGAATCAAAATTTGAATTGAGAGTATAAAGCAGGACTATTAGAGACAAATAAATCCAAAATGTACATATTCAGTGGAAGTAAAAAAATTTTAAAGATGTAATCCACACAACACAGGGAAATAAATGAATTTTATAAACATCATACAGCTAGGAAATAGTATTGAATGCTGCTGTTATCTGAGCGGTGAGATTCGCTCTCCTTTTCATGTGAGATGGTGAAACAGCTTCACAGAATCACAGAATCACAGAATTGTAGGGGTTGGAAGGGACCTCCAGAGATCATCGAGTCCAACCCCCCTGCCAAAGCAGGTTCCCTACACCAGGTCGCACAGGTAGGCATCCAGGCAGGTCTTGAACATCTCCAGAGAAGGAGACTCCACCACCTCCCTGGGCAGCCTGTTCCAGTGCTCCGTCACCTCACTGTAAAGAAGTTCTTGCGCATGTTTGTGCGGAACTTCCTATGCTGCAGTTTCCAGCCGTTTCCCCTTGTCCTGTCTCCACTCACCACTGAAAACAGTCTGGCCTCGCCATTCTGCCCCCCACACCTTAGATATTTATAGACCTGGATCAGGTCCCCTCTCAGTCTTCTCTTCCCAAGGCTGAACAGACCCAGTTCACTCAGCCTTTCCTCATAGGAGAGATGCTCCAGGCCCTTCACCATCTTCGTGGCCCTCCGCTGGACTCTTTCCAAGAGATCCTTGTCTTTTTTGTACTGGGGAGCCCAGAACTGGACGCAGTACTCCAGATGAGGCCTCACCAGGGCAGAGTAGAGGGGGAGGATCACCTCCCTCGACCTGCTGGACACGCTCTTTTTAATGCACCCCAGTAAGCCATTGGCCTTTTTGGCTACAAGGGCACACTGCTGGCTCATGGCCAACCTGTCATCCACCAGGACACCCAGGTCCCTTTCCGCAGAGCTCCCCTCCAGCAGGTCATCCCCCAACCTGTACCGGTGCATGCAATTATTCTTCCCCAGATGCAAGACTCTACACTTGCTTTTGTTAAACCTCATCCGTTTTTTTTCCGGTTTTTATCCGGTTTTTTTTTTTGTTTTTTTTCTGCCCAGCTTGGATCAGCATCACAATTTCTCATATTCTGGAAATACAGGAGATGGAGCTGCTCGATGGAAGAATAACAAAGACAACAGAAGAGTCATTTTCTCTAGTTCTCACTATGACTTAGTGTTGAAGGCTCACTCCTTTGAGTTAACTACACTTCCATGCCTACTGTTAATGCTCTTACTTTCCAAGGAAAAATGAGGGAAACAGATCAAGAAGAGAAAGAAAGTGAGAAAAGTCAGTATGGACAAATATCTTCATGCCAAACCAATCTCTTCTTCATCAGTGGTCTGTAAATAAAATCACCACTCTTTAGACACTGTAGATTCAGTTTTTCTAGCTTTAGTCACATATCTGCATTGTATTAAGCCTTAACTTTTTTGCATCCACAGGCAACTACCTAAGTATATTCAGTCATCAGATTCTAGTGACCAGCTTCTATAATCTCTTTTCCATAACAGTGATCCTAAGTTATAGCCCTTTGTCTTCTATTATTTTACTATCCTGCAGCCAGTGAGGACAGTTGTACTTATCTCCCTTCGGAGATAAGGAATTTATTTTCCTCTGCACCATTCGGGCCCCCT
>NC_136815.1:29248466-29400966 GCF_951394365.1 Tetrao urogallus | reverse complement strand
AACACATTAGAGTTTTAAGCCTGGTGTTTCTTTCATACCAAAAATGAAATAACTTCTACTTTCTGTGCAGATAACTTGCATGGACAGGAACTGCCATGCCTGCAGATTGCTACAAAAGTATGCGTTAATTTTTCTTTCACATGAAAAGCATAAATGCTATTTAATGCATCATTTTATGATAAGAATCACACAAGATTATTTTCAGAATTTTAGCAACTGTTACATCCTTTTCCTTCTACAGTATTTATGTAATGAAAAAGTGTTTTTGTAGCACTAAGTATTTCTTGTTTTATAGAAATGAATATGGAGGCAGAAAAGAATATAAAATGAAATGAAAGGTAAGCAACAAGTATATATCAAAACAATAAAAATTTTGATCTACAGATCTCTTCCTTTGGAAGGGGGAAATGAAGAAACAGCACCAGAACTACATTTTGGATTTTATTCCCTTTTATTTTTTCAAGATGATAGAGTTTGCCAGATTGGTATTGATATTCTTGGCAAATGTTCAGTGGTCCACTTTAGACTTCTGTAATCTGTATTATTCCCAACACTGAAATATCTGTAGCAGGGAATCTATAAAAAGAGGAAAGCTTTAAGTTGTATTATACTTTACAGTCACACTTCACTTACTCAGAGGAATAAGAAAAAAATCTCATCTCAGATTCTGATTTCAGCTTCTGCACATCTTTCTCTAGAAATCCTAACCTATGCTTTGTCTGTTTTCACAGATGTTCTTAGACAGAATGAAACTTATTTCACTTACCTTCAGCTAAAACTGAGACACGGAACAAAATTTAGTACTTTGGCTGCTTCTGCAGTCCACGGAGCATCTTTGGAAGGTGATTAATCTCATGCTGCAATAGGGACCATGAAAGTCTCTTGGAAATGCTTGTATTGAAGGCACTTAGACAACTATCTGAAAGTAGAGATATACTTCTGAAGTGGTTAAAATTGAACTAAGTACGTTTCTCTCACAGTCATGAAGGTGACTGAGGAAGAGGGAATGAAACCAAAGAACTGATAAATCCTCAAAAGGTCTTAAATATTTTCCAAACTTTCGAACTTTGTTTTAGAGTTCAAAAATATGAATGCCTTGCATCTCTCTCTTATAGGTACATGTATCTAGACATCTAGAAAAAATTCTTTCTACATCCTTTGGAAAATATTCCTTACCCACAGATCAGCTATTTTTTTTGGTTCACAATGGCTTATTTTACAGAAATATAACGCTCAAAGAAAGTATATATTGGACAGCACTAGGTATTGAAGTCTTATTTTTTTTTAAAGAAAAACAACAATGTGGTTAATAGCAAGTCAGTTATACCATATTGTCCCTGTTCCTTTTTTTCAACCTTTTATGGTGTGGAACATATTTTAATAGATAGATTATTTAGCATCTGCATTACTTTTACCAAATAAGGGTCACAAAGACTATTTCCCTTCTTTTTGATTGCCTGGCAATTCTCTGGTAACTAGACTAACCATTTCCGATGAAAATGAATGTTAGGAAATTATTTAAGTCCAAATTTCCAAAAGTGAATATTAGCTTGGACTGCCTACCTTGATTCACTTCCTCTTTAGAGGATAACTAGGTAAGTCTGGAGGGATATCTGAGCAACCTGATCTAGCTGTAGATGTCTCTGTTCTTTGCAGCAGATTTGGACTAGATGGCATTAAAAGGTCCCATCCAATCAAAAGATTACATGATTATAAACTAACCATTTCTTTCTGAATCTGAAAAACATCACATTTCTTACAGCTTATAATGTGTAGTAAGATATCTCTAGAGCACCTTACAAATACCTTTTCAATTTCAAAATTGAAACAAAATTTCCATTTTTAACAAATTTTCATTTCAGTTTCATTTTCAAATATTCATCTTGGTTTTCAAAAACCATACTGCAATGCAACACTAAACACAACAAGTGTTATTTAAAAAAACTTCTGTTTGAAAAATATTACTTCTTTGAATATTATACACAGGGATGATTGCCAAAATATGGTTAAGTTGTTCCAGGTAACTCCACCAGTTAGAATCCAATTAAACAAATAAACAAACAGAAAATTATTAAGAGGTTCCAAAATAAAATCAAATTTTCATGTTGGATTCTTACAGCATAGTTCCAAAATCTATGTAAATGCATGTGGTGTACATGAAATCTCCTGGATACTACTCTGTAGCCATGAAAACCAGACTGATTTTCTTTGGGTGCCAAATACTCAGAAACATTAGAATCACAGAATCATAGAATTGTAGTATCATAGAATTGCTCAGGTTGGAAAAGACCTTAAAGATCATCTAGTCCAACTGCAACCTAAACATGCTAGCCTAACAACCCTCCACTAAATCATGTCCCTGAGCAGCAGGGTATTGGAAGAGAGCAATCAGCCCCCTCTTCCCCAGACTAAACAGCCCCAGTTCCTTCAGTCTCTCCTCATAGGCCATATTCTACAAGCCCTTCACAAGTCTTGTTGCCCTTCTTCGGACCTGCTCCAGCACCTCAGTGTCCTTTCTGTACTGAGGTGCCCAAAACTGAACACAGTACTCGAGGTGAGGCCTCACCAGTGCCAAGTACAGGGGCAGGATGACTTCCCTAGTCCTGCTCACCTAATACAAGCCAGGATGCCGTTGGCCGTCTTGGCCACCTGGGCACACTGCTGGCTCATATTCAGCCGACTGTCCATCAGTTCACCAAGGTCCCTTTCTGTCAGGCAGCTTTCAACCACTCCTTCCCAAGCCTGTAGGATTGCCTGGAGTTGTTGTGAGCAAAATGCTGGACCCAACACTTGGCCCTATTGAAACTCATACAGTTTATCTTGGTCCATCGATCCATTCTATGTCTGAGCTGAGAAAAAGAATTTGTGCTTGACCTTGAATATCATTGCTTTCTTTGATAGTGAGATTTCCTATTATTATCAAAATACTGCTTTGCATCTGGGAAACAATCCCCGCCCCCCCCTTTTTTTTTTTTTGCATTTTCTGATGTGAAGATCGCATGAATACATGTATTCTACTTTTTTACTAAGCTTTTTAAAAGATTTCAGAGATCTAAAGTTCAGACAAAGACGGTCTGTTTACTCTTGTTTTCTAAGATCATTCTCTTTCCTTCTAAAGTATAAGTTTATTCATATATAGTGAGAAAAACTACATTTTATTTTGTTTTTCATCACCATTTGAAATGGAAAATAAAGTGCTAAACTTACTGGTCTGGTTGAAAGCCAAAGGGTATCCATATACATGCAAAAGTTATACATTATACACAGATATTTATGCACATGCATTTTTATATATACTTAACACAGTGTATGGTCTTGCTTACAGAAATAAAATGAATGCAGAAGATAGTATGCCTTATGAAGTACCCTGTTGTATTATTCTTTTAGTGATTAATTTATTTTTGTTTGGTTCCTGTAATGACTTAGTACAAAGTGACTATGACCTTTTAAAGCTATTCCATATGTTTTATTGTGTTTACTTGAAGATTTCTCCCTAGTTTCTTATAGTAATAAATGAGTTAATTTAGCAGTAATCTGCTTTTTCTGCCACTTAAATTTAAGCTTTTTTGCCTGCCAAGTGTATTGTATTATGAAAAAATACACATCAATGTTGTAGAAAGGAAAGTTCTGTTTTAGGCCTTTTTTCTCATGCCAAAGCACAGGTGCTTCAGATACACCTAATTATAGCAGTAATTAAAGTTATTACCTTACCTGTTTATTCAAGGGCACAAGGACTTCTAATGGGAACAAATCAAGATATAAAGGCTTGCTGTCAATTAGGCTTGAAGGTTTGAGGAGATAATGAAGGAGGTTTGGAGTCTGGTTTCAGTTCTGTACAATAACAAAAATAGCAATTCAGCACTTCTTACTTTTCCTGGAACCATCCCAACAGTTCAGGAGAAGAAAGACAAGAAGATTACCTGGGTAACATGATCTTAAGGGTACCAGAGAATAATGGCATTCTCCCACAGCCACATCTACGGCAGAGCCTGCTGCCAGCGGGAGATGGAACTGCTGCAAATACAAGCCCATCAATGGTAGAAAAAAAATCTGTTCAGCTTCTCATCACAGATCCTGTCAATATAGTGCTGGCTAAAGAAGGACAGGTGAAATGTGACTCTGCTGTGGGCAGTGCACTTTTGAGTCCTTGTCTTGGTAAAATGTCATGACATGACTAGCAGTACTTTTACAAAGATGTAATTTAGGATTGACAGTACATTGAAAATATCATTCTGCTGCATGTTTTCTTAGACAGTGTGCCTCCATTAAAGTAAGGAAAAAGGAACTGTGGCAACTACAGAGCAAGGTAAGCGACTTACTGAAATTCTGCAATTTGTCCTATCTGACCTATAAGTTTCAAAGAACTATGTCATACTGACTGGGAACCTTATTGCTTATATTCTTAAACATAATGGCATGCATACTTATATCTCAAAATAAACAACTACAGTTTATTTGTATATTACCAGCCAAATGAAAATATCAGATGTGCATCACTTAATAAATTAGATTAGTCACACATTTTAAATATTCTGTTCTTGCTGTCTGATTTCATTATGTATATTTTGCAGCAAATAACTAGAAATGTTGCTTGGTAAATTGGAAGGTAGTGCATTTTAGTTGTAACCATTATAATCTGCTTCTTTGAGGCAGGCATTTCCAAACATTAATGAAAACACAGAGTGTCTTCTAAAATATAAATGCGTATATAAGGGAAAATTAAATGATAGTAAGAAAATACTTATATCTTCCTTTTTGGTCTGATAGGTGTAGTTCTGCAGAGAGGAAAACGTTAACTCAGGATAACAATCTCTTTTTTTATTGCAAGCGTCCCACAAATAATCAAATTTTAGTATTTCTCTCCAAAAGTAATGCCTCCTATTTATTTTCATGGAAATTACAACAGATACAAAAAGCACAGCAACATTATTTGCTGGAGAAATTTTCAGCTACAAAACACTATTTTTCAGCATAGCCACCACCATTAGTTATGCATTTTCACCAGCCATGAAAAAAAGCCTGCATGCTGCCCTTGCAGAAATCTGCACCAGCAAAGGTGACTGACTGTTGGCACCACTGCTGAAATGCACCACTGACTGCCTCACTGTGCTCACATTTATCTTTTGGTCTCCACAAATCTTCAGCCAGTGTTGATGAACGTCAGTGGGCATGAGATTTTCCACATGGAGAATAGCTCTTTGCTCCATATGCACTTTCACGTCAGCCACCATTTTGTCAGACTGCCCCTGTGCTGCCAACTGTCACACGGCAACAAAATGCAATGGAATGTTGGTGGGGAGGCTCAGCCTCCACTGCCATAACACCATCTGCCTCTGATGTCATGGGCCAGCATAATAAAATAGGAGGCATTATTTTTGGAGCATACCTCATATATGCCAGTGCTGTAGGAGTTTACAGCAGCAGGTACGTAGTGCCTGGTTTACATCAAAGTGAAACAACAGCATACCAGTTATAAGAGCTAGAACTAAATCACTTGACATTTACAATGTCTGATTTTCTTTTCCAAGATATCGGAAAATATGACATAATTTTATAGATAGTTGCTTCAAAGACTTCAGTTTTATTATTTCGTTTATTTAGTCTCACAGGCAAAGCTATCCCATAATGCTGCATGCTTATCCCATCTCCATGCTTATTTTCCCAGTCCATGATGTCCCACCAGAAGCCATCATGAAACTATAAATAGAGTCTGAAAGTTAATTTAAAGCCAGAACCTCGCAAACAGATCCATTCACACATTTCCCATTTATTTCATTAATTTTGCAAGATGCAGACTCAAGGCCCAAAGGGTTGCGTTAATTCCATGTGGAGACTTTGAGGAAGCTTTCTAAGATTAGGGGAGGTGTGAAATAGGTTTCCTCCCTCAATATGCTACAGTGCTTCTGGTGTTGTTTGGGTCACACTAAAGGAGATTAGAACCTCAGGGAAAATTTTAGGAAAGCATTTTATTTACAGATAATTCTCCTTATCTTTTATTTATTTTCTCTTTTCCTGCCACTCTGCTTTATTGTTATAAAAAACATTAGCAAAACCACAGACACTTTTGTTGTTTCCTACTGATTACTCCCTAGCCAATGTCCTAATCCTCTATTTATTATATCACAAGTGGTTATTATAGAAACTACTGAGGTTATAAGCAAGGTTGTGATTTTAGTGTTGGAACAAGCAGTAAAAAAAAAAAAAAAAAAGGCATTAAGTTAGTATGTAAGCTTTGTGGGATTTATAATTTGTTCATGAACCAGCAATTTCTCCTTTTCATGTCAAAATGTTTCCTATAAATGCAGTCAAACTTGCAACACTGATTCCAGGACAAACACTTCCAAAGTCTTCCAACTGAATCATTGGTTTTGCCCCCAATTTCCAATTCGATAGTGACCTAGCTCTGAAGTGGCAAAGAAATATTAGTGTACTTTCAAAAATTATTCAAAATTCAAAGACTTTGCTACTGTGAGATAGCAAAAACCTGTATTAAAGGGAGCCCTGAAACTTAGCAAACTCATGGAGAACTATCCAAACTTCCTACTTTAGCTACTTACTCTAGGACCAAAACCTGAACACAGAAGTCAAAATCTACGCATTTACTGTCAGTGGGAAGCTGTTTCTTCAGGAAGTCTGTGCTGAAAGTGCCAACAGCCAGGCAATTTTAAGCATTAGGTGCAAGACAACTGACCTCACATCATACTTGGAATAGACCCTAAGCATTAGACAATTTTGATCCCTGGTGATGCTCTTAGAAATCCACTGTTCTGACCCCTACTCATTCAGTTTTCAAGTGTGTCTGCAAGTATAATATATTGCACTATAGCATTCGTTAAGGATAGAATACAATTCCTCTTTTTGTATAAGCACTCTTTTTCTTTTTTTTTTTTAACAACTTAAAGCATACTCTAAGATGAGAAACGAATTTCAACAATAACTAAATACATTGTGGGATCTCCTGTAGGTGTCCAGCAGCTTTAGCTGAGCCTTTGCAGTTTCTTCTTTTCTCCTTTCCCTCTTTTGAATATATTTGGTTTGTATATTATTCTTTTTTTGTAAATAACAAACCTTAGTTTACTTTTAGTAATTCAGTCATCTGAAAGTATTTTTAAAATCCTTCCATTGCAGTATTAGAATTCTGACAGTGAACATTGTCATTATTGACAATAAGGAAAAAAAAATATATATACTGTCTGATTTTTCTCATTTTGCTTGAAGTCATCTTTTGATGGTAACTGTGCTTATGCAATACCAGAGTTTTCTCAGAGAAATCTCCCTTCATTTGTTTATTAGCCTGCATAGTAATGAATATCACACTTTCTAGAGAATATTCCCTCCTTGTGAAAATACTGAATTGTTGGCACTGTATAACTCCTTGATGACATATATTCCCACTGAAGTGCCAGAAAGAGAGAGTGGAGGATAGTAAGACATGAAGTCCAGGGGCACTTACAGGAGACATCATGACAAATTATGTAACATCAAGCACCTGGGAAACCCATGACGACTGTTTGGAGTGTCAAAATATCTGTAGACTGTAACAGTAAAGTGCTGCCTGCTTTCTCACTTTGTTTTTTAAATATGCTATGCACTCTTTGAAGGCAGTCTCATGACAGCAGACAACAAACTGAACCTCAAAGAGATAATAGATTCTGACATAGTGGATGATTCTTTTTCAGTTTTCTCGAATTTTCACCCCCTGGTTTTACACTTTCCTGGAGCAAGAAGCAATCTACCAAAAGGGCACAACTTGAACTGGTCAACAACTGGGTCTCCAATTCCCTTTCATGTTGCAGAACTGAAAGCAATAGATTTTATGCTCCTTTTCACTTAAGAAGTGCTCCAGATACCGTGCATGCAAAGGTACAAGGATCAAATAGAAAGAGACTTTCCCACATATTTCTCTTGCTAGTGTGCTTATAGGTGAGAAAGACCATCTCAGTTACCATCATGATCTAGAATATTCTGCTTCTTTCTTAGTGACCATAGTCTAATAAACATAAATATGCTGACCACAAGAAATGCTGTTTATAATGTTCATATATGGTCTATGTCTTGCGAAGTGCGGAACATTGTATCTTCATTGACTTCGCATTGCAAAGTCCACTATCTTGTGAAAGTGGATCTTGTTCTTCTACTGCAATAGATTAGGGATTAAAGATCAGTATAATAAGCTTTAATGCTTCAAAGTCATTTGCTTAAATACATGCTTTAGATACAGGACAAGAACAGTTTGCCATATATACCTACAAAAGAGAGAGAGAAGCTTAAAGTGCCCTCTTATGCTCTGCAATTTACCCTGAGTGCAGATTGCATTACAAAAGGGTGAATGGCCTCTACAAGGCAGCTATTCCCACTCCTTTGCAGAAGCATGGGGAGTGAGTAATGTCTGGCTGTGACCCTTGCCCCGACATACTGACCAGCACAGCCTGGCTGGTGCAAAGAGAAGAAATCATCTGTACCAGGTAAAAGGCTAATGCAGTTTATTTTCTTCTTGGAGCAAGGGGTAATCAGGGACTATATTGTGACTGAGTCATGGTTCAGTCTCTGATCTCCAGAGGCACATGATGAGCAACTACTAGGGATAATTCAGCAGTATGCCCCATGAAAACAAGATCTTAAAGCATGGAACAAGACATTATATTTAAAGGATCTGCAAAAATATGCGCAGTAGAAACATATGAAATGTTGCAGCATATTTTCTTTTAAGTGACTTTCTCTCACTTATAACTACAGTGCACTCTGCATTACCCACATTCCTGCATTGTCCCACACTGTTATCACAGAACACTCTTTGATCATTTCTGCAACCAGGTTGATTGTAACTTTCAATAATTATTTTTCTAGTTAAGTTTTCACATTTCTCCACACAAAAACAGTAAAAAAAATATATGCTCAAGTTTCATCATTTTAAATACATTTCCTTGATCTAATTCTTAATAGGATGAAGAGTTCTTATACCGGAGATACTTATCTAACATAACCTCCAGTAGTGCTAACGGCTTTCTTAGCACAGCTATATCTGTTTATGTATAATTTCAAGACTGTGGTCCAAATATTCTTTAGAATTCTAAATAACACACTTTTTCAGGTTTTGCTCTCTATTAAAAATTGTTTAGTTTATGCTTCACTGAATGAATTGCTGCTAATTTATTTCAGATTGTGAAATGAAACTACCAAATACTAACTTTCAGCCATCACTGAGTGCAAACTAGTTAACTGAGATTTTTTTCCATATTGTTGGACCAAGAATATTCATGAAAACGCTGAATACTACGTACAAATCTAAACTTAAGTATTTTATAATTTCCTCCTGAAAATGTTCTGGAATGCAGAGTTATTATTCACTAAATTTCTCCTAGTGCATTTAGTGACACTGCTTGAAGGATTGTGGTTTACTTGTACGATAAATGTTTTGCAAAGTTTGAACAATATGCATGAAACTATATTATATTGAACAGCGGAGATTCTATGTGAGATAGGCATATCTCTGTTCCCCTTAGGGTAACAATCATTCAGCAGTGCACCTAATGCATCCCAGTACTTCTATTTCTTGCACTCAGAAGTACTGGGAGATTTAATAAACACGCAGTACCAGGCCTGACTTTACTGCTGTTGATCGGTTATCAGGCAGACAGCTTCCTTCTCTGACATCATTTTACTGCAGTTTTCAAACAGACATTTCACACTTTGTCTGAACACCAACCATAATTTCTGTCACGATTCGTTAAGATCCAACAAACCCTCCTAAGGCTACTGAAACTAGCAGTTAACATTCAAAACATGAAAATCTGGGCTTGGATTCTAATTTGCTACTGATGCAATATTAAAGCAATATATGTATAAAGTATTAATGCTGTATTAGTTCTGAATTTATTTTATTTAATTTTTTACATAAGGATAAAGCCCTTGCAGCCTTAAAACAACATGTCTCATTTTCAAGGATGTCCTGGGGGGCAAACAGACAGGGAATATATACACAGCTCTGTAACCTGAAGAACAGTGTGGTAGAGGGACTGTGCTGAAAGATATACTCTTTCATGAGTAATAAGGGTTTTGCTGATAAAAATAAAAATGTCGTCTTATCTGTTTGACCAGTTGATAGGATATAATTTCTAATACCACCCCCTTGAACCCTCCATGGAAGAAGAAGCCTGGAGAAAACTTGGAGATAAGGTCCTTCACTTACTCCATCTGTATTTAAAACAACAACAACAAAAAAATAAAAACCCTCATTCACTTTTCAGACATGATTCTTTTCAATAATCACATTACTGTTATTATTGTGATCACATCATAATTCAGAAGCTTTGTTCATCCTATTTTTTCTAATCAGGAAAGAATTCTTATAGTAATTCTGACATCATCAGTAATGCCATCAGACTCCAAAGTTGTAAAGCTAAAAAAACCAGAGTCTCAGACTCAAAATTCAGTTAATTAACTGTGTATTTATCCAGTTCAGAAAATGCTAACTTATATTAAATGTCACTTTTTGATTTCCCCCTCAATAATGTGAATGTGTGCTATATTTGATTTTGGACGCTGACTGCACTGCATTCATTAAACCCAGTCCCACTGAACTATGACATTAATTGAGGCATTTTGGGAGAAATAAAAAAGTACTGATCATGAATAAAGTGGAGCACAATCAGTGGTTTCCAGAAGTCAGAGCAGTGGGGTCCTGGCATGGTTGTACAAAAGTAATGAACAGCATTTTAGGTAGAGTTTGATACGTTTATGAAAAAGACTGAATGATGTGGAATACTGGAATATAAGAGGCCTAAAGTTGATGATCTGAGCAATACTTCCTACACCCATGTTCCTAAATTTGAAAGCTGTTACCATTTGCTAAGCTACATAGAAATCTTACTACTACCTCATGAAAGATTTTCTTTTCTTCAACTGGGAAATTACACTCTGACTAGCATCTCATAGGTTATGTAATGAAACAGATATAAATGGCACTTTTAGAAAGCATGAAAAAAGGGTTTTAATCTGTTCATATTCCAAACTAAACTAAATACAATTAAAAAAACAAACAAGCAGACCAAAAAAAAACCCAAAAAAACACCCACACAACAACAAAAAAAAAACAGGCTAACCAGGAGTATGAGTGTTCAAGTTTTGCACAAAATGTTCAAATTTTAAAAATAAGAAAAAAACAGTTGAGTTTAAATATTGCTCATTATTTTGCAAATTCATTCAGAAATTATCTTATGAATGGTTACCTGTCTGGCAGCTCCCAGATACAGTAGTAACACTGTGAATAGTCTAAGCAATTTTTCTTCTATTTCCAGTGCAAATAAGTAAATGGTTTACTTCAAGTTCTTTAGGATATGGAAGTGCCTTAAGCTTTCTACACTCATAATATAAATAGTAAGTGTATTCCTTATTCATCTCAGCTAATGGGCTCTCTTAACTTCCATGTTTTCACCCTCTTTTCTTGAGAAATGCCAGCAATGGAAGCACTTATATGAGTGGCATATTTCATAACCTGCTTTGCCTCAAAGCTGCCTGTATGGAGAAATATAAGGACTTTCAGAGCCTGAGAAATCCTGAATATGCATCTACTTGAACATACAAAGTCCAAATCACAAGCAAAAAAGAAAAAAATAGTTAGGTAGGTCTGGACTTAACTGAAGACTTGTCATTTCAACTGTCATTTCAACATTACTGTCGTAAGAAAGTAGAGTAAGCCAGGAAAAAAGGAAGAAAAAAGAAAAAAGGAAATTTTGACATCAGGATGTCTGGGGTTAAAATTATAACTGTTCCAAGTAAGCAGTTATATCATGCACAGGAAATGAAACAAAAGAAAACAGAAAGAACAGTTATTTAGGCAATTGAATTAACAACAAATAATTATAACTTATAAAATATGTACATATACTGATAAAATATGTAATTCTGTCTCACAAAGTAAATTAATATCTTGGTACCATTTTCAATGGATGTGTCAGTAGTGAATGTGAGAGAAAATGTTATCAAAACTGAATTAAGAAATAAAAAGTAACTTCAAGCACCTGAAGCAGAAGTAAAGCTTGAGCAATTTAATGAACTAAAACCAAATCAGATTGCATGATGTCACTGTAGAAATTTAAAAGAGCTACAGCAAGAAATTGCAAGATCTTTTGTTAAATCTTTTAAACAAATTTATCAAGTCACAGCTCTACCCTTTTAATGAAAAATAGGAAACGTAGTTTCTGGATTTGAGAATGGGTAATGAAAATGATTAAGGCACTAGTATAAAAAGCCATGAATCTGATTGCCGTTTTATGCAATGCATTAGAACAAAATTCAGTAAGGGAAGGAATTTAAACCATACTGCTTATAAATACGTTGCTCCTCACAGAGCTCTCATCACTATGTGGTTATGTATCACTGTTGTATTTGGAAGCCACAATAACTTATTCACATGGAATTAATCTGAGTGGTTGTGGCGGGTTACCTTGGCTAGCTACCAAACCCCCATACAGCTGCTCTCTCACTCCTCCTCCTCAACAGGGTGAAGAGAGAAAATAAGATGGAAAAGCCCATGGGTGGAGATGAAGGCAGGAAGATCAGTTACCAATTATCGTTGTAGGCAAAAACAGATTTGACTTGGTGAAAATTATAAAATTTATTGTCAATTAAAACCAGAACTGTCTGATGAGAAAGAATGAAAAACTAAAAACCCCTTCCCCATCTCACCCCCCTTTTTCCCAAGCTGCAATTCATACCTACATTCTTGATTGTTCAACTTCCTCCCTCCATGAGAAGCACAGAGGAACCGAGAATGAGAGCTGTGGTCAGTCCATAATGCTTTGTTTCTGCTGCTTCTACATGCCTATAGTCCTCTCCTTGCTCAAGTGCCCTCCCCCTGGGATGCTGTCAATCAATTTCTTCTTTTCACAGACTATAGTACTTCAAGTGTAGTTCTTCACGAATGGAGTACTCCAGCACAGTCCTCACAATCAGCAGCTCCTGCCAGATCTCCTGCTCCTCCATGGAATTCTTTCCTCAGGATGTGAGGCCTCAGGAGTCTGCTCCTGCATGGACTGCAGCTTCTTTCAGGGCACATCTACTTGTAGTGTAGGTATCTGTTCCAACATAGTCTTTCATGGGTTGCAGCGTGCTGCATCTTGCTGAACCATGGTCTTTTCCAAGGGCGGCAGAGGAATCTCAGCTGTGGCATCTCCTCCCACTCCTTCTTAACAGACCTTTGTGCCAGTAGGGCTGTTTCTCTCGCAGTTTTCTGTCTCCTCTCACTCTGTTGTAAAAACTGCTCTGCAGCAGTTTTTACCCTTTCTTAAATTTGTTTTCACTGATGCACCACAACTTTGGCTGACGGGCAGAACTGTGCCTTGCAAAGAACAGCCCTGATTCCTCCCATAAGAGCCACCCCTGCGGCCCACCCAACTACTAGCATCTTAGCATGCAAACAAGTGGCTTTTGTTATTTTAAAGAAAAAAAAGCATGAAGTTCTTATAACTAGTCTATCTTTGTCAGACGTATATTTAAGTACAAGGGCTGCTTTGAAAGTAATGCCTCCTATTTTATTATTTTGGCTCACTACCTCACAGGTACAATCTGTTCTTAGTCATACTGACTGTCTTGCATCACCTCCTCATCTTGCATGTACCTCAACTTCTCTTTCAGGAGGATCTCTTTCATGATCTCCCCAGGCACAGAAGAAAAATTCACCACCCATTAATTCCCTGGGTTTTCCTTTCTCTTTTTGTTAAGAATGGAAGCAATGTTTCCCTTTTGCCACTCACCAGGTGCTTCATCTGACAGCCATGACTTTTCAAATATAATGGAGAGTGGTTTGGCCACCACATCAGCCAGTTCCTTCAGGACTCTAGAATGCAAGTTGTCCAACCAATAAACTTGTACACATTCACTCTCAAGAGGTGAGCCTCTTAGACTTGCTCTGCTCTTATACTGGGAGAGATTTTGCTCTCCTGGATCCTGTCTAGAAGTTCAGGGACACAAGAAGTGTGGGAAGCCTAATTTCTTTGCTTTCTTTTACAGGAAAAAAAAATCTTAGTTACAGATTTGGTAGGGGTAGAGTGAGTGATCAAATTCCTGGATTTTTTAATTTACTATTTAAGGGCAATAAAGAGTTAGGCATTTAGATATCTGGTGTTTGGCCAATTAACTGATTTGAAAAATGGAAAATGGACATCTGAGATTTCTGGAAACTCTGCAGTGGAAGAGCTGCTGAGTTTTTTACCAGATTGATATGACGTCACTTCATTGCTACATTGGGTGACGTTTATGATATTACCAGCAAATTATTGAAATCTGAAATATATATATTAAAAAAAAAAAGTGCAGATATTGTTCCAAACTTCTCTATCTTGTCTCAGTTACATGAGTTTACCATGAGAATCGGAGAACATGTTCTTATCATTCTAAATTAGTTATATTTTTAGTATGCATCCTATCTATGTCTTCTGCAAAGAATGTAAATAGTACAGCCTCCTTTATGGTAAGAGGAGTTAGACTAGCAGGTTATTTCATGGTTCCTCTTACAATATTCGTACTTACCACTTCAGTGTACCTGACTATCCTTGGTTTTCAATATTCCAAATTTAGAACTGCAAATATCAAAAGACAGACATATCTAAATAATTCATTGCTGAGTAAATATTTCTACTTTTTAAATGCTAATATTATTGCCATTTTATGTTGTCCTTGTTATCTTTGTGCTGCAAATATACAATATTTTTGTCCTTTCCTTTTCAGTGCCCTGATTTCTTTAGCTAAGCTGAAAGATGGTAAAATTTTGTGAACAGGGACTTTGTCTTTCCAGATCTTTGCAAGATATATGGCACACTTGAAGCATTCTATAAAGATAATAAGCATTGCCTTAAATAAAAATGGAAAGGCCATTGATAAAAGTTTTAATATTCTAAAATAACTAACTGGAGATGAAAGACTTTTCCATTACTGAAATTTTTAGAAGAAATTAAAAATTGATAAAATAAAAAAATAACTATACTTCATATTTAAAAGTATAGGCTGTAAACATCTTTAAATGTGCAAAAGAAATATTTAATTTCTTTATTAAATTGTCCTCAGTTATAACAGTAAATCATTTTGAGTCATCTAAGATGAACTTGTAGAAATAATTTTATAGCAAACACATGAGAAATGCTAAGACTGCTCTTTAAACACTGATAAGTACTGTAGTAGATTAGTATACACTGAAGAAAAATGTTTACATTCAGAGGAAAAATTATTGAACTGATTATTTAGATTATCATTTCAGTAACTTGTCTTTCTGTTGTACTGGGTGTACATGATTTTTGTTGTCATGGTCTAGAAGTCTAACCATTGGCTACGAGAAAGCTCAATAAATCAATAGCAATTGTTATGATAACAAGAAGTGGGACACTGTGGAATGGCAGTTGTAGCATTATGCATGAGGAGAGGCATGACTTGTTTGGGTCTATTAAGCTAGTATTTATCTATGATTACATTGGGAATTTAGTCACAGAGATGGAAGCTGGCTATTATGATCTCATAATCAACTTACTATTCCATAAAGATATAATAAAGGTAAAAAATCAATCTGTATCTTTGAACAGTTACAAATAGCTCTACAAACAATACTGATGTGTCTTTTTAATTTGTTGTGTAAAAAATGAATCCATGTAATAATCAATGTATAGTAATAAGAAAGTGGTATGAAAGTAGGAAGCAAGCTGAGTGTTCCTGAAATACATTAAACTGAAATCCAAGTGGAATGAAGACACATTCTTCAAGAAAGAATTAATTGACACTTCTGTTTACTGTTCTATCAACTTCCCATGAAGAGATCTACAATTTATGAGAAAGTAGATCTTTCTCCAACACAGTTCCTGGTATCCCAGATGATCCCTGAAGATATCTGAGAGACATCTTTTGTTTATGAATGAGACTATGTACACTAAATCATGACACAGAAGCTACCAACTCCATAGTTTTATGAGAGTACTTTTTGGTTATTGCATTACAGTGAATCTCTCTTCATTGAGGATTATTGGTGATAGGTGGACAGTTGGACTGGATGATCTTGCAGATCTTTTTCAACCTTGGTGATTCTATGATTCTATGTAGTGTTTTAATGAATCTGTTACACTTAAATCCTGGCCAAAGCGATGCAAATTTTTCAACTGTCTCTTCCTGGGCTAAAGAGCAGAGAACTGTTTTGCTTCTACTGGTAAAGGATTTGTTGGTACAAATAGATATTTATGAACTAACTGTGACCAATTTTACTGCAGACTGCAAATGTAGAAGTTTTTGCTCTAGATTTTCTGCCTTTATTTTTTTCCTTATTTTTTTCTGTGTGTGTGTGGGGGGGGGGGGGGAGAGGAAGGGGGTTAGAGTAGTGTGTGGCTTTTTTGTCCCTGTTTGAAGCAGTTTGTGGTTATATATCAAGGAAATATCTGAAATAAAAAACACAGTGAAATGCTTATTTCAGAAAAAAAAGATTGATTTTAAAAACTACACAGAACTTGTACATATATCTATACTTAAACATATTTATAAAATGCCAAAAGAGTACACCAAATGTGTAGCCAGTATTTACAAAACCCAGAATACTACAGATATGTTGCCTTACACGAAACTTAGAAGGTGACTCTTAGCAGACAGAAAAAAGGAGAGTTTTTGTGCAGCAAGTAGTAAATCTTTAGAAGCTTCTGCCACAAATAGTTGTGATGGCAGGATCAGTGTGTTGAAAAAGGACATAGACAAATCTATGCTGCGCAGAAAGCAACAAGGTTCATGTGCTTTACCTAAATAGGCCATCGTTGCTACTTCTGAAAATTATTGGTCTAAACAGGGTACTTCTTGCGTTTTTAGACACTTTCTTTTTTTTTTTAATTCCAAGTTGTTACTCTTATCTCTAATTGGACTTTAAACTCTTCTGCTTTTCTGGACCTCGGCTTCCTTCCATAGTCCTTAGAGACCATGCCCATGTGCTGTGGTCCCATGTCTGATGTGGGAACATTTAAAAAAATGTGGGGAAAAGATAATCAAGTCTCTCTTTTCCTTTCAGGAGTTTTACATTTTACAACTTTGGGAATCCACAGTCCAAATACATGAATGAAACCAAGGGATACAAGATAGATAAACGGAGAAAACCTGTTATACAAAAGCAATCTGCAATGCTAAACAGAGGTGGGTTGTGGTTTCTTGGCTTTTTTGTTTGTTTGTTTGTGTTGTTTGCTTGTGTTGTTTTTTTGGTTTTGTTGTTTTTTTTTTTTTTTTTTGCATAAGACTGAATGAATTTTCAATTTTTTTTTAAACTATAAATAAATAAATATGGAAACAAAAGTGAAACTTTCTTCATTTCCTTTTTTCCCTTATTTATCATTTAACAGTAGGTCATTAGGTTCATGTTTTTATATCTTCATCTCATTTTAGAGTAAGTTTTCAGAAGTTATCTGTGATAACTGATAACTGCTAAGATCTGCAGTACTATTAGATAATTTCTGGGGTGAATCTGAGTAAAAGCAAAATGATTGTTAAAAAAACCTCATTGTGCCTACAAATGATCTAGTAAAAGAAAATTTTAAGATTTGGAAAAATTTCATATGAAAGATAAAAAGAAGAAAGGAGACCTAAGTCCATGATGTTATTTCAGTAGCACATCAGAATACCGTTATCACTTTCTATCCATCATTGTACTTCTTTTCTCCTTTTCCCTCTGCTGGATATAACCAGCCTTATGGTTGTAGTGTCTAATAAGGTGAAGAGAAGCCTGAATATGAAATGCTGAATAGGAAAATTCTTGTAACTAGCTTATAATTTCACTTCATTCTTTGTCCTCCTAGAAAGACCTCTGATCTCTGCTTATTTTGTGCCTGCACTGGAAATTCATAACACTTAATAGTACTCCACAGGCACATAAAGCATTCCCAGTCTTCTTTGTTTGCTGATTAGGTTGAGAATGTGAATAAATGCTTGCAGAGCTTTTTGCATCAAGATCAGTGAAATGTTGTTTGCAGAACTAATTTTTGAGAACTCCTTGCAGCATAATACATTTCCTTTTAGAACAATTCATCTTCTATTTACTTGTTTCTATCCAGCCATCTCCATGTTACAGCTCCTGTACTAATTCCCATCCTTACCGTCTCAACAATTTTGTAAGTGGCACTGAACCAAAAGCTATTCTGAAGTCATGACAGATTAGATCTACTGCATTTCCCTTGTCTGAAGAATCAGTTATCTTATCAAGAAAACTATTGGGTTAGTCTGGCATAATCTGCCTTTGGTGAACCCAAGATGCGTTTTATCCCATTTTCCATCTACTTCCTTTCCTAGTTACAAATACAGAGTTGCACTGGACATGATGTGCACTTCAAGTAGTTCCAGAGGTAACTGTCTCACACCTTGAAGTACATCTAAGAATACACTACTGGGTTTATTTCAGAAATATGGCAAATTGTAAATAAATTCAAAAAAAAGAAAAGATGATAATATAATGCAGATACACATAGTGTGAACAACTGGTATACAAACCTTTAAACAGACATTGTTACAGATCAAGTAATATAGCCTGTCATACCAAATCTTGCTTCTTTCTGAAAAATCTCATATTAATGGATCTGATGTTACTCTTAATTTTTAACTTGCTTGAAGATACTGATCTATTTGTAATGGAAAGCACAGTAACAACTGCCATTTTATTATTGTCGTAATATCTCCTTGGTCAAAAACAATGAGAAATTATAGTGAGGCAAATTTGAAATAAAATAAATATTCTTTAAATTCTGACAGATTTGAAAAACAAAAGGCTTCCATTTGGGAAAAGCTGTATTTCAAGTATGAATAATTCACTTTTGGATATTGATAGAAAGCCACCCATGTCAATCCCAGTTCCTTTTATAAGATACAAAGTATGAAGCATTGAATTAAGATGTAAGATAATAACAAAAATTAACGCCAAATGTTGTGGTCCCTGCATAACAGATAATTTTGGAAGACTATATATCTAATATTATAACTTTATTCTTTTTTTAACTTTAATGTGTAAGCGCCTGCTTTAAATAGCATTATTTTTTTTAATAGTCTTATTATTTTATATCAAGAGACAAATATTCAAATGATGTGAAATGATAAGACATTCCTAAAACCAAGGTATCTACATTCACCTGAAATTAAACAAACAAACAAATGAAACAATTATTCTGTATTTTTTATCTATATTTGCAATATAATTATAATAATACTAAATAGAATAATACTAAATAGGGTGTTTGAAAATTTGAAACTGGTGAGTTATATCCATAAAATCATAATGCTTTGAGTCCTTTATAATTCTTTCCCTTTGGAACATTTTCATCTGAAAAACAAAAAAATATGCTTACTTCTATTAAGAAACTGAACTTAATACATTATTCTCAAATGTTTCTATACCTGATTTTCCTGATGCTTTTACTCTACAGTCTTTTGAATTGGTGTCAAAGAAAGACAGTGTCCTCTAAAATTTACCAAGGTAGGAGAGAGACCATGTGTGGCATACTAAATTTACCATGCTCATCATCTTAGCAGTCCTAATTCTGAGAAAAAACTGCATTAGACAATCATAGAAAGGGATCAGTATTGAAAACTACATCATCATGTATACATATATACACATATATTTGTGTATGAGTATATGCATATTGTATATAGTCACACTGTGATTGAAAATTGGAATTGATGTTGTGGACCTAGGTGTCTTCTGTATTTCTCTCATTACAGAAAACTTGCAAGTTTCAACCTAGGGAGCAAAAGCACACAATAGGTTTTTGCTGCAGTAATTTTTGTGAATAAGATTCCACTTCGTGATTATACACTTCGTGTATAAACCAAAACTGCACAACAATATATTAGATATCCACTTATTGCACCTTGAAGAACACAACATTAGGATATTAGAAATATTAAAAGGTAATACATTTAATAATAATTACAATGGTTCTTTAAAAAGTATTCTGATGAGTTAAAATACTATGAGTTTTTAAGATTAGATTAACAAGCTAACAGAAAGCACTCACAGAAGAAATCAAGAAAAAAAATATTAAAAAAATCTTAAGACATAGTTCTCATTGTTCCAGTCTTTGTATGCTGTTCATTTAGATGATAGTCTGTGGAATCTTATAACAATATTTAATTTTGTATTAATAAGGCTACTCTTCCTGCATGAGAGCACTCACATGCATTAAAATAAGTATATACCTAATAGTTCTGACTGATGTATAGGAATGGCTGTTCAGGATGTACGGTGAAGTTAATGCACCCACAAAAACCTCTAGCTTAAGTTAAGTGTTTATTTAAGTTGGATCTAGTAGGTTTATTGAAGTGAGGAGAACAGATTGAATAGCAAGCACTGCTGAAATGATAGAACTAGTAAATCAATAGGGATTTAACTATTTTAAAGACAACAATATACTATAGGTTCATAGGATATATTATATATATAAGTTTATAGGATAATTCAGGTTGAAAGGGACCTCAGTAATATCTAGACTAGTCTTTTGTTCAAAGCAGGGTCAGTTATTAGATCAGATATGTTGCTCAGGATTTTTCCAGTTGGACACAAATCTCCAGTGATGGAGACTGCCCAAATCAATTTAACTGCTTGTCCTCATTATGAAAAAGTTTTCCTTATGTCCAGTCTGAACTTTTCAATTTCTCTTTATTTGCTGGTTAACCCTTATCCTTCATGTATGCACAACGGTAGAGTCAGACATTATCTTCCTATCTGCTGAGACACTTGTGCTGCTTTAGGTCACTTTGTGCAGGTTTTTTTTTTTGCTTTTGTTTTTGTTTTTGTTTCTTTTTTCTTGAGTTTCACTCGAAGTAAGTTCAGTGTGAACGGTTCAAACAGTCAGGTGAGCTCATGAAACCCTATGCTAATGTCACCCTTTATCATCCAAGGTAAATCTACAGTGAAGAGATTATGTTATAGATAAGACCTAACTTGAAATTATCTGAGATTCAAGCTGTGTTATTTTTAACTTCAGCCTTAGAAATTTAGCTAATGTGAATTTCATAGAATCACAGCATCATAGAATAGTTTGGGGTGGAAGAAACCTTAAAGACCATTTAGTTCCAACCCCCCTTGCCATGGGCAAGAACAAGCCCATCCAACTTGTCCTTGAACACATGCAGGGACGGGTCATAGCTTCTCCAGGCAGCCTGTTCCAGTGCATAACCTCTCTATCTAATATCAAAATTGTATCTAATCTAAATCTACCTTCTTTTAATTTAAAGCCATCACTGCTTGTCCCATTACTACACTCCCTGATATAGAGTTCCTCCTCAGCTTTCCTGTTGGCCCCATTTAGATACAGGAAGGCTGTTATAAGGTCTCCCCAAAGCCTTCGTTTTTCCAGGCTAAATAACTCCAACTCTTTAGGACTGTCTTTACAGAAGAGGTGCTTCAGCACTCTGAGTGGCATTCCTTCCCTCCATCTCGTCACTGAGGACTTTTCTTTAGTGATGAATTTACCTTTAGTGAAAGGGAAAATAAAATTCATTGCCTTGCAGTCATTTTATACATACCAGAACTGCTTATTCAACTTTTACAAGATACCACCCCTTGTAATCTTACAGAAAATAATCTGCTTTATTTCTTTCTTTTTCTTTATAATTCTGTGTTTGTTTGCTTTTAATATTCTTAGGATTATTAGCTCATTGACATGACACTTAGGGCTCTTCTACAAACATTTGTACAAGAAAATGTCATCTGTTTATCGTGCAAAGACTGAAGTATGTATGGTGTCTCTGCTTTAGATGTTGTTTTCATTAACATCTAAAGCAGTGATCTTGATTCCAGGGCACAAACTGCCTAATTTAAGTTTGTTTTCCATTGTCAGGAGGAACTGAATGTTTTTCTTTCTTCTTCAGGAATGCAGTTAAATGTAATTTGCATTACAGCACACATAATGTCAAATGAGGAAGGAAACCCCACTTTTTTTGTTTCTGCACCCAATTGAAAATTTTCCTACTAGAGAAATCCTTATCTTTTTACTAGTGATTAAAAAACAAAAAGTGAAAACCAGTTCCATCTCCTGCTTTTTATGACGTTCTCTTTTGTCCTTAAAGACTGCAGAAAGCCTCTAGTAGGCTATGTTTACATTATCAACTATGTCATCTCAAGGGGAAAGTATCTCCCAATGGGAAAACGAAACAGTTGTTTCAAGGAATGGTGCTTATTTTTCTCACATTTCAACTCAAAGTCCTGTTGGTGCCATTGACTAGTGTTGAATTCTGATAGGTGCTTTCTGGAATGTCCCAGTTGAATTTTGTCCAAAACAAGTTTTTTTGCTATTTGAGAGCATTCAATGAGATGTGTGTCAAAGCAGAGTAAGCAGGAACAATCAGGAGATTTGGTTGAAAACAGTTTTAAAATGCTAATGTAAATGAACTCTACTAGAACTGGATGGCAATAGATAGAGGATTCAGCAGCTAATCAAAAAGAATAACAAAACCTCATATATTTGGAGTTTGAAAAGGAAAGCTTAGAATATTTGGAGTAACAAATATCTGTATTTTATTTTACTCTGTTGTATCTTCATACAAAAATTAGACGTCAAAAGTTAAGAGATAGCTTATAAACATCTTTGGACATACAGTGTATTTCAAACTGTATTGTCTTACACACAATTCTGAAATAGATTCAGTAGGGTGACATGTTATACTAGTTTGAGAGTAATTCACTTTCATTATTTTGACTCCAAATAAATAGTTACAGCTAATGAAATAATTAATAACATTTGAAATTGTTAAATTTGTTCTTATTTTAATAAAAGTTAATCAGTTATATTTGAGAATCACATCTCCTTTACAAATGCATAGAGTGATTAATTTGAAGTCTGCTTAAATAGACATTGAAATATTTTCAAGAAGATGCTGGAAGAATTACCTTTGAATTCATACTCACAGAAGCTATAGGCATTTCCACATGCAATTATTCTGTTTCTACTTACGGAACTTGCTTCAACAAGACTGGCAGAAACTCAGAAACTTTTAACGTTACCTATTTTACAGAAAAACTGACAGTGTTTTTCTAGACTATACGATAGAACACATAGGAAAAAACACTTTGGAAGACAGCAAAAGGAAGAATAAATACGAAAAGCTCAAATTACTTGGACTTATAGAAAGTGGCTGTGCCTAGGTGAAAGGAAAAGTATATCTTCAAAAAAAATTTCAAAAACCCTAAAAAAATTTTACACATTCTCAAAAATTCGTTGTGGGTGTAGTTACACAACAGCTGAGATCAAACTGAATTTTATTTGATTGGGCTTTCATTTGTTTTTAAAGAATCCATGATAATGTTTTTAATACTCTTTCTCCATTCCAATTGCAAGAAGGTAAAAGATTCAGCTATGGCTAATAAGCTATCCCTGATTTATACTGACATATTCCTTTTGTGGAACTTTTCTTCCAAAGAATTAATCTTGATTTTGTTAAGTTAATGAATACTGCTAATTTTGTGTAAACAGGTACAGTCTTCTGATGAGAAGATAAAAAGGACAGATAGATGTTCTGATGTTCTTTTGTAAAGCTTTTCTCTACTATAACTTTATATCTCTACTTTTTTAACTTTCTTGAGTTCTCTAATGGAATACTTTCCAAAAATGCATAATCGTTTAGAAGTATGACAAGCATGAGAAACTTTCCTAAGAGAGAAATATTTCCTTTAGGGTTTTAGGTTGTTGGTTTTTTTGTTGTTGTTTTGTTTTTTTCTTGTATAAGAGCTAAGGAAGTGGTTTCTTATCCATTAGCTTAAAAATAGCCCAGTGAAGAAAAATTTTATTACAATATTTGGAAATAATGCAGTAAAGTTATAGAATACAAATAAAAAATGCCCTTCATGTATTTTTTAGTTTTGTTTTCATTCTTACTAGTGGTATTGTGACAAAAAAAAAAAAAAAAAAAAAAAAAAAGGAAAGTCTACTACTTAAGATTTGACTTTTTTAAAGTATCCTCACAGTCTTCATGCTCACTGTGATGTTGTAAGACCAGGGCTTTTTCTTTAAGGGGGAAAGCTACAAAAATACTGCATGGAGCACTTGAGGGGAAAAAAAAGTAAAGGGTCAGAAACTGAGATATTGCTGAAGGAGGACAGCTTTCAAGGCTTCAAGTGACCCCTTAATCTCTTGAAATTTGCTGGAATAAAAGTAGAAAAGAAAATAGAACTATCTTTTATTACATAAGTTAAATGTAAAGATTTCTGTGAAACTTCTTTATGGAGTATCACACCCAATTTTAATTCCCATCAGTCCAGCAACTGTGAGAAATTTAATAAAGATTCATTTATGCCTATTCCATCTATTTTATACTTCTGAAAAACTGTGTGAAATTATCTTCAAACTCTTTCTGGATTAAATTGTTCCAGTATTTTTATACAGACATTTTAAATGAGAAAATTTGAAAATCAAAATGCAGAAAATGTCTGGACAGATGGAAAAAACAAGGTTCTCATGAAACATTACTTTCCTTCAGACAAAGCATCATTGATGGAAAGTACTGATTCATACTAACCTGGACAATGCTGAAGTAGGAATTTCTTTTGATACATACAATTTTATACGAATAATTTACATAACGACAGATTTTCACACAGACATTATAGAATTAGGCCCTTAATTTCAATTTAAATTAAATATTAGACACTTTTGCTCTGCAGAGAAGGACCTTGGGATCCTGGTGGACATGTTGGTCATGAGCCAGCAGTGTGCCCTACTGGTCAAGAAGGCCAAAGGGATCCTGGTATGCATTAAGAGGAGCATGGCCAGCAGGTCAAGTGAAGTGATCTTCCCTGTCTACTCTGTCCTGGTCAGGCCTTACCTGAAGTGCTGCATCCAGTTCTGGGCTCCTTGCTACTAGAAAGACAAGGAGGTTATGGATTCCCCTTCTCTGAAGATATTCAAGACCCAGCTGGACACCTACCTGTGTGGCCTGCTGTAGGGAGCCCGCTTTGCAGGACAACAGGACTCAATGATATCCATAAGTCCTTTACAGCCCCTCCAATTCTGTGATTATCACTTAAAATCTAGTCTTTATAGCACAGACAATCCACCATCATGTGATGCAGAATGAGTTTCTTACATTGTAAGAAAAATCTATGAATGTATAAACTTTTTATGCTCTTCCCTTGTGTAATAATCATTCTTCCTTTAAGCAATATGCATAAAAATATTGCATTTAAAAAAAACAAGCAAAAAATATAACTCAGATTCTAGAATCATTTGTTTGCTTTCAGTGTTTATCCACTTTACCAACATCAGGTCTTTAGGTTATATGCTCCTTAAGTAGATTTTCTAGTTACCACAGTGATTAAATATTTCAACTTCAGTACTATGGAGAAATATAAATATCTAAATGTGAAGAAAATAAATAATATGTTTATGTCACAAATCTAGATGTTTAACATCTTCAGTTGAGAGCTGTTGAAAGAGTTTGGTGAAATCATAAAAAATATTGAATGAAGACAACATAAAGAATAAAGAGAGAATAATTGGCTGCAAAAATATTTAAGTTTTTGAAAAATGTGTATCTAAAGTCCAGAATATATTACCAACAATTTGCTGAATAAAGTAAAAATTAAGCCTCTTAATGGAACACATCTGATAGCAATTCATTTGAAAACGTTCACATACTCAAGCCAACTCTATCATTTTACAATTCACTCTGCTCCTTCAAGTTGAAGCTGAGTCCGAAAAGAAAATATTATATTATCAAGACCAAGAGGTATAGGTTTATCCGAAGTAATCATAACATAACCAGATACAGGAACTTGAGAACAGAGTCAAGGACATAGCACTTAGGCTCAGCACTTTACTCCTGGCTTGTACTGTCCCATATCTAGTGAGAAGTTCTGTTATGATCAAGGGAGAAAACTGATGACAACAGTGGCTGTGTAGACTATTAGCTACTCAAGAAAGCAATTCCATATAACTGCATAACCACTGATGACTTTTCCTCATTAACCAGCTCCAATTCAACAGTGAATTTGAAAGCCATGCTATGATGTAACAACAGAGTTTTGTTGTTACTAATTACAAGATTTCAGATCCCAACAAAACATTAAGTCTTGTTCAACTGAATGCCTTTTATTGGCAAAAATCTTTTATAAGTGGTAATTGTAATAACAATCTGAAAAGTTAAAGGCCTAGGAATCACAGAGAACTTATGCAGCAATCCTGCACTCGTTTGTTGTCTTGTCTTATCTTTTTGAGGATGTATCTAACTCTGATTTCCCTAGATGATCCTGAAGAGTTTACCTGCCGATTTATTGTAAAGAACTTGTTTTTCTTCAAGAAATGCTGAAATAAGTTATCATTTTTTTCCCCCATACCACTTATTAGATAATTATCTATTAGTTAAATCTATTAAATTAATTTGTCCTTAAGTGAGAAAATGTAGGATTTCTAAAAATGCATTTCTGTGACAAAAAAAAAAATATATATATATATGGTGCTGAAGTAACAGAATCTGCTCTATTCCAACAAAGTTTATTAAGTAACAGAACTAAGTTTTATTTAGAAAGATCTTGACTATTATAGTTCCAGTCAGTGAAAACATACAGAAACTAATGAAGTCGGTCATCAGATGAGCTAGTTGATAAAGTAAGATGGTCAGACTGAAGAAAGTTGCTTATGCAAAGTAAATAAATAATCAGGAAAGTCTTTGTAAAAAGTGCTCAATCATATAACAGTAATTATTTACAGTCTGTTTTGCTTCCATCTTCTACAATGCAAAACTTATGCAGATATATCTAGTTTTTTTATCACTTTTCCTTGTCTTTCTCAAAAAGGCATCTGAAAATTGTATTTCAGTGTTGTTCAATTTGTATTTGAACATATGTTGAAATTACCATAGAAGCAGTACTAGGGAACTGGTTAACCACAGTGCAAATATTCCTGCAATGTCTCTCTTACATTTGGATTAATCACATACAAGGCCAATTTCTTCAATGGTTTCTTACTTTCCATTGACAGCCTTCCTCTGGAAATCAATGCTGTCAGTGTGTCACCTTACAATACATAACATCAACCACAAAGTCCTGAGGGCATAAGTGTTGCTACAGAAGTATTCAATGTGAAATCAGCAAATGTAGCCGGGAATGATGTAGAGCACCCAGACTCTAGTGTTCTTCATTGTCTTTTTTCTCAAACCTCCTAAGCTCTATCCCACAACACTTCAGAAGATGCTCAGATGTGAGATGCTGTCCAAGAAAAAAATAAGGATAGGAGTATCAATAGTACAAGTAATTCCTGCTTCCCTGTGCTATCACTCCAGACCTATACTATCTCCAACTAAGAAAACACATGGGAAAATTTTGATCTAAATGTAATAACTTATTTTGAGTTGGGTGCCATCCCCCCTGTAGTAATATACTCTAATACAACTAATATTTCTTAACCTGTTTTATCTTCCCATAATTTAATCATGGATAGGTTCAAGCTCTCATAGCTATTACAACTTGGCAGATCTCAGAGCCTTTACTCCAGCACAGCAAAAAATATGCTAGGTATTTCTGAATTACAGAAATGGTTACTTTATTCTGTTGAAGACTTTGAACTTGTAGCCTCTGTTAAAGAACAGAAATGGTCAATAGAGAGCAGTTTGTGGTGTTAGAGGGCAACTCAGATAATAGAGCGTATATTAAATGCCTAACAGTAGATTTAGAAGTAACTCAAAACGTAGTTCTAGGATTGGAATGGAGTTCATTCCTTTTCCATACATAATTTAAATAAAATGGTTTGGGGAAAATATGTGTGTGAGGGAAATCCTCTCAACTTATTCTTTTGGTATTTCTGTTAAAAGTAGTACTGTGGAAAATACCAGCAGGTGTGGTATTTCAAGGACAGTTTGTGTAGTGTTTGTGTAGTTACAATGCAAGAGATGTTATCTCAAATTAAAACATTCTCCAATCCTTGAGGTGATGTTGCACATTTCCGTATTGCAGTATCATTATCAAAGAATAACAGATTAAAAAAAAAACTTGGCATCATTTTTCTTCAGTGAACTCCTCCCAGTTCTTTTTTATGGCTTTATATGATAGTATGAAATCATTTCATCACACAAAAATAAGTTCTGGAAGAAAGAGGAAAAACATTCTCCTGGGGGAGCAAAAACAAAACAAAACAAACAAACAAAAAAACCCCCACAATTACAACGTGTTACAAGAAGGCAGAACAAGGGCTTGAACTATAAAGATGGTCTGCTTCTGTGTAATACCAAAAGGAAAAAAAAAAAAAATGGGGGAAAAAAAAAACATCTCAGGAAGGCCCATACAGTCCAGAAGAGTGTTCCAGATGAGGAGGACTCTGGACTCTTGCTTGCACTGCCAGCCCTTAAAATGAGGTCTGGGAAGGTTCTGGTCAATCAGGTGAATTGCTTGCACATATGAGCTCTCCGGCCTTCCCACCAGGTGCTTGATCACTGGTTCAAACTGTGACTCAGTGTTTCTTTCCACTGCACTACCAAAACAAACAATTCAAAAGAATAAACAGATAATCAAGTAAACAAAAAACTTTCTGCTAAGAAGTCATTATTTATATTAAAACCAGATGCATTTTCTTTGTAAAATACTGCACTTTTTCCTAACATTCTTTTTTTTTTCTTTTTTTTTTCTTTTTTTTTCGAAAAGTGACCTGTTCTGTTTCATGTATGAAAGTTCTACATTAAAAGAATATGAGCTATGAGCTAGCAAATATCTTTACTGAAGCACTCTTGGCAGCTGAGATCACTGACAACTTCCTGACTGTGATTCATAATCTATATTGGTGCCTTTGAGACAGCAAGTTATTGATTTTTCCCAGTCTATAATCCAAGACCATATACACAGCTTGTTAGACATCTGTGGGAATATAAACTGAGTTTTGATACAATTTAGGGAGCTTCTGGTAGCGGAGCATTTAGTTTTTGTCTTTGAGAAAATCTTTATGTATTTGTATAGTCTTTGAGATTTTTAACAGATAATTCAGTAGAGCTTGAGTTGCATTTTTGGGAGAGGGGATGAGACTTGGCAAACTGTTTTCTTGGGTGTAGTTCATATAAAATAATAATTAGCAATAAAATAAAGAGCAATAATAACAAAACATAGGGAATTTTTTCTACTAATATTTCAACATTTTTATTCTTATTCTTTTCTTTGATTTTGTCAAGTACAATTTAGAATTAGTCCTCTTCTTTTATATTTAATATCTTGGCCATTTTAACTTGCCATTCTTGAGAAAACTGTCATGTCTTCATCATGTGGCACATACGCAAAAACAACATTCAAAAGATTAATTAGTAATTTCAAAGCAGTTTCTCCACAATAAAGGGATTTAAGAGTAAGTGCACTGGAACTGTTAAAAAATACATACATCGCTAAAAATAAAAAAATAAAATATAAAATAAAAATAAGGTAAATATTTCCCACGTTCAAGACACTGCATACACATTTTGATTTTCTTAAACTACACAGAATGTATTTAATAAACTATATTATTAAACTATTATATTCTGTCTTCTGTGAATAAATATAAGGAAAAAGAAGAGGCTAATACAGTTTGAAGCTTATGCAGTAAGGTGATAATTCCATAAGAAATTTTCCATGTAAATGTTCTTTTAAATGTAGGTTAATATTTGTCCAAGAGTACTTAAAGAGCTACCATGGAAGGAGAAAATTACTCTGAAGATCTGTGTGGATTTCAGATGACAGAAATATTTCTGTGCATGTCATCACATTGCGTGTTGGTCTAGAAGGTTAGCAAAATATTTATGCTAAGTCTCCAAAATCAAAATAAAGCATTCTTGACTGTATGTGAAGTATAGTTTTGCAAAACTTGGATAGGTGCTCATTTTCTTTTTTGTAATAGATAACTACTCTTGAAACTATTAAGAAAACAATAGAGTAATGGCCTGCCTGTACATATTAGCAAAAGTTAATGTTGAAAAACTGGACAATTTTTCACAAGTAAAGCAAAAATGAAATTTGTATTTAATAACATGATACAAAACATATCATCTCCCTGACATAGATCATTTCTAATTGGAATATTGCAAATTACCATTCCAAACCTTTTTTTTTTTTTTTTTTTTTGAAGTATTTTGCATGTGTAGCATTTTTTTTCTACCTTGTTTATATACAACTTAATTGATTCTCACAAAAACAAATTAAGCCCTTAATTATGGTATGTTTACACATTTTCTCAACTTGGAGATTGTGAGTAGATAATTGATATACTGCTTTGCTTTAAGTTGAACAAAAGACAGTGCTATTCACATAGATATTCTGGACTGTGCAAGAAGTTTTAACTCTAGAATTGTGAGTAGAGGGAAATATATAAATAGTAGTGTATTATTTTTTTTCTGATTGAAATGAAACAACATAGTGTACAGCATTGCTGCAGCCTTCATATTTTTAGATTTCTAGTATTCACAGGAAATATTCAAATAAAGCAAAGAGAATTAAACTGGTTATTGTTAAATTAATTACTTTGTCTAAATTCCCAATTTGGATAATTTTATTTGTTTCAGTCTTTACCATTCCCACTTTCCTATCTACCTGTTGGGAACTAGTAAGGAGCAAGAAAAAAAAGTATGTGAGCTGGCCCTGCCAAAGCAAATTCCAAAATGAAATATGAAAAACAAAATGATCAAAATGATCAAAAAGCAATGAAAATGAAGTTTGGGATGGTAAATATGGGTCACCAGGTCATGCAGACAAACTAGTTTCAAGAGAGAAATAAAATAATGAAAAAACTCTTTATTTTATGACTCAACACTTCAGTTCTGATGTCAAGCTAAATATTTGTATTTCATTATTTGGATTTGGATAAGCAGAATTTGGATTCACTCCTCGTTTCAACATTGTGAGAATCAGATAATCCTTGCTTGTATCACAAGAAGGTAAAGGAAATGAAAAAGGAAGTGAGCAGACACTATTTTCCATAGCACTTTAGAAATTCACATGATGATAAAAGTGATGAAGTCAGAGATGGAGTATAGTTATCAATAGTAGATAACACAGTTTTGCTAAACAAACTGCTGTCCTTGGAATAAGCAGTTTAAAATTGTTCTACCTACATACAGGTACATAGTTCAGCAGAGGTTCATCTTATTCAAGCTTGGATGCATTTTAAAAAGTGGTTACATAATGAAGAGAAATGTCACTGCTCAGTGCATTTCTCTCTAGGTCTGTACACTTACAAAAAGGCTGGAGACAAATGCTCCTTAGTTATAATTTTCCAACTGCAATGTTACATACTCAACTATACAAAAGATGCAGAAATTGCAGACTGACCTGTTAGTTGCCCTTTCCTATATTTTAAATTCAGCATTGTAACAAAGGCTGTTTTACCAATGTGAAAGTAAAAGTACGATTGTATTCAAACTGTATTTTCTGAGGAACAAGTACTACTATCTTTATTTTTAATGCACTCATAAGCAAAACTTGCACTCATCTTTCACTCAGTTCCCTTCCCTTACCAGCAGCCTACTGCAATGGCCACAAAACTATCTTTTAATTAATATGGTAACACATGTTACCATTAATTAACACATGGTAAAAAATAAAAACTGTTTTGAAATTAACTTTGTGTAGTTAATTACAGGAAATGCTAAGAACACGTTAACCAAAGTGCATATGCTGTTCTTCCATTCAGAGACATAACTGTCTTAAATGTTATAAAAAAAATCAGTATTCCCAGTCAGGATATTTTAAAATGCACTTTCTTTCCTAGAATCATATAATCATGGAATTACTCAGGTGGGAAAAGACTTCAAAGATCATCTAGTCCAACTGCAACTTCACCATAGTAGCCCAATTCTAACAACCCTCTGCTAAATCATGTCCCTGAGCACCACATCCAAATACTTTTTAAACACATCCAGGGATGATTACTCAAATACCTCCTTGGGAAGCCTATTCCTGTGCTTAACAACCCTTTCTGTAAAGAAGTTTTTCCTGATACCCAACCTAAACTTATCCTGGTGCAACTTGAGGAATATCCCCTCGTCCTGTCACCTGTCACCAGTGAGACCAACCGCACTCTCTCTGTAAGCACCTTTCAGATATTGGAAGAGAGCAATAAGGTCTCCTCTCAGCCTCCTTTTCCCCAGACTAAACAGCCCCAGTTCCTTCAGTCTCTCCTCATAGGGCATATTCTCCAAGCCCTTCACAAGCCTTGCTGCCCTTCTTTGGACCTGCTTCAGCACCTCAATGTCCTTTCTGTACTGAGGTGCCCAAAACTGAACACAGTACTCGAGGTGAGGCCTCACCAGTGCCAAGTACAGGGGCAGGATGACTTCCCTAGTCCTGCTCACCACACCATTCCTGATACAAGCCAGGATGCCGTTGGCCGTCTTGGCCACCTGGGCACACTGCTGGCTCATATTCAGCCGACTGTCCATCAGTTTACCAAGGTCCCTTTCTGTCAGGCAGCTTTCCAGCCACTCCTCCCCAAGCCTGTAGGGTTGCCTGGGGTTGTTGTGTGCAAAATGCTGGACTCGACATTTGGCCTTATTGAAACTTATGCAGTTAGTTTATCCTGGCCAATTGACCCAGTTCATCCAGGTCCCTCTTGTAGTGCCTTTCTCCCCTTTGGCAGATCAACACTCCCTCCCAGCTTGGTGTCATCTGCATTTCCTTCAAGTAAGAATATCACAGCCATAGAAAAAGGTATCCATTTTCTCTATCACAACATCTTAGGCTTAAATTTGCAATCTTTTCAAGAGAAAATCCCATCATTATGCTTTCTGGAAGTGCACAGTTCAGGACTGGCTTTATTCACAGATACAGTAGGAAGTAAACTCTGGAGTTGTAAACTTAGTAAGTTGTTTTTGTGATCTAGAAACTGAAAATCAGCACAGGCCAGAAATGGCAAAGTGTTAAATTGTTAATGTGTTAAAAAGATCGTGATCCCTGGGAAGAAGTGACAGCATATGATTATCACTTGGACTTGCAAATGTATGAGATAAGAAATCCCTCTATTCAGTGAAGTCCTAAGGGCCAACTGACTTGTTAGATTTATGATTCTAAGAAGCAGGGAGGAAAAAATGCAATGGTGAGCGCTAGAAGAATGAGAAAAGAGTACACCTTCGTCCTGGCATATGAGAGATCAAGTAAGACTGGAAATGATTTTCTGTTTGTTTTGTTGAGAAAAAGCCCCTGTTCTCAGTTTTCAAGCAAATGAAATGAAGTGGACCTTCCTAAAGCAAGCACTGAAGGGGAATTTTTGCCTCTGAAGGCCTATGGTCTGATAAAATTAGCTAATGACCTGTAAGTACTTATTTTTAACTGCATAGTTTCTACAGAGCTCCTTTTTGTGACAGTTCTCTTTGACATTTTCATCAGGATTTGAATACATGACTTGAAGGTAAATTAAGTAGGTTTGCATAGAACTGAACTGGGAGGAGCTGCTGACTCCCCTAAGGATTGAGAGGCCTTGCAGAGAGATCTTGAAAAATTAGAGGGCTGGGCAATCCTCAACCCCATCAAACTTAACAAAAGCAAGTACAGAATTCTGCAACTGGGACGGGACATCAATGGGAATTATATAGACTATGGGATGAAGGGCTAAAGTGAAGCCCCACAGATAGGGACCTGGGAGTTCTGGTAAGTTGACAGTGTTGAATGTGAGTCAACAGTGTACTCTGGCAGCCAGCAAAGCCAACTATACCCTGGGGGAGTGCATCAGGCCCAGAACTGCCAGCTGAGTAAGGGGAGATTTGTCTCACTCTGTTCTGCATTGATACAGCCCCATCTCATGCACTGTGTGCAGCTTTGGGTGCCACAATATATGTAGGATGTAAAGCTATTAAAGAGCATCCAAAGGAGGGCTATGAAGATGGTGAAGAGTCTGGAGGGCAAGACATATGAGAAGTATCTGAGTTCCCTTGGTTTGCTCAGCGCAGAGCAAAGGAGCTGAGGGGAGGCCTGATGGCAAGTGCCGCTCCTGACAGGGAGTGGAGCGGCTGCAGTGAGCTCTGCTGTCTTCTGACAGAACCTGAGGGAACAGCGTGGAGCTGTGTCAGGGAGGGTCAGGAAGGTTTTAAAACAACGTTCTTCACCAGAGAGCACGTGGGAATGGAACAGGCTGTCCAGAGCAGTGGTCACAGCCCCAAGCTGCTGGAATTAAAGAAGCATTTGGACAATGCTCTCAGACGAAGAGTTTCAATTTTGGGTGGTGCTGTGTGCAGCCAGGCGTTGGACTCAGTGATCCTCATCAGTCTCTTCTAACCTGAGATATAACATGAGTCTATGATTTTGTGCATCAAAAATACAGAAAAACATTGAACCAAAAACTGCCATCACATGATTCTGTAAATAATGTAGAACCTCAAATATTTGCTTCAAGTGAGAACACATATTTCAGAGTCCTTTTAGAAATATTTTCTGTAGAGAAACAAATTCAGTGAGACTTTATCACTCTTTCTGTTAGAATTAAAAAAACCCACCTATTTCTGAATTTATTTTTTTTTTTTTAGATACCTTCAGACTCTCTGCATTTAGTGGATTTAAATGAAATGAAATGCATTAACATCACCATTTCTCTAATTGACTAAAACACTCTTCCAGAATAGCATTTGTATTGTTTGTGGATAACAAAAATATATAGGAGGAAATAAGAGGGAAAAAAAAAAAAAAAAAGAGAGAAAAAGTATATATTTTGTTTGACGAAGCAGTTCATTCGTTTAGCAGTTGAAAAAAAGAAAAAAAAAACAACCTAAATTCTGGAAGTCATTCATCTCTCCTTTAAGGATGGATGTTTATTGTCCTTTAACCTGCTTTCTTTTTCTTGAAAAAATATGTTATGTATTTCTCCCTGAGATACAGAGAAGGAATATTTGCACAGTCCTCAGGGCTTGAGTAAAGACCACAGGTTCTTAGAAATCTTAGAGTATTTCTTTAGGTAATTATGAAGATTTTCATTTAATGTGAAACATGTTAGGGCTCATGTTTTAGTGGGTCTCTAGTTTTTAAAGGATTCATTTTTCCTAACAACTCCCAGAACTCCCATTCACTTCAATGGTAGCTGCAGGTGCTGAAAATCCAGTTGAATAATCCATACTGATTTGAAATTTTGCAGTGGTCTTTCTCTCACACACATGCTCACACATGTTCCTCTTTACCCATTTCTGTTTTCCCCTCCATTTGCCCAAGATTAAGACCAATCACACCAAACATAGATACTCATTTAATGGAGATATGAATGTTAAAAAGAAACAGTTAAATTAATTGAAATGAAAAATAAAGGTGAACTTCTTCTCAAGCTTTTTTAAAAAGAAAACCAAACAACTTTTTAAAAATCAAATGCATTGAGAATGTTCATTTCCAAGAAAATGAATTGAATTTCAGGATACATGCAGATGAGTGAATTATTTTAGAAGCACCTCTAATATCTTTTTACAAGGGTCGCCGTGTTTTACAGCATGACCAAAAAAAAAAAAAAGGGAAGGGGAAAGGGAAAGGGAAAGGGAAAGGGAAAGGGAAAGGGAAAGGGAAAGGGAAAGGGAAAGGGAAAGGGAAAGGGAAAGGGGAAGGGGAAGGGGAAGGGGAAGGGGAAGGGGAAGGGGAAGGGGAAGGGGAAGGGGAAGGGGAAGGGGAAGGGGAAGTGAAAGGGGAAGGGGAAGGGGAAGGGGAAGGGAAGGGAAGGGAAGGGAAGGGAAGGGAAGGGAAGGGAAGGGAAGGGAAGGGAAGGGAAGGGAAGGGAAGGGAAGGGAAGGGAAGGGAAGGGAAGGGAAGGGAAGGGAAGGGAAGGGAAGGGAAGGGAAGGGAAGGGAAGGGAAGGGAAGGGAAGGGAAGGGAAGGGAAGGGAAGGGAAGGGAAGGGAAGGGAAGGGAAGGGAAGGGACTATATAAATTTTTGCTAGACTCGAAATAAAAAAAAGGCAATTGGAAATGCATTGTAAACAGGATTATTTAAACTCAGATTGCCTTAAGATAGAAGCAGCTTTTAAGCAGGTTGTTACATAAAGGTCCAGTATTTCTGAGATTTTTATGAGAGTAATCTAATGCATTGGTCAGACAAGGTTAAGAATAATGCCCTTGCAGTCTCCCTAGTTCCAGTGATAGCATTTTATGTGTACAAAAAGGCTACAATGTCTGGACATTGGTGAAATTGATGTGTACTAATATAAATTTGAAGATTTGGTTATGAATTGAAATATTCCTAAAATAAAATACTATAATAATAAAATACCTATGATTTTTTGAATCTTTTCTTTTTCCTGAGTTATGCTTTGTTGTCCATTTTTTCCTCCTTTCTCCACATTAGCTTTCACAACACTTCCTGAGGCTTTTAGAAATGTCGTAAACTTACTGTATCATTACTGATGCACACAAGCAGGAACATAAATGAATACTGTATGCGGATGATATTCTACTTTTTATAACCCATCCTGATATTTCAATCCCAGCTATTACACTGTCCATAAATCAGTTTGGGATCCTCTCTGGCTT
Organism: Tetrao urogallus; assembly: GCF_951394365.1. NCBI lineage: Eukaryota > Metazoa > Chordata > Aves > Galliformes > Phasianidae > Tetrao > Tetrao urogallus. The sequence continues at coordinate 29,364,540 of NC_136815.1, read as the reverse complement.
TAAAAGTAATTATAATAAATCCAAAGATATGTTTATGTATAGGAGGCCAATTGAACCCTTTGCTTTTCAGTTTCCATTTAAATTGGTCTCCAGAGGTCTTACCCCAGGTTATTTATTCCTTTTTCTTTAGATCTCCTGTACAGATTTAATCTTGGTTCCCTGCTTTGTACAATTCAATGGACTCTGTGCAGGTGGTTTTCTTTCTTTTTTTTCGTTATTATTAGGAGAAAGAGCTGTCATTAATTAAAAACAAAATGTATTTTGTATTTTTCCTCTGGTAATAAATAAACTTTCTAAGAAATGGTAAAGAGTAGCTTAAGAAGTGTCTCTATTGCTCAACTCCTTTACTTATTCTAATACAGTATAAATGCTGTGGTAGTCTGTTTTGCAGATTTTCACTTTCTTGACTGTAATGTAAAACTCAGCTTCTAAGTCCTTTCTTTCTTCATCATTCTTACTAAATACTTATATACAGAAGTCAAATCAAGGTAAGTTTTTGTGTCAGTAGGTGTAGATCACATCAGTGGACCTGCATGGCTGGAAAACTTCGTTTGATTTCACAGTACTATCATTCCAGAAATAGAGAAAATGCCAAAGTATCTTTGGCAGACTGAGTTCAGCTGAGAGAGATGATGCAAATCCTGGCAACAGTATGTTAAGACTAATAGAAGAAACAAGGAAATTTGTATATAAATTCCCTTATTATATATTTATTTAAATTATATATATTACCATATTATATAACTGAGGAACACCCATAATCTTTTGTAAATTTTATATAGAAAAGTTTTCTAGTTTTTTTTGTGGTTGTTGTTTATTTGTTTGTTTGTGGTTGTTTGTTTTTTTTTTCTTTTTTTTTTCTATGTTTCGTTTTGTTTTGTTTTTAATTCAGGAGTTGTCATGTGCAAGTACTCGCAGGAGTCTAGAGGTTGTCGCTATAAGAACTCTGAGTTATCCTAAGAATGGGAAAGAATTTTTCAGATGGTAACCTAGAAAGTGGGAGCTTTTCTAGAGTCTGAGACTGTGGAATTGAGAAACGTTTGAAGCTAATGAAAGCTGAACTGGGAAAACAGACTAGAAAAAAGGACCCAACCTGCAAGGACAAGATAAGTAAGTTAGCTTAAGAACTTTTATTTAAACTAAATCCTAATAAAAGGATTCAAGTTTTGTCCCTTTAAATTACAGAGAATGTTTGTCCTGATTTTAATTATTTATTTATTTATTTATTTTTGATAGCAGATTCTTCAAGTTTGGAAGCCCTATGTAAGCATTCCTTTCTAAAAGGGTTAGAGTACTTCTATGTCATGGCTTTAATAACTTACTGTTACATCATGATGTTTATTACAATTTTGAAATTGTCTCACATATCATATGGCAATTGATGTATATTTCCAAATAACAGCACACCAGGCAAACTATTCCAAATTCTCTTTTGCTAATTGAGATGAAGAGTTTCAAATATGTCAGACTTTTTTTATATGAGAGTCTTTCCTGTTAATTTATTGTAGAAATAAATCATAAATATCAATTCCAATCATAGAATAACAGAACTTTCAATGAAAGTGAAAATTATTTCAGTGTTCCTGGAAATCATTTCTTCCATAGATTTGTAATCCTAGCTGCATTCATTTTCTGTTTACTTCTGAACACTTTTGGAATCTCAATTCAAAATACAGATTATTACCTCATCCAATGTTAAAGAATTTCTATAATCTTATCTTGACCCAACAGAGGCAGCTACAGATTGAAGAAATTATCTGTCTTTGTTTTGAGTTACACTAGGGTAAATACTTTCTGAACCAAATTAGACCATCTTCAGTCCTCCATGGGCCTTTACTTTGGGTTGCATCTGTCTTCAATTAATTAAACTAATTTTTGCTTAACTTTTTCATCTCAGTGAGTTTGTTTATTTTTATTTTGATGTGTTGTTTGACGGTGACTAACAGTAAACTATGTCTACTGAATATATATAGGCAGAAGTTTGAATATTTCATTGGACTATTACTATCATTATACAACAGTTTGGATGGTAGACAGTGTTTGCTGTTTGCTGTGGAGAATATTTATCTCCAGTTGTAATTTAAAAGTTCTGAATGAATTAACAAATGGGATCTGAAAATATTAACAGGTGCTTCTCTGTGTCCTTGACTTCTTCAAATCATTTTTACATAGTATCTGTTGGGTGTATCTACATATCTACATGTAGATATGTCTGGGTTTTTTTTACTTACCAGGATTCAGGTACTACGGAAAATCATACAATTATGTACTCATAGAATGGCCTGGGCTGGAAGGGGCCTCAAGGATCACCAAGTTCCATCTCCCCTGCCACAGGTAGGGTGCCAACTACCAGGTCATGAAATATTCCAATCCAAATCATACTATGATCAATAAAAATTTTATCATTGTTTTTTTTCTGTGTAAAAATATCCAATTCCCAAATATCCAACTATAGTCTTATTTCCAGGTACAGCATTATAATTGCTGAGTGCTGTATCACTAATTTTTGTGTAGTTGTATGCTAACTAGTTTTACCTAACTTCAGAGAATATAGTCTTTCTGAATAAGCATGCAGTGCCATGAATAACAGTGTGCCAATATAGAGTGATAAAGTTGTGTGAGAGACTTAGGGTAACACTCTTCAACTTGATTTTCCTTTTTTTCTCTTTTATCCTTGGCACTTTTCCTGATGTGCATCTTCCTCTTTATTAGACATTTGGCAAGTGCAAAAGAAATCCAGGTCAAGTAGACTTAAAACCATTCTGGCAAATAAAGCTACCTCCCGGAGCTGTGTGATATAGTTTTATGCACATTAATTCTATGAAAATTAGGGTTTTTTTTTTCCCTGTGGAAAGATTTTTTTAAAATACATTTCAGAGCTTTTTTATTGAAGAGAACTAATTAGATGCTATAATCTTATATTTAGTGAAGATTATGCCACATTATTAAACTGGCATGGAATGTGGGTATTCTTTTAAAGAATACCATTTACCAAGGTTTAAGCTGTGAGGTCTAGAAAGGAGTGTTTTACATACTTTTGTGTGTACTTTTATTCTTTGCTAGCATGTACTCTGTTATCTAAGAGAAAGGGAGAACATGAATGAGACAGACGTAATCAATGTTAATGAACAATGTTGGATGCTGCTATTTATCTTGTTTTAGAACTTAAGACCATGGAAGAGACAGCTAAAATAAAGAGTGAAATTTTTTAAAATGTGGAAATAAATTTTTTATACAATTCTTAATTAACCTTTGGAACTCATTCCAAGATAGAGCTGATTTCTGATTTCAGAAGGATTCAGAACAAGGATAAGTTTATCTAATATACTTTTAATTAAAATATTAAAAGTGCGTAAGCAAACAAGAGAAGCAATAATTTCCTACAGTGGAAATTGTTGAGAAAATCAGTAAGAATAAAAACGGTGAAAGAACAAATTCAAGACTAAATGTGGACTTAGTGTTATATTAACTGTAAACTCTTTTTCTTTTGAAAAGCTGTAAAGATATGGTTACAAAATAAATAAATAAAATGGGTTGAAATTTAAATGGAGAAAATTAGAAAGTAATATTTTTTTCATGTATGATTTACCTTGAAACTATTGCCTTCAAAAATAGTCATTCTTCAGAATAAATCTGAGAGAATGCTTTTCTACTTATTAGCCTGAACCTTGATCTTGAAGTATGCTGAGGTTTGCGTTTTGGTCTGTGTACTTTAATTGTTTTGGCTCAGCACCATGCTGAATTGCAACCCTGGTCTTTAACTACTCAGTGGAGATCACTGTACCAAACAGAAAACATATCCATAGCAACTGTATTAGTTCTGGCTTTTTGAAACACAAAATGGTAATTTTTTATTTTTTATTTTATTTTATTCATGTCTCATAATTTATAACAGCGATGACCTCCTGGCTGGGCATTTGCAAGCTATTAATGATAGACTGAGTTATGCGACCTTGACTTCACCTTCAACCATTAACTCTTCTATCTCATCATTAACTGCTGAGAAATACCCTCACTTTTGATCATTATTTCTTATATATGCATCTCATAAACAGATATTTTCTGTAACAATTACATGTCAGAGTTTTTATTATTATTATTAATGTCTACTGTTTTATCTTTGTTTTCAAGCCATAAGGATCCTTTGACATGTAGAAGCTTGCAGTTTACTTAAGTTTCTAGGGAAGAGGTCATCATTTATGTACAGGCAAATTGAAGAAAGAGGGCTTAAAACATCACGTTTTACATAGGAGGAAAAAGCATTGCATCTTTTGAGTTGTGTCTATGGAGCATATTCAGAAATGCTGAGGAATTCATTTTTAGATCAGGCATTTAGATGTACAATATATACAATACTAGCAAGAAAACCCTTAGCATTAATAGCAAAGGTGACCTCTAAGTTATCCCTCCTGACTACCGGATCTTTAGACAAAATGGTTAGTAATTTCACTGGGATTAATTTGCCAGCATTTTGCAGACCCTTATCTTATTTTCTGAAACTCATAGAGGGATCAGAATCCACATGATATATTTCTCTTATCTGTCAGTGCAGCAGCATAAGATAAAAGAAGATTCTTATTGAATGGATATATTTTTCATTGTCCTTCATAGTATAGATTAAATGGGTCTTGTATGATTTCTCTTTTCCTGATAGACCAAGTCATACTTCTGCATAAATAACTTTTGTGTAATTTGAGAATTCCTATGAAGAGCCCAGTAATCAATTTATTTTTTTTTAGAGATTGTAATTAGTGGCTTTACCTGGATCAAAAAACAAATGTTGCTGGAGGGGAAAAAAGGTGAGAGGTTGTGAGTTATTTTCAAGGGTGGAACATTGTTTTCTGTATGACTGACAAAGAATATTATCATCTATGACTAGAAATACGAGCATCAGAGGATCTGTTTAATTTATTTATTCAAGTAACTCAGACACAGAGTTTTTCTGCTATAAACAATGTTTGTAGTACTTATTCCTTTGCATAGGAATTGCAATGGCAAAATCCTAAGGTAGCAGGAAATATGTCTGTCCTACGAGAAAATAAGATCCAGGAGATACAATTTGTTTTACTTTTTTTGTTGTTGTTATTTTAGTTAGGTGTCTGGATTATTAGAACATATCATCTTAATTTTGTACAATAGAGAGAAAAAAAAGCAAGGAGAGGTGAACAAGGCCAAAAGAACATAAACCAAAGAAGTAAACTCTGCAAATCTTGATAAATACAACTCCACCGGTAAGTGACAATATAGGTGAAACATTTCTCTTTTAAACTTTTTTTCCATTAGTTTTTTGACAGGAGTACACTAGTTCAGCTTTAATGAGATTCTAGTGTAAAAACTTCAGGGCTAAATAAAAGAAACAAATCAAAAGGACCAGATGATTGCCATTTAATGTGAAAGAATGAAAGTGCAAACAATCATTGTATGACATCTAGCTGTGCTAGTCACTGCAGAATGACAGGTAGAACAATTCAAAGTTACTGATCTAAAGATGGAATAACAGCTCATATGTTTGAAGTGCTCAGAAGATGAAGAAATAAAACAGACTCTAAGATAAGACATGGTTAAGCCTTTTAAATTCCATGCCTTATTGTCAGTATCATTTGAACGCTTTTGTACACTTTTTTTTTTCCCCTCTGAAAGTATTTTATCGAAGGAATTACTTTTATGAGCTGATTTTTATTATTATCCTTCAGGCTGAATGGTATGCTTTGTTTTTTCAACAAGATGAGAAAAAATGTACACAATGGAAAGTATATTGCTAGTTGGCTAAGCACCCATATTGTATTTATTCAGAAGTCTGTATTCTGTTAAACCGTGCATTTTAAGCAAGTTCAATAATTCACATGCTAATTAGCTCTACAGGTAGCCTGGCTTTTTTTAACACGCAACATAACATATTTGTTGTAAATTTCTGTTTATATTTTCTTTTTCTATTATTTCCATGATATTATTTTAAGACTGGGGAAAATCACCTATTTCTTTCAGCATGCCTTTTTATCAGTGAAATAACCTATTCTAGTTACTGCTGGAAACAATAATCTGTAATTGCTGCTTTCAGTCCTAATTTGGCCTGTCCCTAGTTTTTCATCTCAATCTAATCTAAACCTATTTGAGCAAATAAAATGATATTTACCTCATCCTCTGTTACAAGCTTTCAAGATTACATGCTTCAGGAAAAATCAATACAAAATACCAGCTTAGCAGCAGGTTTGTGCTCAGAAAGAATGCTAACTTTTCTTTCCTGTATTTTCTGACTCTCTTCTTCCCTGCAGTGAAAGCAAACCTTAGACCATAAGGAATGAAGGGCAAAAAAAAAGAAACACAAAAAGTCCCAACGTTCAGTGATGTGTTTGGTTCATGGTTAGTAGCCACTTTTGAGCTTACAAGCCAAAGTGCAGTGCTTGGTCATGCTCCTAACCTTTAGCTTTTGCTTCCACACTACACATCTTACAGAGTTCACCAAAAGGAAGGATGTCGACCTCTTGGATGATTTTTCAGACTCAAATGCCATCTTCATTTATTATTTATATGCTTCAAGCAGCTGGGATTTGAGGTATCATCATACCTGACTGACTGATTTAGGAAATGGCCACCTCTCTGTGGGGGAATCTCATGAGAATAAAATCCTACTACTTTCCAAAAAGATTACTTCATTTACTGCCTGAAATAAGCTTTTGATGAAAACATTTGAATGTTGAGTTTGTAAACAACCAACGTTTCTCAGTTGTGCTGCCTTCCCTTTTCTTCCTTCCTTCCTTCCTTCCTTCCTTCCTTCCTTCCTTCCTTCCTTCCTTCCTTCCTTCCTTCCTTCCTTCCTTCCTTCCTTCCTTCCTTCCTTCCTTCCTTCCTTCCTTCCTTCCTTCCTTCCTTCCTTCCTTCCTTCCTTCCTTCCTTCCTTCCTTCCTTCCTTCCTTCCTTCCTTCCTTCCTTCTTTTTTAAGTTAAAATGGATCTCTGGTTGTTTTTAGTTTGATCTTCTTTTGTTGGTTGCAGATTTTCTGATCAAGAATCTGACTAATACAGAAATATGAGGCTTTATATTAATTAAACTGCACTTAGCAACCTTTTCAAGTGATTTTTCCTCTCTCTTTTGTAACAGAACAGAAGAGATCTTCCTTTTAAACCTTGTGTTGTATTTCTCTTTCATATCTCTCTCCACAGGCTTCCTTTCCCATCCCCACTCTGTGAATAGTCTCTGATTTGAAAAATTGTAAAGAGTTATTTGGTCTCCCTTTAGGCCCTGTGGGATTATAATTGTGTAATAGTTATGTAGTGGTTGAAAGAAGCCCTCAACCAAGTCAAATACTTAATCACCTCTTTTTGAAGTAATTAATTCAGTACACTAGTTTTCTCAGATAAGTAACATAATTGGTATGTCCTTTTCTTTCAATGCATATATAAGAGTAACAAAGATACACCCTGAAGAAGTAAAACATGCAAGTTTTAGTTTCCCCAAGATCAGTAGCAATCAAATCAATGCATTTAGGGGTAAAAAAAACATCAGTATGTATTTTTCTTTTAAATAGGAGATTAAGACCTAATAGTCACCTCACTGTGGTTACTAAATTAGTACTCTAGTCACTTTAGATGCATAAATAATCAACGGAGAGAGATAAGCAACTTCAGAGTTCTTGAGTCTCAGGTGAGCTGAACTTCCCTTTAGAAATATTTATTTCTTTTTATTCCTCTGAAGTACTGTCATTAAATTCATCCTAAACTTATTTAAGATAAATTCCAACTGATAATTTTATTGCCAGCATCTTCTAAGCTGTAAGAGCCTTATTCTACAGACCTTGTGTCCCCCTCAGTTCTCTAGAATCCCAGAGGGATTGAAGTGACTATTAGCTTCTAGTTCAACACCAGTAGAAACAACAAAAAGCTTAGGAAGAGCTGTTTCTGAATGTAATTACTTTATTTTTAGAGTGAATTGTTAGATATAAGACTCTGAAAAATGATAGACCAGTATCTCATTCCTTTTGTGAATTCAGGATTTACCAGTGATTAGGTGAAGTCAAGTCTCTCCCACATCTTTTTTTTTTTTTCTGTCCATTCCTGTTTATCTTTGGTAATGATTTACCCTGTAGTCTCAAATGAAATGTATTTCCTCTCTAAAGTACAAAATGGGACAGCTTACACTTCCCAGAGCTGTTTTAAGATCTCTATAGATGCTTTCACAACTTACATTTAACTCATGTTTTGGGGCTACTCTTTTTTTTCTTAATCAAGGCCAAAACTACATTGATAGTTTTTTAAGTGTAGTTTTTTAAGATAGTGTTTTAAGTGTAACAAAATCTGACTTGCAGGTGAAAATCTTAAGAATACTAAATTTCTGCAATTGCCTGATACAGTCTTTCTCATCCATATGCATGTCTGTACTGCCAGCAGTGAGGTATTGTGTCTCATTTAGTTCTGGAACACAAACAGTCATTTAGAACCATTTTCTCTCTGCAGCATTCCTGTATTTTGTTAAATGCTTAGGGAATCTTTCAGCATTTGAGGCTAAATTTTAAAATCTAAACTCCACCATATCTGCATATAATTTTGAACAAAGTCCTTGCCAAGCAGCTCTGTGTTTTATTTCACGAGCTCCTTTATAATCTAGCTTTCATCACTCCTTTTGTAGCTATTTGCAAACAAACCTGTCTGAAATAATACAACCCAATAACATAGACACAGTTACAGTAGTGAATGATGTTGATTAGTTGGTATAAACTTTCCAAAAAAAATTACAAGAGTTTGCACTGACTACTACAGAAGATATTTCATCATGGCAAAAAAAACCAAAAACTTTAACTGTTTCAGTAGACATTACAACAGGGAAGTACATTCCGTGAAACTACTATTTCCTTTTTTATTTTGGAAATCTATGTGGCACCTTACAGCAGAATGTTTTGCACTCTCTTTGGTTATTTTTAGGAAAAATAAAAAGAGATAAGTGCACAAAAGCAGAAGTCGGCGCTCATTGTGATTTGCTGCCTGAGCAGACTTTCAGTGACAAGGGATAAGGGATATTTTCTTCAGGAAACCACTACTTCTTCCTACTTACTTTAGGGTATTTCCTTCTAGCGGAAGGCTAGTGGGGGATTGCCAGACCTAACTTGCCATAATGGACCCCTCATTTGTGCACAGTAGTAGACATCACAGTTGGGGATTACAGCAAGTTTGTGTAGGAGCTGGTTATGATTGTTAAGTACCCTATGAAATATCTAGCAGCTTTTCCCTAGGAATGTAAAAAGAACAGACTAGAGCAAAGATGGGGTTTGTTTTATCCAATAAAAATTGAGAAAAGAAAGGATCTTTATTGGAAACATCTAGTGTCACGTCATGCTCATTAGCAGATGAAGAAATGCAGAAGACAGGTACTGTAGCAAATATTGAATAGATGCTAATGGTGAAAACATTCAAGCAGTAAAATGCGAAGATTTTATTCTGCTATGATTCGCTTGATTACGGAGTGAAATAATATGGCAATATGACATAATGTGTATATTTTTTCTCATTACTAGTTTTGTCTCTTTGAGATGCTAATAAAGACCAATTTTGTCTAATGTTGTCTATCTAAGATATGATTCACTTCAGCAGCATCAAAGGGAAAGTATTTGAGTTTCCTTCTATGGAAGAAAACAGCTGCTTCTGTAGGACAGTTCGGAAGCTCTATATTGGAGACATCTAAACTACTAAAGTAGCCACTTTATCTTAGTAGTCTTATATTTCACTGATAAACTCTTCAGAATACTGATACATTTATATATAGTATCTAGTACAATGGGGTATTTACTTGTAAACCTCATGTATATCCAATGTAGGAACAGAATAACTACCACTAAAAATGCTAATAGTAATAAAGATAGTATTCATTAGCAATGACAGGAATAAAAAATTTCTGAAGAGTTAAATATTGCAGAATCATAACGATATGACTTCCTTTGAAAAGTGTAAATAGATAACTTTGAAAGTGATAGCTGTTTATTAAGGGAGCTGCTCCTTCCTCTTCTTTCTGGAGCAGTGACATAGAATGGTAAACAAGAAAACAGCAGAATTTACTTCATAGTGCCCCAGCTGACAAGGAACCTTCATCTTCCAGAAGCTGGCTATAACCTAAAATTGGGTAATGGATATCTTCTTTTTTGTTTTTCCTTTTACATGATAGGTTTCTCGAATTTAGATTTTGCAAGCCTAAAGCATCAGTTTCAAAACTGATCAAGAACTAGTTGCTACTGACCTTTCTTCTATTAATGTAAATGTAGAATTTCCAAAATATGAAGGTAGATCTAACTCCTACACTGCCTATAGCTGTCGAACCTCACTAATTGCTTTACTTTTCTGAACTTTAAAACCTACCAAATGTCATCATAAACCCTGTTTTTAAATTACAGTTTTAAAGCATTTCCTCCATTCTCCACTAGCAATCATTCTTAGAGGCTTAGTTGGCTAAGCCAACAAAGAATCTAAGCTGCATTTTATTGTTCATCTAGCACATCCAATTATACCCAGCCACACACACAGTACATTTGTGCCTAACATTAATTAAGTAGAACAGACAACATCTAATAAATGACCTCTTAGTTCTGAAAGGCTAAATTGCATCAAAGGAAAAAAGTATAAAAGTGAATGTCTTAAAACTAAATCCTATTCATCTGTATGTCCAGAAAATACCGGAGAAGGAATCTTTTGGATGTTATATAGTGCAGGGCAGCTCTGCCCACATCAAAAAATAACGAGAGTCTAGAGAGAAACATATGAGTCTTTCCAAAAAAAATAAAATTGAGCAAAGATGATAAAGTCTTCTACTTTGCTTTTTGTCTACTCTTCTCCCTATCCCCCCTGCTCCCCAGCTAACATTTTCTTCTGAAATGCTAGGACAGGATGCAGGTTGCTTAATTTGTTTGGGTTAATAAATGTAGTAAATGCAATATCCATGCCTTACACATGGAGAAGAAAATGATGCAGTACCAGTAATACTGAAGGAAAATCAGAAGTTTGGATTTACTGTACTTTACATTTCCAGTGGCATATTATTTTTTTTTTCTGAAGTTTGGAGTAGTTTCCAACTGTCAAATTTTTTTCCTCCCTGAGATGGTTATTCTTTCATATTTTCCCCTGCTGCTGGGGATTCAGTCTCAATTGGAGGAAGCAGGCACCAAGGTCAAATTACAGCTTAAAAAAATATTCAACTTCTATTTGAGGGACAGAAGGAAAAAAGACTCAGTGGTCCAAACTAACTCAGAAACTCAGAGGAAATTATTTATCAGTAAAATAAGTGCCACTCATTCAGAAGACGGAAAATAATAAATAATACTAGGCGGAGTATACTTCTACTTTAGAGACAATGAGGCATCTTTATAGTTGAGATTGTAGTTATATTTAAATTTAACTATTTATTTTTTGCATTGAGGAATCTGGATTAAAACGAATTTTCAGCATGCTACCGAACATTAGAAATCTCATAGTAAATATCCTTTTTTATTCCGTATTTTTAGACTGCACTTGTGCTTGTCTGTTGTTTTTGCCAGAAATATTTTGCAATATTTGAATAGGCAATGTACAATTTTAAGAGCTTTTTTTCCTTGTTTGCAGTAGTTATTATCTGTTTTAAAATTAATATATACGGTAGAATACTCTGAGTTTAAAAAAATTAATTGTACAATGTAATGATTTTTTTAAAGCTAAAACAACATAAAGTAGTTAACTTAATGTTCTGAAATATATTTTTGCTTTTGTTACAGTTGAAAAAAATGATGGCTTCTTTTATTACTATATATTCCAAGATGATTTCAAAGCACTTTCACTTAGAAAAGCTAGCTGCTATTACATATGAATTTTCAAAGCTTGCCAAGTCCTTGGAAGGAATGATGAAAATTACTATTGCACGACCTTCAGGTTTTCTTTGTTTCATAAAAGGCTAAGATAGCATTTTTGTCATTTTTCTTTCAGCTTAGGTCTTTCATCATAAATATCAAAGCGTGCAATTATGCCTGCTCATATCCTACCATATTCTGCCTGTTTTCTATCCATAGTGATAGTGTTCTCTTTTAGTATACCTTTTTCTTTTGTTTTTCACGAATCTGAAAGAAGTCCCATGTTTTTGTCGAGTGCCATAAATTGTTCATGAAATGCATGCTGCACTGATTAAAAAGAAAAAGACTTGATTAAAATGGCTTTTATTCTTTTGTTCTAAGCAAGTCCTAAAGTAATGTTCAGATGTCAAATCTAACAGGATCGTAGGAGACTGATTTGGCCGACAGGTGGAATTTTTAAATAGTGTTCATTGTAAAAAATGATACAATATTCTCTTCTATTAAAATCTATCTTCCTCTAGTTTCACGCTCAATTATTCCCATTGTTCCTTCTTATTTTTCATGTACAACTTGTTGTTCTATCTTGTTTTATGGTTTTGTGAGACCACATAATCAAAGATACAGATTGTATGTACCTGCCATTGCCTACATTAAGTCATAGATGCATAATATCTCTTAAAATCAGGTTTCTTCTATGTCTTTAATAATTCAAATGGGTGTCCATTTAATTTTATATATATATGTGCTTACAGACTTATTCCATTTTGCGAGGCATTTTGGCGTAGCACAGGTGTTATATCAAACTGAAATGTCCATTGCTCATTTGATTCTGATTTTTCAGAAGACCAGTACCTTAAATACTATTAACAACTTACATAATATAAATGCCAAAATTCCGTTAATTTACTGAAGAAAAAAAAAATCTTACTTGAAAAACGGAACAGTTAGTGATTGCAGAAAATCATTTTTGTTTATTATGCTGAGATTTTTATCAAATTTACAATGACATGAGGAATAAGTTGTTTTCATCAATTTGAGCAGTGCTGTCACATGAATGTGAACCTTCTGGTATGTCTTAAGTTAAATGTCAAGGGATGTACATTTTCTACACAGGATAAAATTGATTTCAAGTTTCTTTAGCAGTGATTAAGCAAACAATCTCTACCATTTGCAAACCAAGTGTAAATGTTCCAGCATTTGTTAGGAAAAATATGCCTATATAGTATATATGCCTAAATAATAACAGTGTTACCAAAAGTACCTAAGGAAACTATTTTAAACAATAATAATTTGAAATATCAAAGCTTTTCTTAATTTAGTAAAATTTACTTATCTGAGATTTTGATTGAATCAATAAAACTGTAGGGAAAAAAAAGCTGATCAATTTCATTAAGAAATTATTTAAGCATATTTTAATCTTTTTTAAAATAATAAAAAAAAAGAACATGAAGAAGGGAGATGCTTTCTAATGTTTGTTTGTGTTTGTTTGGTGTTAGGTTTTTTGGGTGGGTTTTTTTTTTTTTTGGCAAGTACCTTTTGAAAAGCGCCTCCCCAGCACATAAGTACTCCTAGAAAAACCCCCAACACAATGGTAATATGTATCAATGCTGCAAAAGAAAGGAAGATGACACTTAACAGAAGAGAATTCATTAATTCTTAAGACGTTTAAAATATTAATAGGACTTTGAAACAAGGTTGCTTGCTTATGCAGTGTCCATTCAATTCATTGTGAAGTTGAAATGATAGGTGGAAATTCTGAGATGGTTGTACATCCTTCTCACATCACAGTTTGAGCTTGTTTATTTTCCCACACTGAATGATAAATATGCTCAGGATTTTTTATGCATAAAAAGATAGCATGATAAAGTGGCTGAAAGCTATAAACAAAGCAGCTGCTTGGGAAACTTTCTAGTGTCTGTAGCAATTCGTGGATGATTTGAGCCTCTAAAATTCATTTGAAGCAACTTGGCTTCTACCAAATCTCTTCCTATCAACTAAAAATTGCCTTTCATGAGTTAAGCTCAGCAATAAATATATTGAACATTTTACAATGCATTTTGTTCTACATACATACAACTTGTATTTCAGAATATTTTAAAGCCTATCCATAAAACAATCAATGTTAAATTTCTTTTTAATTGGAAGAAAGACTTTAATCCATTTTTGCAATCCTTATGCTTAGCATAGAATAGAAATAGAAGTGACATGGGTTTGGGTTGTTTTTTTTGTTGTTGTTTTTGTTTTGTTTTGTTTTGTTTTCAGATATACATCTTTCTATGAGCATATTTTAATCCATATCTCCAACTAATAAAAGATTGCCTTTGTTAGGAAAATCATAAAATGAATTTAAGAGATCATTTGTTGGTAAAGTTAAGGAGGCATTTTCAATCAAAGGGGTAAATATGAGATCCAGCACAAAATTGGGAGGAATTCTTCAAGGGAAGGAGGTGGAAGCTCCAAAAAACAACAAACAAGTAAAAAGATGAAATGAAAAAAATTATACTACAGAGTTGACAGAAGTCAGAAGATGGAAAGAGTTCTTCCTAAAGTACTGCATAAAATTCAAGGGAAGAAAATGTGTCAGTGAAGGGTGTTTCAATCAGAAAAGCTGTAGATTTAAAGGTTACTTCACCAATAAAAGTGAAAACTTTTGCATTACTGACTTCATTGTTAGGAATATAATATTGAATGCTTTGTAATAAAAAAGATCAAAGATTATGTTGTCATTGCTATTAAGCATTGCTACTACTAATAAAATTCCTTTAAATTAACACACTGCCTAAACATGCCGGGCTTAAAACCTTTTATTTTTAGAAAGGCAGATCTTAAAAGTTCACAGAAGGTAACAAATTTTTGAGTAAATCTGAAGCGATAATATGCAGCACTTGTTTCAAACCACTAAAGTCACCAAGCAGAAGTCATCACAAAATAAATTATTTCAAAATTACTGGAATAAGGCAGACCAAAACTAAGCACTGTGCATCCACAAAGAAGCACTGTGACTTGAAGTTACAGAAAAGATTTTTTTTTTTAATGTTTCTTAATAGCATAACCAGTCAAAATGACTCTAAAATCAAACATGGAGACAATTAAATTTTAGCTCAAGGTGGACATATGTTGACTGCTTTATAACGGAATTATGAAAAGAATAACTTACTCCAGCAGAAAATTTAAGATAAAAGTCAGTATTAATAAATGGCAAAATCTGCAAGACTACTAGAGCCAAGCTGGAAATCCTATCTTTGTGAATTCAATAGAAAGGATCATAAATTTTGTCAGATAAGTGTTTAAAAGAGAATGAGAGAGCCAAGAAGACCAACAAATTCACATGTAAGTGTAAAGTGAGAAGGAAAATATGTATGAAAATTTGTGGATCTTCAGGGCTCTCAGAAACTTATGGGACCATGAATGATAAGGGCATAGTGATCAAAAAGCTCATTTCTTCCCAGTAGTATTCGTCTTAGGTCATACAGTATGTTCAAGAGCTGATAATTCTTCGATGTTAATCCTTGCGTACCATTAGACATCTCATTTGATCTATCTTTTTTATAAATACATGAAAACTAAATAAACTGGGATCAGAGACCTGAACCTAAATTGCTAAAATAGGACTTAAATTACTGAAAGAACAATTAGCTGAAGGAAAGACCAGTCATATCAAACTATTCTCTGTATTTGACTAACTACCTTCGATATTGAGGACAGCAGGAAGAAGAAATAGGATAGGGTCACAACTAGCTGCTATGTAAGTCACCCAATCTGGTGTGCTGACCTCCAAGTATGCTAAAATAATTTGCAATAACATTAAGTATAAGGTCAGTCTCAAAGTAATGCCTCCTATTTATTGCTACGGAAACTACAATAGGTACAAAGACAATACAATAACACTATTTGACTGTACAATAACACTATTTGACATAGCAACTTCTCAGTCACAAAATATTATATTTCAACGTAGCTGCCATCATTAACCATGCATTTTCACCAACAATGAACACGTGCATGCCATGCTCCTAAAATTCTGCACAAGCAGAGATGACCATTGTTGATGTCACCACTGCTAACCACCTCAATGTGCTCACAGCCACTATTTGATCTTTATAAATGTTTAGCAAGCACTGATGAATGTCAGTGGGTGCAATTTTTTCCGCATGAAGGAATCCAGTTCCACACTTTTGTTTCATGTGCACTTCCATGTCAGATGTCAATTTGCCAAACTGCCTCTGGTGCCATCTGTCATGTGGCAACAAAATGTGATGGAATATTGATGGGAAGTTTCAGCCTCTACAGCAATATCGCCAGTATCTCCCTCTGATTCTGTGTATCGCTGTAATAAAATAGGAAGCATTATTTTTCGAGCATTTCTTATACATATTTATATTCAAATTTGACTTCAATTAACTTGAACTGCCATGAAGATGTCTGACATAGAAGAAAATTAAAAATGATAGTGCAAAGGGATATGGAACTGAAGTGTTACTAGCTTTCTAATGAGGCCATTCATATAATGTCCACAAATGTTACATAAAGAAGTCTGAATCCAGAATGCTAGTTCATATATCCAACAGAACATTAATCAGAAGACTTTAAGAACAAAACAAAACAAAACAAAAACATTAAATATTAGATATGATTATGTGATGACCCGGGGATTCATTGTAGTAAACTTGCCAGTAATAAAGTAACTTTAAATCTGTGCACTAGCCAATTCTTGCCATATCAAATAATTCAATCCATTTCGGTAGGACTCCTGAAAGGTTTGCTGGAATGTTACCTATGAGCTGCCAAATCCAACATTGCAACAAAGAATAGGCTGGGTGGTTGGCAGACTTGTCTACCTCTGTACTCATCAAAGAAAGTTCTAACCGCTCATAGCTGACTTTTCTTTAGTCTCAGCCAGAGCAAATAAGGCAATGAGATTTAAAGGCTGCAGAAGTTAAATCTCATGTTTTTAAGTGTAGTTGATGATGGTATATGTGTTTTGTTTTGATTTGAAGTCAGTAAGAGAGAAGGATGAGGTGATGCACATTAGTAAGATTCAGGTATAAGGTTCATTTTTTCTTGGTTTTTAGTTTCCAAAGAGTTACATTTCTTTGGAGCTCTCTGTATAGAAAGCTACCATAAAACCTTCTTAAATATATTGATCTTTTCTTGGGCTAATCCCTTAGCAACTCATTTGTAACTATCCATTCAATTAGCATAGAACCTATTACCCTTGAAATTCTTGGGCTTACTACCTTAGAAAAGCTAAAGCTTTAGGAATTGTTAATTAGGAGTTACGGGACTTAATTAAGCATAAGAAGAAACAAAAAGTTCTCAAACATCACATTGCATTTTAATCTTCATTTCTATTTAGAATAATAGTTGATTCTGTTAATGATAATATTAAGACATCTTAAAGTTTGAGAATATATATATCAAACAAGAATTTAAAAAAATGCCTTGTGTAGACCTTTTAAAGTATACAGTTCCTGTAAGGAAACCTCCTTTCATTCCATCTTGTAAGATCTAGGCTTAATGCTATTTAGCCTGTAGGGAAAAAAAAAAAAAGAAAAAAAAAAAAAAAGGTATTTTCAAAGTTGCTGCTTTAGAGCAGAAAGTAAATTTTACGTCTGAACAAATTCCAGAAATGTGGGAAATATATGGAAGTTAATGACACTTTATACTTTGCTACTACTTAGCTTGATACAATGAAAGAATTTAAAGACTTAATTCCTTGCTTCCCTAAATAAGATAAATGTTTTAGAAAGGTCAAGAGACAATTGGGTGCAGTTGATAGTCAAGGCCAGTAGATTAGTGAATACTCAGGAACAAAGAACTGCAGAACATGAATAGTTTTGAAGAATTATTTTCTCACCATGTTACGATTGATGTGGTACCATATTAAACAGTGTAAATACAGCAAAACCACTGTCTCCTTGTTGCATATTTTTACATTAATCTTTAGATCACAAAGCACAATAGTACCAGCTAGGCTCATTACAAACACTCCTTTTATGCATTACTGTGTATTGTATATTAAATCCTTTCTTGTTACAATAAGACAGGAGAATCTGCGTAATGTTGAGTATATATGCAGTAATGACAAAGAGATGGTAGAAACAATGAAATTCTTTTAAACTTTTATTTAGTAAATGCATGGCCTACATTTCTTTGGGTTTCAAAGAGGTCCAAAAAATACAATTGTTGTATCAGAATGCTTAAAGGATTTAAAATATTGTACATGTCCATATATAATATATCTTAAGTAAGTGGCATTTTGTATTTTAGCATTTTTTTCTTTAGCATCCTAAGTTACTGGTGATGCAGATACCTTCTTGTTTGTAGCCTTGAAGGTGATATGGAGTATTGATCTGACATATCTTGAGACCTAATAATCAAGTACATGTTTTTATGATTGGCTGATGTTGCCTTGCATCTGGCTGCCTAAAGAATGTTAAGTTGGCTGAGGTCATCTATAGCGTATAGATAATCTACACGACTAATAAAAATGCTAAGTAGACTGTCAATCTGCTTTTCAATCATATCAAACCTCCTAATCCAATTTGTAATTTTCAAGATGAAACTAATCTAAAAAATAAAATAAAATATATAAGTATCTAGCTGTCTTTTAACAGGTGAGCTATGATAATGAATATCATAACTTGGTAAAATTCTGAACAGATCTTTATGGACAGAACAGTACTAGTGATTATTATCCAAAGTAAAATAAATAAATAAATAAACACTGTATCTGAGCCTCAGATATGTGGAATACATTACTTTATAACTTTAAAGGTAGTTTGTGCTTCCTCATAAGATATTTTCAACTGTAGATTCATATCTGAGGACAGTATCTTGTTCAAAGTAAACATTATAAAAATAATAGCAGTACTGCATAAAGTCAAATTCAAACATTTTCTTTTGCTGATGTGATAAAATATTCTTTATTTCAGCTTAATGTTTTTAGAGAAACAGTGAAAAAGCTGTTGTAGCATGAGCTGAATGAGCACACAGTGAGATGGATCGAAAGCTGGTAGAACAGCCCTGCTCAGAAGGTAGTGGTCGGTGGTACTAAGTCTAGTTGGAAGCCAGTTAGGAGCAGTGTATCCCGGGAGTCAATACTGGGTCCAGTACTGTTTAATATCTTCATTAATGATGAGTAGATTGCACCAGATGGTGCAATAAATTCAAAGTGTCAATAAATTCAAAGACAACAGAAAACTGAGAAGAGTGGCTTCCTTGTAGAGAAAGAGTGAGAGTCCTGGTGAACAAGAAGCTGGACACAAGCCAGCAGTGTGTGCTTGCAGCCTAGAAGGCCAACTGTGTTCTGGGCTGCATTAAGAGAGGAGTGGTCTGCAGGGAGAGGGAGGTGATTGTCCCCCTCTACTTGGCTCTTGTGAGTCCCCATCTGGAGTGCTGTGTCCAGGCCTGGGGCCCCCAGAACAAGAAAGATGCAGAGCTCATGGATCAAGTCCAGAGAAGGACCACTAATGTGATCAGAGGACTGGAGCACCTCTTCTACAAAGAAAGGCTGAGGGAACTGGGCTTGTTTAGCTTGTAGAAGAGAAGGCTCTGGGGAGACCTTATTGTGGCCTTCCAGTAGTTGAAAGGAGCATATAAACAGGAGGGGGAATGGCTGTTTACGAGGGTGGATTAGGTGGATAGGACAAGGGGGTATGGTTTCAAACTGAGATGGGTTAGGTTAGATATTAGGAGGAAATTTTCACTCAGAAGTTGGTGATACACTGGAACATGTTGCCCAAGGAGGTTGTGGATGCCCCATCCCTGGAGGCACTCAAGGCCAGGCTGGATGTGGCTCTGGGCAGCCTGGTCTGGTGGTTGGTGACCCTGCACATAGCATGGAGGTTGAAATTAGATGATCTTTGATTTTCTTTTCAACCCAAGCCATTCTATGATTCTATGACTCTAACACTGTTGGACACCAAGTTGACCAGGAGTCAGCAGTGTGCCCTTACCAATAAGAAGGCTGACAGCATTCTTGGCTGCATTAGGCAAAATAACACCAGCAGCTCAAGAGAAGTGATCCTTCATCTCTAGTCAGCCCTGGTAACCCCACACCTGGAGTACTGTGTTTAGTTCTGGACTCCTCAGCACAACAAGGGGACATGCTGGAAAGATTTCAGCATAGGAGCACTGACTTGATCAAGGGATTATAGTCTTTCTCCTGTGAGGAAATACTGAAAGAGTTGGGACTGTGCAGCTTGGAAAAAGGAAGCTGAGTGATATGTAAAAAAAAACTGGAAGGAGGATGCAAATTAAACAGAGCCAGGCTCTTATCATTGGTGCACAGTGCCAAAACAAGAGGCAATGAGCACAAAGTGGAACTCACAAGGTTCCCTCTGAACATCTGGAAGCACTTCTTCACTGTGATGCAAACTGAGCTCTGACACAGATTGTCAAGAGGCGGAGAAACCTGGTCCTTTGAGATCAGCCTACAAGTTTGCTTATTTGGATGAGGAAAGATTTAGAAATTAGATAGTAAATAAAAAGAATGTCAAGATTTTTAACTATTTATGATAGTGTGGGTAGATATTGGAGTGACTGTTTCAGTGGACAAATGAAGGGCAACTAGCATCATCTACTTATACTGTGCAAGGCCATAGTCCCACACCACATCCTTATCTCTAAATTGGAAAGATACAGATTTGAAGGATGGCCTATTTTGATGGGAAAATAATTGATTGGATGGTCTCAACCTTATAGCTGTAGTCAATGGCTGTATGTCCAGGAGAATTCCAGTCGTCAGTGGGCTCCACCATGGGACTGATGCTTTTCAACATCTTTATCCATGACCTAGACAGTGGGATCGAGTACACCCTCAGAAATTTTGCTGATGACACCAAGCTGAGTGGTGTAGTTGGTAAAATGGAAAGAAGGCATGCCATCCAGAGAGACCTGGACAGTCTTGAAAAGTTGGCACATGAGAACCTAATGAGCTTCAACAAGGCCAAGTGCGAGATGTTGCACGTGGGTCAGGGCAAGCTCAGATATGTGTGCAGAATTGGAGAAAAGCCCATTAAGAGCAGCCCTGCAGAGAAGGACTTGAGGGTCCTGGTGGACAGAATGCTGAACATGACCCAGGAGTGTGTGCTTGTAGTCTGGAAGGCCAATTCTGTACTGCATCAAAAGCAGAGTGGTAAGCGGGGTGAGAGAGGTGATTGTCCCCCTTTACTCTTTCCTTTTGAGGCCTCATCTGGAGTGCTGTGTCCAGGCCTAGGGCCCCCAGCACAAGAAAGATGTGAAACTCTTAGAGATAGTCAAGAGGAGGGCCATGAAGATTATCAGAGGGCTGGTGACCTGCTGCTTAGACTGTGAAAGAGAGGAGCTGCTTCAAAAAAAATTTAACTATTAATGAAAGTATTAAGTATTAATAAAAAGACATAAACTATTATTTGGCTTAGTTGAAGAATAGCAAGAATTAAGTTATGTGTCCTGTTCTAGATGAGGTTTCAGAATACTGAGCAAGGTGCCCAATCTCCCAGTCAGAGAATGTGAAGAGCTTCCTACGTCACAATAGGATGTCTGATGCATATTATAAAAGGATACCTAATGAGACATTAGGAAAAAATAAATTAACTGTTAAAAAATAAATAAAAAAGAAAATATTTGCTGCCTAATGTCTAAATCTTTCTTCAAACATCAAATGTCTAAATAAGCAAGCCTGTAAGCTGATTTATAGTGAATTTCTATTCTATTGACAAGGTGGGTACAATTCATTTGCCCAAGTATGTCTGCTGCAATTTAAGGCATTAGGGTATGCTGTTTGGCATCTATCCTCCCCTCATAATGGAATAAATCTGTAAGCTTTTTACCATACTTTTCAATTCTGTATGAGAGTAAAAGCTACTCTAAAGTTAATTTTCTTAGTTATTATTTTCTGGATCTTTTAGATATAGCTATGCAGAATCTTTCAGACAACTGTAAGAGAAAAATCTGCTTTCACATAAAGTTTGCTGACATTTTCAGACATTTTGTCACATCTGTATTTTCTTTAATAACCAAATATATTAAAATTCTATTTTTTTAAATGAATTTGATTAGGTTATTTGGTTACTTTTGGAATAGGCAATTAAAAAAATCCTCTCAAAATATAAAATAAAATAAATTAATATCAATATGTTCATCACTGAAATACCATAAAGAAACAAAATTGACCTCTGTTCTCAGTGACCAACATTATAACACGGGTAGATTTCTCTATAAACTTTTATTCACAAAATGTAATTACTGGTATCTACTTATGTAACACATAAATGTGACTTTTCTTAGTCCCTTTTGGATGTTATTGAATCCATAGTTCATATCAGGCCTTCCAACTTCAGAAACCATGCATGCTGTTACCACTTCATCTCTGGTGGAACTATTGCACACAAAATTGCTAAACCAAGGATCATTGTCAAGTGATTATTTTCTTGGTAAAATATTTTAAAGTACAATAAAAAATCTAAACTGCAACTAAGAAAATGAAATATGTGAATTATACTTTGGAATATCATAATCACTTATTGCTAAATCCTGCCTACACTTTCCGGAGCAGACCAAAAATTTCTACCTTACTTTTTCCCCATTTTGGCCAAATAGAAACTTATTCAATTATGATTTCAGCCAAAGAGAAAAATAAAGTCATTGACTTCACCCTTTCTGTAAAGAGTCATAGTAGAAAAACTGGTAGCTGTTAGAAGAATTTATGTTCTTTCTGGTTCAGGGCAACCAGTCAAAATGTTAAAACACATTCTGAAAGAAAAGGAGTGAACTTGTTTTTAGCTATGTCAAGAAAAGTGAAGATGAGAAGAATTTCACCTTACTGAGTGATGCCTGATATTGCAGTCAATTCCCAGAAGGCTATTCCTGAGATGATTTTCAGTAATTTCACTTTATTTTAGTTAGTCATCAGTAAGTAAAAGAATAAAAAATATCTTGCTTTTTTCTCTTATTTTCTCATCCACTAGGCAGAATTTCAAGTCTTTAGATCTGTTTTGTTCATTTCCTCTTGACTGTGCCAAGAATATTTTTTGGCATCTGACATTTAATAGTAATATTGCCAGTGACCAGGCACTAGATAGAATCAAAGTACTGGCACAGTATTTTGTAATTTTCACAGAAACATTTGATTTGGTTGACTCTAGAATGCTGATTAGAGGAGATAATACTATGATGATCTTGAGGATAAGTCACTTAACTCAGATTCATGACTGTTTAAGAAGAGTACACAGGTTTTTTTTGTACAGGGCAAGGAATCTGGCTTGGCTGAAATGAACTGTGATGTCCGCCAAGATTCAGTCTTCAGACCATGTTTATTAAATTTATTTGTCAATGATTTATTCTTGATTGTATTAAATCTATTTTACAACTATATAGATGATGCAATGTTACAACATGGTTCTATTTCTATGGTAGGGAAGGATTTATATAATTTATGGAGGAGACTTTAAAAAGAAAGCTTTTTCTAATGAACACAAATACTGCTAGCTATTAATTTCCAAACTGACCCCAAACACTTCTGCTGTCTTTACTCAAGAAAGAAAAAAAAAAAAATCCTCCACTGAAATACATATTCAAGTCATGACTTAAGAGTTGGATCAACACAGTCTAGTTATTCTTGAGCAATTTTGTGTTGAAATGCTGTTAATTAGAAGCAGGTATCCTTTTAAGAGGTAAGAACTCCACTGTATATATTGTACTTCATCATCTGTAGAAGTAAGAAACAAAAAATCTGCAATAAATATAAGGTTGTTTAAATCTAGAACAAGAAAACCAGACTGCTATATCAATGAAGAGCTGTGTAGATTTGTTTTATATTAATGCTATGGATAGATAAAATCCAATTTGCCTGTAGACAAATTTGCAGCTTGACAGAATACAAGAGTATATCACTGCAGCTTTTATATGAATAAGTCAACTTCCTCCTGAGTCTGGAACTATGCAAATGTATTTTATGTTTGGAGAGGCCCCTGGTTATATAAAAACAATGTTGTTGTTCCTTTTCGATTTTAATTTAATATTCCTAGCCTTAGAGGGAAAAATCATCATAGACTCATTTACCCTACATACAGTGTGACAATATGGGAGGGTGCATTTAATACCTTCACAGTGAGCATTTTGAACAGGCATCCAAAAGTGATAAGATCTGAAATAATCTTTGGCAAATTCAAATGCAGCTTAATTGAATATTTAAAATTATTCACTAGGTATAATTGAGAATAAATTATGTAATGATGTGGTACGAATGATTTGATTTTATAGTCCCTTCTGCTTACAAGTATCACAGTTGCTTGGATATTGGTAGAGGAAGTTTCTTGCTGTGAAAGTCATTGAGATGCAATATGAAGTACTGAACATTAATGAGGATTTATTATCTCCTTATATCTTTCATGAATGAAAATATGGAAGCGTTTATAAAACTCTTCAATGGATGGTTTATACTTTTATTTCATATTGGCATCTTCTGTTTATTTACAAGTCTTAAGCTTCTATATTTTAATGTAGATTACTTTTTAAATCAGAGTTTTCATATAGATCACATGTGAGGAGATATGGTACAAGACATTTCTTCTTGAAGGCATAAATATTTAGATGACTCTTCTGTCTCTTGATTTTATGTTTTGATTTTTCATTTGGGAAACTATTTCTTTTGACCTGAGGAGGGATCCCACAGGAAAAAGGTCTATTCTGGTCAATTCTGTGATTCAGTGATTCTGTGATTCTATGCCATGAAATCCTAGTTTTGTTCAGTTTCACATTTTAAAAAGTCAACAGAATACCCCAAGTCATAAATGCATGCACTAATAACATCCAAGTTCTGTGTAAGTACTCCAAATATTAGAATATACTAATACAAAAAAGAAAGCAATATAGATTTATTTTGAAAAATATTAGAAGTTTAAGTCCAAATTTCAGTGACAGACTTTGATACTTGTCATCAAGTAATGTAGTTATAAAAGTTTAAAATATGTTTACATGGACATATGAAACCAATAAATGCATGCATTGTTCAGACCTCGGAGTCTACTGCAGCCAAGGCTTAGCTCAAAGGGTCTCTTGGGGACCATAAGGGCCACTGTGATATTTTTTCTTGGTTTCCACCTTGTATCTTCATCTCACCTTTACTTGTGTTGGGTTCCTTTTCCTACTGTAACTATCCTAGCAAAATCCAGATGTTGGATTAGCTTTGGTTGAATAACTCATTCAATTTAAGGAGCTTTTCATAGTAGGAGAAGAGCTTTTGTGCCACTGTAAGCTAAAATAGCTGAATTTCAACCAGGGCATTACCAGAATTACTCTTTGCATGTATCTATCCTGCACATTCATACAGGTAAATAGTTTCCTTTTGTATCAAATGGAAAAAGAAACAATGGGCATATGCTGGTTTCAAAGTCAGGGATCATTCTTAAGTGTGAGTTGGTGCTTACTAGTAAAGAAGGAAAGGTGCTGAGAAGTGTTCCTGTATTCCTTTTTCATTGCTTTAAAAAAGAATCTGATTATCCACGATGGCCTCTGGGGTGGAAGAAGAGATGTTTCCCATTGTCTTATGCTGGCAGTTCGTGTCCCTTAGCCAAGCTCCAAACTGCCGACTGAACAAGGCAAAGGTCAATTGGAGCTGATTTATTCCCCTTTAATTGCCAGTTCTGTTGGGGATTCTGAGAATCACATGTTGGCAAAACCATTCTTCTTAAACTGTTCCATTTCCTGATCTACAGATCTTATCAAAGACTTAATGACTCTGTATAGTTTCTAATTTGAAAACAGTAGCATCAAATATGTGTTCAATTTTGCTTTGATAGTACTGTCTTCTGTGATACCTTGTCTTTTTGTAATGTGATGAAAAAGGAATCATCCGTGTGTTTGTTACATTTAAAACCTTTTTATCTAAGGATGATATGGTTTCCTTTAATTTCTTTAACTGTTTGTTAACATTCTTGTTAGCTTTGCCACTTACCTTGAAGATCTGAGAGGATCAGGAGTGGTAATAGAGATAATCGTAAAGAAAGTGTTTAGCCATCCCACACTTTGGGAACTATCACTACTGAAGGTAAGCAGGAACACAGAAAGTCCATCTTAAATTGTGAATGATTTCCATTCCCTTTATCCCCAAATTAACTTGACATGTCTTAGATAGAACCACAGAATAATAGAAAAGTTTAGGTTTGAAGGGATCTTAAAGATCATCTAGCTCCATCCCCCTGCCATGTGTAGAGTTGCCATCCACTAGATCATGCTGCCCAGGATCCCATCTAACTTGGCTTCGAATGCCTCCAGGGATGGGATATCCACTTCTCTGGGCAACATGTGCCAGTGCCTTCTCATCCTCTGAATAAAAACTTATTTCTGATATCTAACCTAAATCTCCCCTCTTTTAGTTTGAAGTCATTCCCCCCTTGTCCTATCACTGTCACAGCAGCAAAAAAGTTAGTCCCCCTCCTGATTGTAAGCTCCTTTCAAGTATTGGAAGGCCACAGTAATGACACCCTAGTCCCCTCTTCTCCAGGCTGACCAAGCCCAGATCCCTGAACATTTTTTTCACATGAGAGGTGCTTCAGTCCCTTGATCCACTTCATGATCCTCCTCTGGACCTGCTCCAATAGCTTTGCATCTTTCCTGTAGTGGGAACACCAGGCTTGGACACAGTATTCCATATGGAACCTTAAAAGGGCAGAATAGAGGAGGATTATCATCTCATTCTTCCTGCTTACCACTCCTTTTCTGATTTGGCCCAGGATACTCCTGGTCTTCCAGGCTGCAAGCACAGACTCCTGTTCAGCATTTTGTTCACAAGGACCCTCAAGTCCTTCTCTGCAGGACTGTTCTCAATGAGTTATTCTCCGAGTTCTGTACACATATCTGGGATTACTCCCACACAAATGCAACACCTTGCACTTGGCTTTATTGAATCTCATTAGCTTTATGTGGGCTTCTCTGGATGGCATCCGTTCTTTCTATCCTATTAACTGCACCACTCAGTTTGGTATCATCAGCAAAATTCCCGAGAGTGTACTCAATCCCACTGTCTAGGTCATGGATATAGATGTTGAAAAGCGTCAGTCCCTCTGGGGGTCACCACTCATTGCCAGCCTCCACCTGGACACAGAATCATTGACCACAACCCTCTGACTGCGACCATTCAACCAATTTCTATCTTCTGAATAGTCCGTTTTTCAAATCCATATCTTTCAAATTAGAGATAAGGATGTGGTACGGGACCATATCAAGGGCCTTGCACAGATAGATGTTCTTCCTTTGTCCACCAATGCCATCACTCCAACATAGAAGGCCACCAAACTGGTCAGACATGATCTGCCCTTGGTGAAGCTACACTTTGCATCACCTCCTCATCTTACACGTGCCTCTTTCAGGACGATCCATCCCATGATTTTCCTAGGCACAGACATGAGGCTCATTGGCCTGCCAAATCGCTCTTGCAGAAGTTGAATTTTTGTGTAGGGTCAGATAAATTTTTGAAAATGCAGGTCAAGCAGATTGAAACTGAGAGATTTTTTAAAGGAATTTCTCTCCAAAACGAAGGATTTTAACCAGAGGTGAAAATGGCGTGAGTAGGTCAATTAGAGATCTGTTTCAACACCTCTCAGACAACTAGTTTTTCTGTTCATTAATTTATGATATGTACAATGAATCACTGGGATAACCCTAACATTTGCATTCCATGACTTTTGAATGTTTAAAATAGAAACCTTCATGTTGAATTGACAAATGGTTTGTATAAATATGAAATTAGATTTAGGAAAATCATTTAATCTATAAATGACATCTGGTATTTACAGCTTTAGAGTCTGATGAAGATAGATGCACTACCTTACATGTTTATAATATTTTGTAAATTTGCAAATGCATATTTAAATTGATTGTATCCCTCTCCCATCCTTCAAATGTCACTGGTCCTCTAAGGACTTAGTCCAAAGCTCACTTTCATTAATGGAAAGACTTATAGGCTGAATTTAATAGCCTAAAATTAAGCAGAACCTAAGAACATTCCTAAACTCTGGAACACTATCCTTTCCATTGTTAAAGTGTTAGTGTATTCCTCAGCATGGTTTTGGCTTGTGCCAGCTAGCCTTCATCTGGCTAACTTGTGTCTCAAGAGTATAAGCCTTAGAAAGTTTCTTGCAGTCTCTAAGTGCAGATACCCTGTTTTATATGATTTGAAAAGTTAGGTAGTATGGGTATAGGACATTCTGAGCCTACTGACCTCAGCATTTCCTCTGGAGTAGTCACAATCAAATCTAAAACTAGTATTTGGGAATCTAGGCCTTCATATGTTTTTACAGCATTGCACTGTATAGATATCCTCATAAAGGGCTGTGTTTGAATAGAACCAGTCAGGAACTTTTTGAGAATTTCTTGTTTTGGCCAGAAAAACAAAATTCTTCATAAGAATGTTCTTTCTTGTGCCAAGAATTTGTAGTTAAGAAAGATCATAACTTCACAAACTCATACAAGAATTATAACTATCTGGGGTATGGAAAGTAAGATCTTGGTTTTATAGTTTCAACACCTGGGGAATTGATAGTCTCCAGCCTATGAGAATGCTCCTTTGTGAGTAACTTAGTGAGTAATTTAGTCAGTAACGTTTATTGAATTTTAAAGGCTGGTGTTTTGAGCAACAAGAAAAGTAAAGGTCATATGAATGTTCTCTCTGTGTAAGTGTGTGTATGCATAGAAATATCAAAGGGAAGTGCACATTCTGTAGTTAGATTTATTAAAATAAGAAGTTAAATTTATTAGTTATTTCTAGTGTATTGGTATTTTTCTTCTCTTAATATTAAATGTTTAGATGGATAATCAAGGGAGGGTTCATAATGTTCATATGGTGTTAATAATATGTGTTAATGTGATGCTAATAATAATGTTAATTACAATGGATTAATACATTAAGACATGCATTAATACATTAATTCATGTCAGAATTTCATCTACGTAAATTTGAGCATAGTTTGAGGGTTTGTGTTTTGTGGGTTTGTTGTGGGGTGTTTTTTTTTTGTTTGTTTCTTCCTTTTTATTTGTTTCTTAAACAAAAACAGAACAAAAACAAAAAACATCATTTTATATGAATGTACAATGCAGTTGTTGCAATATAGTCTTTTTCTTCCGATAGATGCTATGAACATGAGCATATAGAGTCACTGCAGTTTCAAACCTATGTTGCTCCAGGAAATCATACTTCTATTACACATTTCCTCAAATAAGAAAGGACAAATATGTCGGCTGCAACTTTTGAGCAAAGTAAACTTAAGACTGCAAATAGGTACCCCGAAATGTGTGCTATTCTTACACAGCAGCGTGGATTTTCTTTGGCTAAACTATTTTGTGCTTTTAATGGATCTTTGCTGTTGTGAGAAATGGTCTCAACCCTTTGGAGCTGATAGAGTTGCTGACATATCCTCTTTAAAGTGGTAAAGTTCATATAATTTCTTCATATGTGCCCATAATTTCAATGGTCAGCATGCTTGTGTGTGTACTATTCCAATGCCAAAAATAGTGCTCTGAAAAGACACGGCCTGGGAGAAGTTCTCTGACAGTCTGCAGAGACAGAGAGTACACTTGGAAAAGGAAGCATGTGTTTTACCTTGCCTGTAATGCTGTTCCTCTATACAATTCTCTAGTGCTTTTGTAAGGTTTATGGATAGTCTTGGCCTCTGAAATCATAATGTTTCCGGTCACTTCTGCTTCTCAGCTTCTTTGCCAAGACAAAATAAGTCAGAAGAGTATAAATGTTAAGACTGGGAATAGTCAGGGAACTTCTTCAGGTTGGCCAGTCTTTTTATCCAGTAGTTTATTTCTTTTACTAAAGGAGCCAGTTTTCTAACTGGGACAAAATTGAGTTTTTATCCGCCATAAAAAATATGAACAAATTTAGTCTGTGCAAGTGAATAAACTGTACAAGGTATATAAGAAATACTATAGCCTCTTTTTTTGTTGTTTTTTTTTCCTTTAGTTTGTGTCCTTATTGAATAGTTCTATGCAATTTCTGATTTTGCTTTTCATCTTGTTCTTCTCCACATTTTATTTTAAATATTTTTTTCTCTGTTTTCTTATTTCACTTTGTCCTATCAGGATGTTGCAGCCAGTCATGGTTTTGGTGAACTTTTACTCACACCGCTTTGAAATTAGTTGAAAATAGAATAAAAAATCATCTGTTGCTGGGTAATACCTAGTTGTTTATTTATATACATTAAGTAGATATCATTTACAGATGTATATATCTGGACATTGCGTAGTATGATGGTTTGGGCTCACTTTTTTGCTACCTTTGACCTTGTCTGTACAAATCATACTTACTAATGTCATTTGATGTGAACGTACATAGGAAAAATGAAGTTTTTGGAGTAGCAGAATATCAGTTTCATTCAGCAGAGATGAGAATTCTGTTCTCTCATTTAAACAATACCTCATTATGAGACACTCTGAGGAAGCAAGAGGAAAATAAGGCAGTGTCTGTAAGCTATTAGCCAGACACTGTTTTATGTACAATGTACAGAAATTGTAAGGAAATGCAATGTATTTGAGATACTTTTACTGCAGTTAAGAGATTTTAAGTTCTCTATATAATTCTGAAAAAATGCCTACAGAGGCCCAAAGATACAGAATGTTTACGTATCACTATTGATAAAAGGATACTTAAAAAAGAAAAACAAGAAGTTTTCAAAGATCAAAAAAGACACCCGAAATCAATAACAACCAATTAATTATGTCTAAATATACATATATATATATAAAAGCAATATAGAATGGAAATAAAATACAGTTAATACACCCGAAATTGTAAAATTATTTTAAGAAGTGCCTTTCTCATTACATCTGAATGTGACTTTCCAGATAGAGGCATTGTAATATGACCCTGTGTGCTGTTCTGTGTGTACAATAAAGCAAGCAAAATTAATCCCTTCCCCTGATGACCTCTAGAAATGAAAACCCATTATAGTAATAATATTTGTACTTAGGCCTTGATGTTTTTGTGCTGAATCTGAATGCCATGAAATGATTGTATACAGTGGCTGATGAGGACACATGTACAGATAATTACATAAATAATCCTCTTTATATAGGTGCAAGGTGACTTTTTAGATCTGGTATGGAAACTAGTCGAAGCCTAATAAAACTTGTAATCATTTTCTTTACTGCTAAGGCCTGAATCTTATTATGTTGAAAGGTCTATTAGGAATGTTTCCCTTTTTAACATGGAATGTATGTAACTAGATCTCGTGCACAATTTTCCTGTTTGTAAAACTTGAATTAAGCATTGAAATTTCTGCCCGACTTACTGGTTTTGGTATTTGCCAAAGAATATATGGTATCAAATACTATAGTATGTCTTTGTTACCATTCTGTGGTTTGGTTAGCAAGCCCCACTTAAAGGGTAAAAGATCTTTTGAAAAACAACATTATTTAGCTTGGAACAAGAATCGATACTCCATATGATATGGTAATGAAACTCAGACTTGTAACATATTGATGGACACTGAGAAAGTGTGTGTGGTAGAGTAGTGGGTGTATTTGTATGAATGTTGGAGGGACCACAGTAGTATTACTAGCCTGTAAAGGGGGTTTCTGATATTGGGTAAACGCACAAATATGACACAGAGTACAATAGGAATTATAGTTCAGAAACAATAATAGGTAGATCACTTTGAGCTCCACTAAAAAACAAAACAAAACAAAAACCAAAAAAAAAAAAAAGAAAAAAAAAGAGCTTTCCTTTGTTAGCATTTGCATTTTTACAGAATGCAGTAGCAAAGTATTAGCATCGTGAAAGACTAAAAAGGCATTCCTATATTCTTATACTCTTTCACTCCATTTTTAATACTTGTATATCTTTCTGACATAAGTGTACATCCCAGCTAGTTCTGGTTTGCACAGCCTGGATGTCTATTTGTCTAAGTAGCAATAAATTCCCATTGATCACGGCTTGATGGAAATGCGAACACCCTCCATGCTCCCAGCAGACTCCCACTTGCGATAAAAGCTCACTGGAATGTTTCAGAATGGTTGGTGTTGCTGCTTGTTACTTCCCAGTGTCAGTACCTGATGGCCTATTGATTTTGATCATATTCTTTAAATAAAAGAAATTATTTAGTTTTTGAAATAGTGACCACCTGGTATATAAAAGCAAACAAACAAACAAAAAACATGTCTCTCAGAGTTTCTATCAGCTTTAAAAAATCTTTAATTCTATGATTTTCTAAGTTGTTGCACATTATAGTTATTTATTTTAAAAAATAGTGTATGCTGTACTTTCAATATATTGATTATAATGGCTTATATTTGTAACCTTCTGCTAAGGAATAAAACATGAATTTATTAACTGTATTTCATTTGAGATTATGATTAAGGGGATTTCTTTTACGCAAAGTCTGCACTGGTGTTTGAAGAGGCTCATCTACGAAAAATAGAGATACGTGCAAGAGTTATCAGCTTTTCAGAACTGTACTTCTCAGTGTCTGTGAAGCAGCACTGCAAAGGAGGTGTGGAGAGGTCTCTTTCTGATGCCAATTTCCATGAGTGCCAGCAGACCGCTCAAAATGAGAGGAGCCGTGAGAGCAAAAAGGACAGATATGAAATGGGAGGCAATATGCACTGTGTTAGGATCTGTAGACATGAAACTAAATCAGATGCTTAAATCCCTACTATTAGGAACTAGAAGTAAAAATTCATCAGCATAAAGTAAAGATTCCTGATAAAGATGGTGTGGTTGTAGTTTGTGTATGCATGTGTGTGTGTTTTCTCAAGAGGCTCAGAAGGTTGGAACTTAGTCACATATCAGACCTTGCCATACGTCAGGGAGAATTTTTCTTCTCTACAACAGTAGGTTGTTACATAAAGGTATTTTCCGTATTTTTGCCTATATTCTTTCCTGCTCCTTCATTTGGATGCCTTTTTCTGATGCTTCCTGAGGAAGCTCTGCCCAATAGCAAGCTTTGCACTTACCACCCTCTGACTGGTTCCTCCCCTGGCGGGGCCGTGGGTCATGAAACCTACAGAAGGGATGCAGCTCCTTTGGAGAGCTGGGAAGATATAACCCTTCTAGTCCTTGGGCATTGTCCTTCTGAAGCTCTCCAATCCTGAGGATCCCTTTTGAAATCCCAGCACTATTCTAGCAAAATAATTCAGCTTTCTCTTCTAGCTAAAAAGGTGGGGTTTTTTTCCAAGAACGGCATCACTCATGCACAGCCTGCTAAATGAACACTTGTATTCAAATAACTTAGTGATTATGCAAAACAACTCTGCCTGTTACGGTACACATTCAGTGCAGAAAATTGCTCTTTTAGTTGGACTGCTTTTCCCGTCACAGTGAAACATACGTCTGCTTACAGCTAAAAGTCCAAGGGCCTGATTTACTAAAAATTAGCGATCCATCAGATTGATGGGCAATCTGCACTCTTGGTGCCTTGAAATTTCTTGCATCAGTCACCAGATCATGATTTACTAATAGGGTTTCAGGGCTTGCAAAATAGCACAACTCTAACCACATATTAATATTTAATCTGGCATTTTAAGTGCACCTAACAAAAGACCCCAGAGCTGCTGACAGGACCCTAAATTGTGAATTTCTTAAAAAGGAATTGAGTATTTCCATAGTGGTTTCATGTGGAAATCTGAAATAAAAAGAAACATATGAGTTAAGCCTTTCTCGTGAACTTACAAGCTTCTGGCTATATTTTTTTGAAAACTGTTTACAGTTTGTTTTTTCCTAGTCTAGCTTCATTAGCATATGAAAAAGCTTCCTTTGGCAGCTTCACTGTCCATAGCTCATGATGGCAGAGAAATTCTAAAATTCATTTCTATATTTTCTGCAAACAAACAGTCTGTTCTTTAAAACTTAAACCTCATGACAAAGGTGTTAAATGCAGGTAAAAACAACATAGAGATCACAAAGACCTCTTTATTACCATGAAATTTAGTAATTGAATCTGCACAGACTTAGTAAATTGGGGCCTCATTTTGTATAGTATTTGTAAGTAACCAAGATAGGCAAGAAGCTGAATTACATACTGACAGTGTTTCTACAATTTCATCGCTTAAACAGAGCAATAGAGTAAGTTAATAAGCAACTTCTTCTGCTCTTGTCAGATGAATATTCTAATTTTACAAAACATATATGCATGTCTAGAGAAGAGTTTATTTGTTTCTTCCATTTCCATCTGCCATAATTTGTGAAAGATGTTCCCAACACTACCTGTAATAACAAAATGTTTATTAGTGTGCAAATGAGGGTTATAAATGATGTTGCTTATCTATGGAACAAAACACAAAAGACAACTTATTAGCAAAAGACAAATTGCTCAGCAAATTTCAATGAGCTGCTGTGTTTGTCATGAAAAAAAAAACCTTTTATTTGCACAGATCAATGCTTTTATAATCCATTTAAAATAATATACTTGCCACTAGGTGGCTATTTCTGATCAGATCATTTTACCATTTTAATTACATTTTTAATATCCTGGCTGCATAAACAAAGATAAATTACAAACCTTGCACAATCTGGCTGCTAGCTCAGGCACAATCTGTAATAATATCAGCTTTTGTTTGTGCCTCCTCTAATTAGATTCTGAAATCTTGGCTTTATCAATCAATAATTTTAATTTCAGAATTGCCTTTTGATCTCGCATTTCATGTTTGTTTGCAGAAAATGATCAGTAGGACAAAGCTGATAATTTATGCAGAAACAATCTCTCTGCAGAGTTACAAGCACATTCCTAGCCATCAACACCACCCGGCAGACTAAGCTTGACATAGGTCTAATTAGCATGCAGATATGTGTCGCCTCATTGGCAATTCAAATTGCTTTTTTATAATGTACCTCAAATTGTGCTACTCAAACATTGTATTTGATTTCCAAAGCCCCCTGGGCATCCCCTAATGTCTCCCTTCATCCTGGGTATGAAGCATTTATTGAACAGTCTGCTTCGACTCGTGCTATCTTTCCAAAAGCACCCTCACATCGTAAGCGTGGGACCAGCTTTTCTCCTCCTCCTCCTCCTCAGACAGCAACTTGTTCCTCTGCAGAGCACCGTGTGCCACATCCCTGGGCTCAATGATGATATGTTACCTCACGGGCTCCCGCTCCCACGCTGGCTGCTCTGTTGAGGGCTTCGCTCCTGTGCCACTCATGTAAAAAGGGGGAGGATGTCTACAGAGCGCACATTAATATGCGGCACATAACCACGTCTCTGAATGCCAGCCTTCCATTCTTCATTAAACAAAATGGCTGGATTGCGGGGATTGTTTTCCTCTCTGCACACGCGCGCGCGCGCACACACCCTAGGCACACCAGCACGGAGCCACACACCCCCACACGCACTCAGCTTTCTCCCTGGCTCTCCCTCACACGCACAAACACGCTTTTCCTCATGCACATGAACACACGCGCATGCACACACGCGACCTTCCTGGCTCTTGTAGCGCATTGCTATCGGCGGTGCAAGTTACATGCGAAAAGTTATCTGCGGCACGCGTGACATGCAAGGAGATTCCTGCCGACGTCAGGCCCTTTTTTGCCATGCAGCAACAAGTGGCAGAATCAATGGTGTACAGTTATTCAGCAGTGTAATTCATTTCACTGGCTTTGGCTTCTAGCCAGATCCGCCATCTGTCTCTTGCTCTCCCTCTCTCTCTCTCGCCTGAATTTGTCCTACATTTCGTAATGTTACGTGCTTGCCATCCTTATTCTATGTCAGAGGTGCAGCACAAGTCTCGCCCCTGTTCCGGCGTGGAGTTCTTCAAGTTCGGTGGCACTTTGGATATTCCACTTCAGTGCCACGGGAAGAAAAGGGTAAGCAGAAAGGAGGAGAGGGGTAGCTGCAAAGAATGGTGCTCTTGTATCCGAAAGCCAGAGCCTCGGCTTTCTATTTAAGGCATTGATATGGATCTGTCTCACATGGGAACTTTTCCTGCTTCGTTAGAGTATCTTCATTTGCTTTATTGGATGCCGGCAGTGAACGCCACTGCACAGCTTCGTGGAATGCCTGCTGTTGGATGCTTGCAGATCCCTGCCACCAAGCAACCTCCTGCATTGGAAATCGGGTGACTACTCCAGGATCTTATGCGTGCTTGCTGTTTGAAGCTGCAGAAAAGTGAATAATCAATTAAGTATTGATTTCTTGTAAGATTTGGTAAATTTCAAAGGGAAGACAAAGAGGATGGCTTAAGGAAAGCACTGCAGGGACTTGGCGTAAATTAGGCAACTAACAGCAGTGCAGAATAAAATAACACCTCAAATGAATATTTCCTTGGAAGAATTAGCACCAGCTATTGGAAGACGATGGTGGATTTAATCAAGACGGCAGGCATGCTTGAGTTTTAACTGTGAACCTGAAAGAGGAGCTAATTATAACCACCTTTTTATATGGAGCTAATTTGACTGAATGGATGCAAATGTGCTTTATTTATGGATGAAGAAGCAAGGCTTGCAGCATTGACTTTGGGATCATCGCATATGCTAAGCTTTACAGCTTGCCTAAAAGTCAAGCCTACAGTATATTTTTATTTACCAAGAAGGTATTTATATGTAAGCATAAGCTTGCCGTACAAAAGATTCATCAGAACAATGTACTGTGACGCTGAGGATCTAATTATAATTTTGCAGCATTTCATGTTTTCTCTAATTTGATGCTTTTCAACGCTTGCTTGTGCTGGGCTATAAATGGGACAATAAATGTTTGCTTTAAACTATTGTGATTTTGATTGCGTAGTTTATTAATCGTACTGTAGTTTTCTTAACGTGTTTCTGAATTATTCAGCAGTAATTTATAATGAAAGAAGCAGTACTGGTGGGGTGGTTTTGAATTCATTTATAATCTTACAGATCTAAATGTACAGGTTCTACCAGCCAATGAGCTCTATAATTACAAAAGAATGTTGAATTTTTCAGATAAATAGGGCACTGACTTTACAATGGGCACAATATTGTATAATCAGTAAAAGGAGGATTGTTGTGTTTTGACTCTGTGGAGACTGTTCTTGGTTAGTTAACTCCTTCTCTGCTGATAATGGTAGAAAATGTACCTTAAACGAGAAAATGGGGGAAGAACATACTGTATTAGCTTGATGTTTTCTTAGTCTGAGACCTCAGGATATTTTTTTTCTATTTACTTCTATTTCTGATACTTTTCTCTATTTGCTTTTCTGGTTTTTGTCGCTTTTTTTCTCTCCTGTCTTGCAATCTACATTCCCTGAGCAACCACAGGAACCAAGTTACATTAAGCTTCAACACAAAGACGATGTAAGAATAATGAATCCTCATTTGCATCGACATTTGTATTCAGATTTGCCAGGCTATAAACTTGGCAGATCAAGCGGAATATTAAGTAGAGGCTTCCATGGTAAATTGCGATTCTTGCAATTGCCGAGTCGTTTTTTCCTATTTATGTCTGTGTGTCTGTGTGCATGTGTGTGTGTCTGTGTGCATTTGTGTGTACATGTGTATATATGTGCATGCATGTGCATATCTGTAGCAGCAGGTATACTCTCATGACTACATGATTTCTGAGAACCACGTTGGCCCTCTTTCTCTTACGGTATATGATGTTGGTTTGAAGCAAAATGAAGCAGGGATTTACCAGCAGTAAGCATGTTAGCTGAAGATATATTGTGATACATAAATAAAGTATGAACTCCTGTGTCTAGAGACCATGCGAAAAAATTCTTTAAACAAATAGATAAACACTATTGTTTGAGAAAACAGATCATCTGCACCAGATGGAGGTTTGATTTCACTGTAGGTAGAGTCCAAAGAACAAACTGTGAAATAGCACTAAGTGTTTCTGTTGCATAACATTATGTACCACTATATTTGTGATGATATTAATTTATGAATACATGTTTCATTTAGAAACCTTGGGCCTTGTATGCCTGCCATCAGGTTCTCTTCACTGTGGTTTGGTTGGATTATCTCCAGATTTGGAGTAGTGTGTGTGAAAGCAAAGCTGCCTCTTCTCTCCCAGGGTTGGACATGGATCCTTTTCCTTCACTTATGTTTATTGAATAAGAGGTGAACCTAGGTTTGTATTTCCCTAAAAATTCTGTCCTTCTCTTTTTCATGATCCTTTTTCATAAAGAGTAATTGAAAAAGTGGAAGATTGACCTTAACATTCCCCTTTTTAACTCGGTATTATTGAAATTAATTTATGCTTGAATATGGGGCACTTCCTCTTATCAGTAACATGAATTATATTCTTGCAGAAGCAAAAGTAATGCTCTTAATCAATGGCTGCTAAAAATGTTCCATAAACTTTAAAGTAGTGGTCTTAAGACTGCAACAAAATTTCTTTTGGTTGCAAATTTGAGAATGCTATTGAATTGGCAGATGCAGAAAACAATCACGTATGCAGGAAATTCTTCCACTGCCTTTTTTTTATATATAGCTTTTCTCTATCGCATACAGAATCATAAGACCCATTTATCGGATAGAATACAAAATGCCTGTAAAGTCTATAGAACGTGTTTTCATAACTGCTTATAACTGACATTTGTGTTAGAGAGCAGTAGAGAAAAATCCTGTCTTTTTTGTTGTTATTGTTGGGGTTTTTTTGTTTGTTTGTTTTTTGATAGTCCTTCTTAAGTAAGTTGTAGAACTTTATGTCAGGTCTTTTAGCTTAATCCATTAAAAAATGAGTGCAATGCAATGGCTAAACAAGTTGTAAATAATATACTATATAATTATTGGCTGTGATTTCAGCTGGGAAAGTCATATCAGCTTTGTTTTTTTGTAAAAATACACAAAACCTTAATGCTGTTTGGGGTTTGCTTTCATTTTTATTCAGTAATAGGATAACTGATCAAGCAGGGAATGGTCAGTTGAAATCTAGCATTCACAAAGCTTGGAAGATAACACTTTCTATGCTGGAACAGTAACACATGGAAAGGCAAATGCACGCATGTTTCATTATTTATTGGATATGCTTGGAAAGCTTTGAAACTTGATTTTTTACTCTAGTGGAAAACGTGAAATATAATGTCTCCTTCCTTTGAAAGAGTGTTCTGGTCTACATATCAAAAGTGGTGCTTAAGGTAGAATTTTCGTATTTACAAGCTCATCTTCCTCATGGATATCAACTTGATGAATTAATTTCAATGTTCATTGTTTGAGTTTGTAACTGTGTCTGCTATTAACTGCTTTTGGAAATTTACTTCAAAACAGGTTACAAAAGTGGGTCTATTTTTTTGAGAAGGAAGAAACAAAACACTATCTCAGCAACTTTATAAAAAGAAAATCCAGTGGAAAAGAAGCCTTGGGATTTAAATTACAAATCCATAGAGAATAGCAGATTAACACACTGTAATGTTTTCTGTTGTACATACATTTACAACAGCTATATAGCAAAGTGCAAAAAATTTTCAAAAAATCTTTCAAAACATAATTCCTGTTGTTATTTTCCTATATAAAACTTCCAACTATTTGCTGCCTATGGCCACACTGAGTCTATGACTATTACAAAGAATGAAGAGATGAATAAAAAAATATTTAAGCTCCGAATTCATTCACCATATTCACAGACAAACAACAAAAATCCCAGGCAAAAAAAAACAGAGATGCAGTGCTACTGTTTCATGGGAGCAACTCCAACTTGTACTGTGGCCTTCTGTTTTTGCTATTGTTGAATAAAATACTGCAGTGCTACTCATAATGAAAGTGTTCTCTGCCATCATTGAACAGTATACAGCACATTCAGTCTGAGCATAGTATAAAACTGCTTTAGAATCAGTGATCTCAAATCCTGTTACAGCATTTCAGTCTAATTCATTGTTACTAAAAAAATTAAATTTAAATTTAAAAACAGAGCAGAATTCACTCTATATTGTAAAACTCAAGCCTGCTGAGATCTTTAAGTGAAAGATATCATTTTCTGACCAAAAGATCATTTTGTGTAAGCTACTATTATGACAAGTATCACCCAAGGATTGTGTTACATATTGGAATCTTGGTTGGCTTTCTGTCACTGGTATAGTCTTCATATTGAATTGCAGGCATGTATTGTCTTAAGTAGTTTTTCTTCTGTTTTCTGTATTTCTCATTACATTGTGTACATAGTGGCAGTTAGAACTTAGACAATTCAACTGTTTATGTTAGATAGGCAGTAAACTATTTCTCCTTCGAGTTATTATTTCCTAGATATAAAAGAAACAGAAGTGATTTTTAAAACAAGCAAATGGACAAATAGGCAAGACAGGGAAGGGGCAACAGATTTATTCTGGGAAGTGGCCTTTCCACTGACTTTTTGTAAATGATAGGTTTTAATTATCTTCTTCACAAAGTGAAACTTACTTTTCTCCTTCTCTGTGGTTTGTGCTGTGGTCTGTCTTTTGAGACTCTTATCAGTAATTTCAGATTGTGTGTGCATGCTGTGGTTCTTTTCAACTAATTGACAATATTTTCTAGTTTTGCTAAAGACTTTGCTGGGAGTGTGTAGCCCACTGCAATCTGTTATTTCCTCTACTTTGGCCAACCATCTTTTCTTCAGTAAAATAAATATGCTTGTAATATCAAAAACTGTTACATGGTGAAGCTTTTAATTTAATTGCTAGGATTGACTTAGTAGGTGGTTACTGCACTATTTTCAGGTTAAAACAATCCTTTGATTTCTACAGGCAAAATTATAATGACTATAAATGTTGTTAGATAATGAATAAACTGGATATGGACAAAATTTCCTTAGATCCATGATATCTTTCTATGATTTGCTACTTATTTTATCTTGTATCACTTTATATTGCAAACCTGTAATTTTTGTTTGTATAACATCTATGATAATAAGATCCAATTCTGATCAGTATCTTAACATAAATAACAATATGCATGTACTGTTGTAGACAGTATGCAAGCTTTCCAGTATGGTTGTTTATTTGCATAATCAACAGTATCTCATTTAATTAAGTGATTACTGCTTTTGATAAAATCACGTGGTCATTAATTGTACTTTTACTTTCATTAGGAATTTTGCTTAATGAGAACAGATTCTGGTGAAAGGTCAGCTCTCCAAAAATCATGACGACTTATTTTCATTTTCATCACAGTGAGTCAGAGAGCAACACAGAACTCACTTTACTCTGCATCAAACTTGGCCATCTCTCGGGCTGAAATCAACACCTGTATAACAAAACTCAACAACTGAGCTCAGGGATATCCTAGTTGTCGACATCCTTGTTCATTACAGGGGAGTTGGACTAGATGACCTTCAGGGTCCCTTCCAACTCAAATTATTCTATGATTCTATAATTCCATGAAAGATTGAAGAAAGGAGAATTTAATTTCTGAATTTTAGTTTGCTACAATACAGAAATGAGAGGTGGTGGGAAATTTTCTGTGAAATGGAAAAGGAATAACTGGATGCTGATAAAATGTGCAAAGAGATGGAGAATTGAACAGTATTTTTACTGCTAACTTGATGTCTATAGTTAAAAGAAAAAACAAGAAGTAGAACAGAAATTCAAGTCACTACAACTTGCAATGTGGAACTAGCAGTTTCTACTGGATCCATAATTTACGTTGGGAGCTGCAATGAATCATGCCACGCAGAAGTGGTCGTAGGCTGCAGAAGATAAATCTAATGACATGTCAGCTATTACTAATTTAGGGCTGCTTGTTTCTACTCTCTGTAATGTAAGTTGGAGTTTTTCTGTGGGCTACTTTGGGAGCTGTATTCAGTCTTACCCAGAAGACACTAAAGTTGCTTGTGCTACACTATGTCATAGTCTTAAACACTGAACAGAAGGTTGCATTTTAAACATCTGAAACATTCTGAAACATACTTATGTTGTTGTTTTCAGCTTAAAGTTTGCTCATCCTACTCCAAGCATTTTCCTATTAGTAAGTTAATAAGTTAACTTAGTACATGATTTTTCATTTCAGTAAATTAAAGATTTTGCATTAAATATTCTCTATACAAGAAAATAAAGTTATCTCAAATACAGTTTTGGTTTTTCAATACATTGCACCCTTCCTTACAATCTACAAATAAAATGCTGCAAAAGACATCCTTAAAAAGGGTACAGATATAAAATTTGTTCTCATATTCCCAAGCTAGAAAATTCCCCCTCTTAAAATCTTTGCAGCCAGAATGACAGTAGTGAATCTTGGAACTGCACTAAGAAACCGAGGATGAACAGACATTCCACCAGCACTTTTCAGAATCTTCTTGAAAATTAGGAAGTCTAGTGCACTAAAAACTAGAGGTAGTTTGTGGGGAGGCAGTTGGTCAGATACTGAAGTCTGATGAGAAAAAAGAGAGAGAAATGCATGTGCAGTTCCACTCTATGTGTCCAGCCAATGCTACGAAAAACATTCATCCTCTTAGAACGCAGCAAGTAGAAAGCAACGTCACTGTTCCAGTAAAGTGCTAGCAAAACACAAAGCTTGTTCAATTTGGA
The DNA here is from genome assembly GCF_951394365.1 of Tetrao urogallus. Classification (NCBI taxonomy): domain Eukaryota; kingdom Metazoa; phylum Chordata; class Aves; order Galliformes; family Phasianidae; genus Tetrao; species Tetrao urogallus. Next base: position 29,322,365 of record NC_136815.1, on the reverse strand, counting down.
GATGAGGAGGCTCTGGGGTGTTCTTATTGCAGTCTTTCAGTATTTAAAAGGAGCTTGTAAACAACAAGGGGACCAACTTTTTACTTGAGAAGACAGTGATAGGACAAAGGAGGAAATATTTATAAACTAAAAGAGGGGAGATCTATGTTAGATCTTAGGAAGAAATGCTTTACTCAGAGAATGCTGAGGCACTGGAGCAGGCTGCCCAGAGAAGTTGGAGGTATTCAGGGCCAAGTGGGATGGGGTTCTTGGCAGCTTGATCTAGTGGGTAGCAACCCAGGTCATAGCAGAGGAGTTGGAACCAGATCATCTTTGAGGTACCCGCCAACCCAAACTATGCTATGATTCTATCATTCTATCATTCCATCATTCTATCATTCTATCAGCCTATCATTCTATCATTGTACAGAGAAACTTTATTTATACTATTTAAGCAGTGGAGATATCTAAGGAAATAAAACAACAGTGATTTATAGAATCAACAATTAAACATTTTATTAAGTTCTCACAGCTTTTAAAAGTTTTATAATTACTTTGTTTTGCACTTTCAGCAATATTGTATGTGATCTCTAAGCTCCTGTCATCAAATTGCTTTCAATTTCTAATAAGTATTCATTCAAGTGTGTTTTTTTCTCATTCTTAACAGCTATTAATAGCTGGATGACCTGCTGTAAGTGTTGCTGCAGAATCAAAGTTAAAAACTGCAAGAAGGAAGTTGCAACCATCTTGATAATATACAGTGAGATCAAGAATTATGGTATAAGGTTGCCTCATTCTCAATAAAATTGGAGAATTGTGAGATCCTAGCATCCTTTAGGATTTTCTAAAAAGTCATCCACTAGTTTTGTCTCGCTTAGGGATTCTAATATTTTACTAAGTCATCCTTTCCCAGTTGAATCAAAGTTCTGGTGTTCCTGACTGCTTTTATTTTCTTTCCAATTTATGCTTTTATCTAAGGGTAACTACAATGGGACTATTTCAGAGATTTAGTCTTGTAAAATGGACGTCATAAATGTATTGAGGCCCTCTGATCTCAACGACAAAGGTTTTGTTCAAAATACCTTGTTATTTATAGAAGAATTGAGAAGAGTGCTCTTTATCATTAAAAATGGAATTCCAAGGATGGTGATCCTTAAGTTTTGCTTTCATTGGCATTTTATGTTAAAGTAAAAATAAGTGTACTTTTTAGAGTTAAATCCAAGACTTCAGAGCTGGCCAGTGCACTGCATGGTGTTATAATGTGGAATACTAATAACCAAAAATCATAAAACCATGACAGCCAGAGATTTGAGACTTTTTCTGATTAGGTGTGCCCATTTCAAAGGGACAAGAGTGACAGTGCTTGCTAAAGTGAGACTTCTGTTCCAGCAGTGTTTATAATCTTTACCTTAACATATGAGAACATTTATCATTAATAAATAGTACATTTTAGAAAGGAAATCCTATTTTTAAAAAAACACAACTCATGCTGAAATTATCTAACACACACACACAAAAAAAAAATACTGTTCATATTACAGTATTTATATATTTATGTGTAATTATAGTGAACATTTCTATTACCCAAGTTGTTAATATGACGGGAAATACAATGTGGTGAAATATAGTTGATACTATTCTTGCTTCTACCCTCCCTAAAAGGCACTACTGGACAAAAGCTGACTCGAGCAGTGTTAAAGCCAATTCAGAAAGGGAGGAGTTTCTTCCATTTAAAAGAAGAAAAATATTATCTTTTATTATCATCAAATCATTTAGAAAAGAAACCACAGGTGGGAATCCTGAAAGCTTACATGAGTCAGAAAGGTCAAAAACCAATTTCTGACTTGTTGAAGACACCCTCCTGATTCTTTGAAGTGATTCTTTTTTTTCACCTGGTGGTATTCTTGGTCAGTCAGGCAGCTTATTAGGCAGTCACACTGCTGCATTTGACTTTTCTGAAGATTGTCTTGACTTCTTATTTGCACTTTGATTCAGTTTAAGACTTCATTTGTAAATCTCTATTTGGTATCTACTTGCTGATCTTTCCAAATAGTCGTCATTATTTTTGTTATTCATAGTAACACTATTTACTGCATTCTCTCAGGTCTATGATTTGCCATTTCCAAACATATCTAACTCTGCATATCTTCAAAATGTATTGGAAAATCTTGTATAAAAATCAAGTTGTTTTTTTTTCTTTTTTTTTCAAGAAGGCATTGTTTAATAGAAAAAATACACAGTAACAACCATTGTTAGGGATCTTCTTTTAATGTGTGACAGTATACTGCGGTATGACCTTAATAACGCACTGTACTCTATAGAACTGTTTATAATTGCTAAGTTGAACAAATATTTTTTACACCAGTTTTCATATAATTTCTTTCCTAAAATGTGTAGTAGATGTTACACTGTAAGTAAAGCAAATGCAGAGAAGAATCAAGTATGTGCAAGAAAAAATATAATAAAATATATGCCACTTGACTAAAGTTGTATTTCCCATTATTATCAAATGTAGCAGATCTTTGTTCATAAAACACAGACTCAGATACTGTCCTGAACTTTCAACTAAATGCTTTACCAAAAATAAAAGTGGAAAAGAAAGAAAAAATAAAAATGAAATGAACAAGAAAACAAACAATTTTTTGTTTAATTCAGCTGCTACATGGGTAAAGTCTCTTGTTAATTTTTTCCTCTATTTTAATAACAATTTTAGCAACTATCTTTGTGGCTGCTACCAGTACAGGAATCTGGTAGGACAAGGGAGAATGGTTTTAAACTGATACAGGGGAGATTTAGGTTAGATATTAGGAGGAAGTTTTTCACACAGAGCGTGTTGATACACTGGAACAGGTTGCCCAGGGAGGTTGCGGATGCCCCATCCCTGTAAGCATTCAAGGCCAGGCTGGATGTGGCTCTGGGCAGCCTGATCTGGTGGTTGTGACCCTGCAAACAACAGGGGGGTTGAAACTTTGAGATCCTTTTCAACCCAGGCCATTCTATGATTCTATGATTGATTCTATGATAAATGCTATATGGTGAATTCTGGATAGTTCAGCAGTGGCTTACTCCCATTTGAACAAAATCAAATCACTACTGGGTAATCCAAAAATCTAGTATAACTGGCACTGAAATTGCAGACACAGAAAGAAATCCTTTCTTCTTTGAGGTTGTTGTTAGCTTCTAAAATATCTGAAATTGCCGGGAGATCTGCAGTCATTTTCTAAAGACTCATCATTAAATTTATTCTACACATAGACACAGACATCTTGTGGAGCTTACTATAAATTTGAATCTACAAATACTATCATCTAGGACTCAGTACTTGTAACATGAAGACAAGTATGCAGTGTACCCAGTTGTCTTGTTTTCCATTTATGTAAAACTAAGGATATATTTTAATATTTTTTCAGTTTATTCTAAATATTGACCAGAAAATTGGAAGGGGTATCACCCTCTTCCAGTGTATTCTTACTGGTTTCACTGCCAAAGTTTTCATGATATTCATCAAAATTTTGTAACAATTGTCCCTAACTGTGCTTAATAGTAAAACAAGATGGAATGAACATTTTCAAGAACAAATTGTTCATTTTTATTCAAACTATTTGTGCTGATTTGTTGAAAACCTTTTGCCTTACACCCACACCAGAACTGTTCCAAATTATTCTGGTTTCAGCATACTTATTTCCTATAGTTCCTGGCATAGCTTTCAGAAGAATGGGATTATGATATTTCAAAGCTACTTGTTCACAGAATAACAATTGTCTAAAGCCTGTTAACATCTGGTATAACTGTAATGTTTGATGCTACTATGTTTTACCTACTAATGTACTCTCTTTTGAAGAATAAAAAAGGATTAAAAGATGACCTAACAGATTATTGGCAATCCTATTGATAAGATTATATTAAGTTGCATTTCTTTAGTGTGAATACATTATAATAAATGGTACCCCAAAATTTTATATTTGTCACTCAGAGGTTCAGTTTTCAAAGTTTAAAGCAGCTATTGGCACAAATGACTGTAAAAGATGGTCGAAGTGAGAATTATTAATCAAAATGATGGATATTCAAAGACTAATGAAATGCATGTCCATAAAGTTACAATTTTGAGATTCTCAGGAGAAAATCTTGTAATGACCACTTTTATTTTTGGTGGTGATGATGGTAGAAGAGAAAGAGTGCAAGTGAGTAAAGCGATATTGTAATAGATAAGTAACTTGGATCACTGCCTGACACCTTATAGTCTTAGGAAGAAAAGTAGCTGCAAATACCAGTTTTCCTGCTGCAATCAGTGATGATCACAGTTCTTAATAACAGAGGCTTGAAAGAGCTGTAATTTTTCAAAATTTCTATATTCTCTAGGTAATGTCAGATTTATTTACTGGGAAGAGTGAACTAGAACTGAAAGGTTCTTCTCTTCTTTGCCCTGGTTTTATATGTAGGATTTCAGTGTACCTGGATTTCCCCAGATGTGATGCTTTTTTCATATACTATCTGACTGGTGTCCAAATGTACTTGACCTAACAGATTAGCTGAAAATCTATCCATTGGACTCCTGTACACTCCCAGACAGCAGTTATGGTGATATTCTTCTTGATTTATGAGTGTGCATTGGATAAAAAGCTTTTGTTCTGCTTTCTGTATGCAAAGTAATGAGGAGTCCCAGCCATTCCATTTTGGAGAGCATAGGCCCCCTTTCAGTCTGACGTTTCTCACCATTGCTCACAGAACAACTGAACATAGTACAGCTGAAATCATCCTGGATCCCAAATTTGGATTCTGAGGCTGCCAAACCTTCATATCCCCAACTGTTTCAGCTGAAAAGCCAAAACAAGGGTTGGTGTTTTTCAGCTTTTCTGTGATCACCTGAAATGGAATTCTTCACTTCAAAGATAAGCATTGTGCCATTTCATAACTATCAAATAATTCTTCAGGAGTGCAGTTTTAACTATAAACTGATATTTTAACAAATCTAATGAATAGATATGACCATTGGCCTGATCTTGGCTTTTTGTAACTGATTCTAACTACAGCTACTTTTTTTTTCTTTTTTTTTTCTTTTTTTTTTTTTGTGCACTGGTATGATAAAATTAAAGTTCCCTTTTACTTCAGTTTGACTCCTCAAAAAAAGTGTGCATGTATGTGTGTGTCCATGTGTGTATGTCTTTATGTATGCATATATCAAAATTGATTTCCAAAGTGGTAATGTGAAATACTTGAGTAAACAGATCAGAAATTGGCTGTAAACCCAATTGTGTGTCTCATATTGAAAGAGAAGTACTTGACTGAATTGGTCTCAAAGATATTTTGGCAGCTTTTTGTTTGTGTTTTCTGCCAATTACAGAGATCAAAAGAAGCACAAAGATTTTCCCCCAAAACTGCCAAATTAAAACATTTGCTGTCAGTTCCTTCCAGTTCACTGCTCTCTCATAGAATCATAAAATAACCAACTATGTGAACAGGCAAAAAATGGCTGAGAAACATTTGTATCAGACTCTTTACAATCAGAGCTTTGGAGAGAAGTTGAGTTGGAAGGGATCTTAAGAGGTCATCTAATCTATTCTCCTGCTCTGTAAAAGATCAATTAGACACAGTGCTGCTGACAGATATTTGCCTTAAATTTTCTTAAAATTAGATGTTACAGGAGATTCCTTAATCTAAGTGAGCAACCAGTTCCAGTAGTATTTTAATCAGAAATTCTTCCATAATATTGATTAAATATATATTTCTAAATACCTTGAATGCTTCTTTTCTTACCACCAGGGAATGTGAAGATTAATTGATCATTTATAACAATGTTTATTTGACTACCTTTATCATAACTGTTCTCTCTTTTGTTTGATTCTGTTGATTGCCTCTGTATATATTGTATATATCTGTATATGTTGCCATCATATATATAACTGGTCTCACTTCTGTATAATTTAACCCTGTCATCTTTAATAAATATGAATCTTTGCTTGCCCATCTGATATCATATTATATGCATTGTGTTAAGTAAATATATAGTTCATGCAAAGGGAGAGAGAAAAGATTATAAGTCAACAGTCTGTGTGAAGAGTAAATTTTCAGGAATTTCAAAATTTCAGAAATTATGAAGCTTCCAGAATATATATCTTTGACTAGCCATTTGCTAGTCAAAATACAAAATTCAATTAATGGAGTATATTATAAAATAAACTAACAATATACTAATTCATTTATATACAGAAAGAGATTCTATGCCTTTGGAAGAGTCACATTCTGCTTACTGACCTGTTGTGTCACCTTCAAGCTAAGTATTTCAGAGTGAACATTGTTTCCATGTGCAATACAAAATAATAATAATAATAATAATAAGACAGCAAAAAAAAAAAAAAATTAAAAAGATAAAAAAAAAAAACCACAAGCACACACAAAAGATATTTATATGCCACAAAACCTCTGGTGCTTCTGAGCTTCTAAAACAGAAGCCAAGAATAAACACTACAAAATGTGCTTCAGTTTAGTTCAGAATTTTTAACCAGTGAACTCTGGGCAGGTTTACTCTATTTTTTTTCTTGAACAGTTCATCCAACCATCATGAAAATGAGTTGTAATGAAAGGAACTACAATATAAAAATAAATAAAATTTAAAAAAGACTTTGAAAGACCTTACAGTCTGAAGCTTTTGATTCAGCACATGTTCACAAACCTTCTTAAAGATATTTCCAAAAGGGGATACATCCTTCTTATTGCAAATTCAAACCTGGAGAAAAGGTCAGAACTGGGAGCAAGCACCCTCATAAATGCTAGAACATTTAGGTTATTTTTCCACAGTATGATATATTTTCAATCTACCCCTCATTTTCTGGCTTCTTATTCTTTGGTATTTCATAGCAATTCATGTTAAAAGTATGATTTCATGTCTTAACAAATGAAAAAGGTGTTAAGATTTATTTGCTGGTACTACTCCAAATTCATCATTTGTGTAGGATTCATACATTTAGAAACACAAAGATTCTGAACTACACATTCATCCTCCATAAAAAAAGAGTACATTGTTATTCAGGAAAGTAGTATCAAAGTACTTTTCAGTTCCTTGCATGTAGTTGTTTAAAGAAACTTTTTGTCTTTTCCTTCCCCTATATTCTTCCCTGCTCACAAAACTAAGAGAAAGTATTGCTTTGATTAACCTTCGTCTGTAATTCTGTAAGACTTATATGCTCTACAAGTTATGTGTGGATTCAGATTTATGAAGTTTTTGTAGAACACTCTAATGATCCAGTCATATAATATTGTCACAAGAAATTCCTTATTTTTCTGTTTTATGTTTAAAGCTCTGGTTGGACTTTTCAAATGCAGTTCTTCTTGATATGTATCTATAGAGAATTGAAAGAATTTTGATAGTTAAAAATGATTGCCTGGTTAAAAACCTTACTCACTCTTCATTTGATCCTCTACTTTGAAACAACTGTAGCCACTTCAAAATGTGACAGAGATGAAAAAGGATCTCACAGAAGGAAAGATATGAGCATCATCTGAATGCCTGGGGATCTACCATATTCCTACACCAACACATTGGCTTAATGAAAAATTGAATAAATTACTATTTATTGATTTTTTCACTATTTATAAATTGATGGGAGAGTCTGTAATGAGATCATGCCATTATAATAACATCATAAATGAGACCTGTCCATGAATTGTTCTTAAAAATGCATCCACATTTTCATTTTATTTTTTTCTGGACTGTGTAACTACTAAAAAATGTATTCTCTGTGGAATTGCGTGAACCACTTTCTGTGCCCATTTCTATGTGTACAACCATATTCCCTTCTACTTATACTACTTCCAGTGCAAGGTGATTGATAAGAAAATTAAAAATTCCATGTGTTCTAGAAGGCTGATAGTGAAGGACAGCAGCTGAGGTGTGATTCTGAGCACCTTTTTTCCTGTGCTGACAACAGAGGAGCATATTCAAACATTCTTATTTAAACATAGTGTCTGAAACAAACACTTCTCTCTGGAGGAAATTCTGCCTTGAGCACAATAGAGTCCGTATGACTGAGCCACAGTCCACACTTGGGCCCAGGGCTTTAGTTTAGGCAGCCCATTTCAAAACCTGGCTAAGTTTTTGCAGGAGCATACTGTCTATTTTCCTGGTCAAGTCTCTTCTGAGATTGGTGGTATAGGTTTGGCTAAAATGGCATTTAAACATATGCAGTTTGGATAGTACCCTTCTTGTCTGTCATTTGAACTGATGGACAAAGATAAACCTCTCAAGAAGAGACCTGTCTATATCTAGTTTTGTTGGAATACCAGATAAATAAATAAATAAATAGATAAATAATGACAATAAAAAATAAACGAGATTGACTGCATATGCTTCCTAGGTAAATTTAAAGCTGTTAGTGTCTTGTAGAGGCTATTTGATTGGTGTGATTGAAAGATGAAAAGTTATTTTGGAAGCCATACTTGTGAACTAGAAGAACATGTTCATTTCAATCTGTTTGTTTGAATTCTCTTTAAAGGATCTGAAACAAGTATGACCATATGCTTATGATGTTCATTTCCAACTACTAGGGAGCTTCAACATTCCTATCCTTAAGCTCTATATATGATTGCTGAGACTGAAAAAATCCTAATGTATACTCTTACATATAACTAGGCAAAATGTGGCTATTACTTCCTAGATTCCATTCATGTTTTAATTAGTGTGAGTTTAAATGAACTTGAAAATGAATAATCTAATCCATCTCCTATTGCAAAACTAAGATCCAGAATTTAAGGATTTTGGTTTGGTGCTGTCTGTTATATTCTGAAATATTTATAATATCTAAACTCAAAAAAAAAAGTGCATTTTGAACAGCACAAGTCTTCACTCAGAAGCACTTTGTCTGTCACACCCTGAGCATAATTATAACATGGCATTTGAAGTTAATTATACTGTATCTAGGAAACACCCTTGATTTTATTGCAAAGCTGAATATGCCAAAGATTTAAGCGCTTCTACTGCCAGCAGTTAGTGTCACAGTAGGGAAAGTTCAGCTTCTGGCAAAACAGGATATAACAAGAATACTTATAGGCACAGTGCAAATATACATATATTCAGTCAATGGAATGAGTCACAAAAACCATGTTTTCACTTGAGAGGAAGTGATTTTAACCCATATTACTTAGTCTTAGATGTGTTAGTCATAGCTTTTGTAATGTGACTGGTTTTATGACAACCTCTTTCTATCTCTGCATTACCTGCCCAGTGAATGAAGATCATGATATTCTCAGGGTTCCTTTTGATCTGGAAAACTATATCTGAGACAGCAAATTGCTTAGGGGGTCACTTTAAGCTCAAAGCAAAACAATTTCCTTCGGGAAGAGAAACAAAATAGCATAGAACAGGAAAGAAAAAAAAAAAAAAAAAGCTGTTAAAGGACAGGCATAACACTAGTAGGAATAGCTGTTTTACTAGAAAATGATATCTGATGTGTAACTTTTCTAACTGCTTCTTAAGATATTCATCCATGTGATGTTTTTCAGTTAAATTGGGAATTAAGTTACTAAAACACTAATTTAGAGCTGGTATGTCTATTTTCCTGGGAACTCTCATGCACGCTGAGTCTTAGTTTGACCTTCTAGCAGAAGTATACAAGGATCTGACTCTTCTCTTATTCTATGTGCTATCACACATAATTTTGCAATGTAATGGGCTGACAGAGAAGCAATTGGATCCAGAAATTTAATCAGTATTTGTAGATATCACAAAGGCAAAAATAAGTTCCATGTATAAATTTGTATTTTACATAAAATAATCAGATTAAATTCAACAGTTTTTTAAAAGGTAAATAGAACTACCACAGTATTAAATTCATTCCACTTACTAGTTCTTGGATTGATTTCCCTCCGCTTTTCTGCACGTACTTTCTAAGTATGTACAATAATCTTTGCTGAACACTGCTTAGCAAAGATTTGATGAACAACAACATGAATTTTATGACTTCAGTGCATAAGTAATTGTTGCAGGGAAAATTCTGGATTTTTCAAAAATAAATGGTGCATAAAAGCACATAAAAGATCAGTTAATATGTCTGAACTTGTTAAAGAACGGGGGACAGATCAACCAATGGAACTAGTTTTTTATTCAGCAGAGACTTCTTAAATTCATTGCCTCGCTGCACAGTAAATCTATTCTTTCAGCAGGTTTTTCTTTTAGCAGGTAGTCAATTAAGGGGAGACAGGTGTCTTCATGATATATATCTTTGCAGTGAAATGTATGTTCCTACAACATTTCAGTTATCTTAAAAATCCATCATACATTATTTAAAGAGTTACGTCTTAACTAGGTTTATCCTTTCCTTGGGTAACAATTATGTATTTAAGTATACAGATGGCAAGGGGAGCATATCCATATCCATATTATTATGTCTCTTTCTTTTCAGACCCTCGATTTTACATATTTTAGCCAGAGAAGAAATGCACCTTATCCTACTTGTAATTCTCATCTTTACTCTCACATTAACAGGTATAGTCACTTCAACATAGTGTGGATAAATAAGACCACACCATGAAGTTATAATTTAGAAATTTAGGGTGAACAGCAAATAATACATACAAAATGAACAAATGTATGAATAAAATGTACAAAATGTACATTGTTTGTCTTCAATGTTAGAGGAATTTCATCGGTTCAATGTGCAAAAGACTGCAAGTACACGTGGGGTGACAGAATACAAACAGACTTCTAATGTTTACTAGATTAATTTTTAGCTTTTGAGCCTTACAGTGAAGACATCTGCTGCAAAGAAATAGAAAACAAGACAGTTGATTCTTTCATCAATATATGTCATAGAAGCCTAATTTTTAATTAAATTCCCTACAGCTTAGTGCTCATAGAAACCAAACAATTGAAATTTTAGATGATTCTGAAATGTAAGCCTTATTTCTAATATGGACATTAAAATGCTGCTATAAACAAGCATTCTATTCTTAATTGAATTTTCAAAAATCACCATTATTTAAAAAATAATAAATGTAACTAATGGAGTTTGATATGATTACTGTAACTGAATACTGCTATAAGCTCCAAATACTAGGAATACTGCATAAGCTACCAATGAATTAGCTGTTCTTAAATTAAGGAATATTACAGTCAGTAATGGTATGACATTCTTTTTTATGGCCATGGCTTGGGTTATAATGTGACAGAAAAAAAATGTAATGTTTCCAAAATGACAGTTTTTAGATTTGTGTTGCCTGAGGTAGTTCAGCTGAACAATAAACTATAATTTGATTGATGGAAAATTGAAGTGGTTCATCTAACTTGCCAGGCTGTCTTACCAAAGGCTTTGGTTTTGCATGTATGATGATGTATCACAGTTTTAGAGATAATGTTGTTTGTATTATACATGAGATTTTTTTACACATAAAAATGAAGACTTCATTACCCAGTAAAGATCAAAATATGCTATGGATTAGCAAGGAATCAGATTTGTTTGAGGATGGATTTGTACATCAAAATGTGCTCTCTTTGTGAAATCGAATGATAAATAACATATAGAACCAGAGTGCCCTTATTTTTATGAGCAAATCAGCCATATCACCAGTTATGAAATTATTAACTTAAAGGAAGGAAGACATCTGCACCCGTGAGAAACAATCAGAGAGTGGAAGCTTTTCCTTCATCCAGAATTAATCCTTTGAAATAGCAGATCAGTCAGCAGTAATTTTTTAGAAAGTGCAATAACATTTTTATAAATATTATGATATACTTAAAGAGAGAAAAAAATAGATGCTTGGAAAAATAATAAAGATGTTATCAAATATATATCAATAGCATTTATAATAGCAGTTTGATGGCGTTGGTTTGTTTTGTTTTTTTTTAATTACTGATGCAGTGCAAGTACAGAAACAACTGTAATTATCTGTAATTAATGTACAGTAATTTTTTTCAAGCATCTCTGAGGAATATTTTGAATTACTCAACCATTCAGTCACCATCCATTTTTTTCCTTTAAATATTTTGTATTGAGTAGGTTTTGGGTCCTCTACTCTCCTATCATCAAGCTACTAAGAGCAGCCATCTCTAAATAGATAGAAATAAGTAATGACATCTAGTTTCAGTTACTAGAGGAAGCAAAACTTGAGGAAAGGATAATATAGCTAGGAGTAGGATTACTTGTTTTGATTCCTTTTTTTCCCTTCATTTTCAAAAGGAAAAGCCAGCTGTCGAGCTTTTGAACAAGAGTCTTTCTCCCCAAGTACATGAAACAGCTAATTTTGACTTTCCAAGCCAAAACTGTAATAGAACTGTAATACTTGAATTTAAAGATAGAAGAATATTACATCTCTTTCTGCTACTTGCTACCCTGCCAAACACTAAACAAGCTTCGATCAAACAAAACTGTGGTAATCCAGTCTTATAGGAAATTTAATTGGTGTACTACGTTAATGTTTTCTACAAAATATCCTGAATCACAGACATTCAAGAGTTGGTGCTTAATCAGCAGATAGAGCTTCTTATTATTACACAGAAATCAAGGAGAATTGTATTTGAGACCATCCTTGAAGTAACAGAAGATCTGTCTGTAATGAGATTTCCGAAATTACTGTTGGGAATTCTCTGCAGTGGAAGTGCTTTCTTCTTGGGTCATTACATTGCCATAACTCTTAATTTTCCAGGCATTTTACTCCTTCTCCCTCTGTGTCATGCTTTTTTATCAGGGTTCAAACCTGAAAATAGTGCTGTCTTCTCAAACCTGTGTGTTAAAACTGAAGCATGTGTTCAATGAGATAAATATAAAAAATGAATCAATAGTAGGATTGGTCTTTCTCTGTTAAGAAAACAAAACAAAAGCAAACAAACACATAAACAAAACAGGAGGAAGGTGTAAAGATAGCTTTTATGTATTTCATAGAGTAAATAAAAAACTAAAGGGGAAAATTAAAATTGTCTTTATTTAAGGATTAATGAGAGAAATCTAATTATAGCAAGAAATTAGCTAAGACCAGATCAGGTAGAAATATAGGTCTTGAGAAGATATTCTAGATACTGAAAGTCACAGAGAGCACATTAAATAAGCTCTTTTATAGAGCTATTGACCTCTATCTGATAACCATTTAGCATAATTTTTCCTGCTAGCCCACTTAAAGAGGGCATCAGGACCTTACTGACTGATAAAACAGTAACTGAAGAATGTCGTTTGTCCAGTTTCCAGAAAAACTGAATAACTAACAACTTATTTCCAAGTCCTCAACTAGAAATAATCAACATAATGTTTCATCTGAAAAATGTTCTTCACTCATCCTAGTATTATTAATAGCTTATAGGTAGATATATCCACTCTGGGAAATCTTATCAGGAAAACTACAGAAGTTGTGGGGTGTATTAGTTGATTATCATGGGATCACTGCTGTTATGGAGCCATGAAAAGCCAAATTTACAAAGTGATGGGTCAGGCCTATCAGTACAGTTATTCCTTACAGCACAGCTTGTACATAGCTGTTTGTAGCAGCACAGCTTGGTAATGGCTACAGTTCCTTTTACCTTCATTCAAGGCCTAAGTGAAACTTTAAAAAGCATAATATACAGAAAAAAAAGCAGAGGAAGAACTAAAGATATCATACTCCTCTTCTGAGAACGTCAGAAAAGGGGAAGAGAGACTTAAATAAAAAGACAATATTGGCCTAAGAAATAGCATTGATAAATTGGTTCTGTGTATTCTAAACTGGAGGGGAAAAAAAAAAAAAAAAAAAAAAAAAAAGGAGTTTCAGAAGTAAATAGTCACAGAGAACCTTGGATTAACTTCCATTTGGAGCAAGAGGGCATAAACGAGCCTGCTGAGCTAAGACAAGTTCAGACACTTTATACCTTCTTATAAACTCCATCTCAACCTGACTTTAAAACACTGTCTTCTCTGTGATCATACTTTTTTTCCCATTACCCTCTTTTCCCATGACCTCTTATTATACATTATTTGAGGTGGTTGTGTATGCAGTAATGCCTTTTTTGCAAAGTCTTTTCCCTTTATTGTGAAAAGGTTAGGTTTAATGCCATTGGCTTGGAAAGGCTTCAAACCTCTAGTTCCCTACCTTATGGTAACTGTACTTAATCTTTTCAACCCAGCTGATTTTACCACTCAATTCCCAAATCAAAATAGATTCTTCAGAAATCCCCAACCTTATTTAATGTCCTATTTTTGTATATTTTCCTGTTAATTTAAATTGAATCAACTTTTTAATTATCTGCATGTTAGTTAATTACATCAAGTTATTTTCTCCAAAAGTACTCCTAGGGTGTCCTTGATTAAGAAACAAGTCAGCTAAGCACATCAAGGAATACAGAGTTCCTTTGACTGTGAGTTGGTTTTGTTCTACAATATATACCTTGAGAATTAAAATTTCTCAGTGTTATAATTGTTGAGAATTTTTTTTCTCTCTGTTAATTTTCCAGATAAATCTGTCCACAGCTATATATATGTATCTGATTCCCTGATGCAAAATTTTGTCACTAATTACAATGGAATTTCATTAGCCTTCCACAAAGTGACTGCAGTCCTAGAAGATTCTTTTAATACATGTCTATTCCTTCCTTCTCTTTTTGTAGTTTATTATCTGTAGTTCTTTTCTGCCTTTGTTTACTTTTTCTTTTTTCTTTTTTTTTTTTTTAAATTTCTGGATACACACAGACCTTATTCCACACTGATTTTTGCTCAAGGGAGCTAAGCAACCTAGTTCTTTTTGTCACCAGATATCAGATTTCTGCTCTTCTGTTACTAGTTTAGGATTCCTTACTTTTCTGTCTCAGTTACTGACTTTTGAAATCATCAGTAACTATAAAAAAACTTTCAATTAAATGAGCTTAGTTGTTTTTTTTAATGGGACTATTGTAGAAAATCAGATGTCATGGTACCTCAGATAGGAAGCTAGTAGCGTACGTAATTTTCAGATAAGGAACAGCAAAGGACACTGATTAAATATTTGTCCAAGTTCATATTGGAAGATCACATAGAATTGTGAAATATTTAATCTGTTTTTCTTTTATCTCCAAGCCCATACCTTAATGAGAATACCTACCTTACCTCCATCTTCTTCAACGCTGTATAAAAATACTGTGGGACTACTCATATGGGAATGGGAAAAAAATATGCAATGACCTGCCAAACTTTGTGACAGTTCACCCTTCATATTTCCCTGGTAGTTATTGTCACACCCATCTGTATGCTGATTTGTTTAAAACATAGTTTGTAGAATATGCAACCAAGCATCTGATCCTTAATGTACACATCTAAGTTCTTTGAGCCCCTTGAACATTAAAGAAAGGCAACCACTTGTGACTTTTTAATTGGTGTCAGTTGGCTGTATCATTGTTACTACATGACATATGTTGCAAGGACTGCTCCTGTCGAATGTAGGCGTATATAATGTCACCTCAGATTTTTCACAAGTAGCCAGTATCTCATCAGTTTTGCATAGCACATCATTAGCAACATCACAAAGTGTGACAGCATTGTGCTTAAATACAACATGCTGATTTTAATCTGTAAATATATTATTTTTAGGTTGAAAAATAGTTTATGGATTAGAATATAGTTTCCTGAACCAATATAATTCTGTGGTCTGTGACAAAATTGCAAACTGATAGATTCCACAGAGGAGTGCTTTACATTTACCAACAAACACAACACAGTGCAGACAAGTTCTCTCTCATTTGTTTAGGCCCAAGGTTCTCTTAATCCTGTTAAGAGTGCTAGCAAGCTATTTCCAAGAAGAGAATGCATTAACAGTTTTTAGTGTTCTAAAGATTTTTCTCTTCAGATATGAAATTTCCATGTCTTCTTTCTAGTTATGTTAGTTCCTATTTATATTTCAGATTTTTACACATTTTTAAAAGCAGTACAGGTGCAATTCTCTAACTGCAGACAGTGAGAACTCGTGCTCTCCTATTCCTGTTAATTTACAGAATAAGAATAGATCCTTTGATTTTAAGACTGAGTCTATTTATCCTCAGGGAAGAATAAGAAATGATGTGAAATCCTGGATTCACTGAAATCCCAGCCAGTAAATTCTGCAGAGATAGGATCTCTTTCACTGTTCTGTATGTAGAATTCTATCTTAAATACCCAGATGACTGCTAAATACAACGAGTCTTTCCTGTATCATGTCCTCTGAAACACGTGCTTGCAACTGTTAGCAAAGTCTATGTGAAATGCAGTAACCACTTAACTCAGTGGAAAGGATAACACAGAAGTCTTATTATAAATAAAATGCTAATTGTTATTATATATATATACACATATATGAAACATGAGAAGGAATGCAAATATATAAGTGTACATTTCCCAGGCCTAAGAAACTTATAAACCAAAATCAATTTATGTAAAACTTAACTAAAAGCGTATCTCTGAGTTTGCAGGATTACATGAGGACTGCTCTGAAAATAATGCACCTGTACATGCTGGGGGTGTCTTGCTGGACAGGAGCTCTGCAGAGAGGACGTGGTGGTCCCGGTGGACAACAGGCTGGCCATGAGCCAGCAATGTGCCCTGGTGGTCAAGAAGACCAATGGCATCCTGGGGCTCATTAAAAAGAGTGTGGCCACAGGTCAAG
Organism: Tetrao urogallus; assembly: GCF_951394365.1. Taxonomy (NCBI): domain Eukaryota; kingdom Metazoa; phylum Chordata; class Aves; order Galliformes; family Phasianidae; genus Tetrao; species Tetrao urogallus. The sequence goes on along the minus strand of NC_136815.1, from coordinate 29,305,826 downwards.
GGAGGTGATCCTCCCCCCTCTACTCTGCCCTGGTCAGGCCTCATATGGAGTATTGTGTCCAGTTCTGGGCTCCCTGCTACAAAAGACAGGGATCCCCTGGAGAGAGCCCAGCAGAGGGCCACAAAGATGATAAAGGACCTGGAAGCACCTCTGTTATGAGGAAAGGATGAGTGACAAGGGTCTGTTCAACCTTAAGGAAAGAAGACATGGAAGGGATCTGATCAGTGTCTATAAGTATCTGAGGTGCAGGAGGTAAAGGGATGAGGCCAGACTCTTTTCAGCAGTGTGTGGCAACAGGACAAGGGGAAATGACCACAAACTGAAGCACAGGACATTCTGCACAAATATGTGTAAGAACTTCTTCACAGTAAGAGTGATGGAGCACTGGCACCGGCTGCCCAGAGATGTAGAGTCTCATTCTCTGGAGACGTTCAAAACCCTACCTGTGCAACTTGAGCTAGGGAGCCTGCTTTGCAGAAGGGTTGGACTCAATGATCTCTATAGGTCCCTTCCAGTTCCTACGATTTTGTTATTCTGTAATTTCCCACTGAAGAAAATTTCAAGATGCAGTCCTGAGTGAGTAAACCAATATGCACTGTCTTTTGGGATAGGATAGGGGTGATCCTTCTGAGTTTCCTGGAACAAATAAACCATCTACTCTGACCACTAAATTGTGATGCTGACTAAACTGAAAACTGACGCTTCCACAATCAGGCTGGGGAATAAGAAGACAACCTCTGACTTGCAACACAATAACACCAGCCACATACAAGTTTGAAGACAATGGAGCACGCTGCCAATCTTAGCTGGACTGTCCTACCACACCTACCATATACTCTGGTTTTGACATATTCTGATTTCCATCTGCTTGTGATGAAGGACTGCATGAGCAACATTTTCCTAGCAAATATTGCAAGTACTGTCTTTGACCTCTACCCTTTTTGGGCAAGTGGAGAGTTTTTCCAAGTTAACTGGAGATCTGGAGGGGCTTGGACCCTTACTTTTCAGGATGAAGCATGCAGATTGATACAATAAAGAGTGTGTCTCCCACAGCATGATACATCCTCTGTAAGTGTAATTCATTATTGTACTCTTCTGCAAAACAGGTTGGCTTTTTTTGCAGCATCTCAGTGGAGCCGTTCTCCCTCCTCTGACATCATCATCAGCAGTCTTTAATGCTCTGCCCACTTGTTCTAGCTCCGGGTGAGCTCTTTCTTAGGCAGACAGAAATCACTGTAAGCTCAAATCACAAAGGAAGATAGGGAACAGTCTGTACCACTTTGGGTCATTGGTTTGTGCAGCACCTGTGAAGAATGTTTAGGATTAAATCAGCAGTTCTAGCCCATGGGACCTGACAGAATGAAAAATCAAAATGAGTCACTGGGCAAATATGTCTGCCTATGTGACCAGAATTTGTTGCATAGGTTGCAAGTATGGTAGGGGAAGCCAGAGCATTCATCACTGCATGGAACTAGAATGCCAGTGCAAAACTGTGAATAAGGCCCAGTCTGAAGACTTGTTTCCTGCCTTTGCTTTTGACTTCACTTCCATCATTAGCATTTCAGTGTTGTTCTCCTTACTCTTATATCATCCACTGCCATTAATCCATTACGAGAACTGCAAACAGACTTTCCAACATTCTGCTGTTGCATGTGACTGCATGTCCAAAGGCTCAGTCCTTGGAGCAGGTCCTAAGGAAAGCCACTCCCTTCTTATTGACTCGCCTAACACAGATTCATGATTAAGACACCAAAGTAGATCACAGTCAAGTGCCAGTACTTGTTGACAAACAATGCTAGTTGACTATTCTTTTAGAGAGAGATAGTCTGCAGCTGCAGAATTGCTGCTATATTGACCTGATTTTCAGTTTTTGTAGTTTGACTGGAGAAAAGAAACAACAAATAAATGTATGCTATCCTCTCTACATATATTCTTGGGACATGCTGTATCCTTTCTATATGTCTTTAGATAAATCTGGCATTGATGACTGACAATCTATGACTGTGCTGCATCAAAAATACCATACTTTAAGTATTCACTTATAGGAAGAAACAAATTGAGTCAAGAAAGCCATCACTATTACCACAATTGGTTGGACTGCTGAAGAGGTAGAACTAGAAAGAACTTTGCAAATATTCAACTGTATCTTCATACATGAAGATTTTCATAACAGTAAAAAAATATGTTTCTACCAGGGTAAAGTTATTTTTTTATCTGGTGAATACTTCCCAATATTACTAATGGCAGTTAGAAGAGAAAGGATTAAAACTTCTAGATAAAGGAATCTTTATTTAATTTATTCATAACAGTAGAATGACAGGAGGCATCATCTCTTGAAAGAACATTTGTTACAGATTCCTAACAGAATTAAGAAATGGCTAAAAATTGTTCTCATATATTCATCTATTGTGAAGAGATCTAAATTGTGAGAAGAGATTTGAATGCATGTTTAATAAAAGCATTATGCCTTTTGTAACATTATGTTTAAAGGAGGGACACATAGGAGACCATCTGCATTGATTGAAATCTGTCTTATGCAAGAAGCTACAGATTTTGCAAATAAAATTCCAGGAAAAGAAGAAAAGCTTTTTATATTCCTAGTGATCTCTTCAGAATATGGTGTAGGCCAAAGACTGTAACTTTGTCCTCATACAACATCTTTATTCAAGAAAGGCATACAAATATATGTGCAGTAATATAGTAGTATTTTTAATAGGAAATACTATTTTTGGTCTAATTACAGTCCATTTCAAAGATGGAAAATACACTGAGCTGCCCACATAAGCTAAGAGTTCTAAAAGATATTTAGGGTTATGAACTAATTTAGATACAGGAGTCACAAATACTGAGTTTATTCTGCATGTCTAAAAATAGGTTGGTTGTCAGAAAACTTTGCTTTTGATGATCATAGCATGAAAACAGTTATGAGGTATCGTTTCCAATTCAGAAAGTTAAATGATATATTTTGTTGCTCTTGCTGATTTTGTACAATCATTTTTTAATTCATAATTTATTTATAATGTTAAACTGTTATTCTCAATTCAGAGGTTACATGGAAAAAGTTGTCAAAGCTAAAATTCAGAAAAGGAATGCTGATATCACCATTTCATCCTCAGGGACAGAGGTGGGCAAAAGAGTGGTTTTCTCAGTGATTCAGTCAGACATGTAAGACGTATAAATTACAAAAGTGGTATGAAAATTTTTCCCATTTCTCATTGAGTAAGCAACACACTTTCTGCTCAGAAGTGTGGATAGTCACACTGATCCTTGCTTTTATCACCTGAGAACAGAACTGCATGATCTTGGTCTGAGAGGGACACAAAGAAATTCTCAGTCACTATCCTTCAACAACATATTAAGTATGTGAGACTGAAAAGTCTGAGATGCTGTTTCTAATACCAAAAGTTTCATTTGGTTTAGCAAATGTATCTCAGGGTACATTATATGTACATGTGGTATGAGTATATAGTAATTTGGATATGTAGTAATTTGGATATGTTATATACCCTTCGTCTATATATAAGTATTGTGAAATACAAGTTCCATTCTGTTCTTGAATCCAGATCTACCTAGCATCCAAATTCATCAGGCACAGTATGTTTGCACTTGAGCATGGGCTTTTGCTCCTGAGAGACAGTAGGAATCTCACAGTGCAAGAGTTGGTATCTGAGCATTTGCCCTCTGACCACTTGTATGTTGAGACTTTTCCTTCCTTTTACCCAAAAAGCCTCATGACAGCTTCACGTGGGAGCAAGCCTGTTTCTGACTCATACCTGAAAGCAGCTACTGCATCAAAGCTTGGAACTCTGAGCATGACTGCTCTGAGCCACAGCAATCCTATGACCATAGCCATGGGTGTGTTTTATTTCACCCTCAGAACTATGTGCCAACACTGTAGAAGTTCCAGAGGTAGATTTGTCTCTGCTTCTTTAGTTATTGAGTCATCACTCAATGAGTGTCTCCCCAGTTTTTCTTTCCTTTGTCTCTTCTAATTCCAGCTGAAGTTCCACTATCATTCTCCAGATGTAGTAAACTGATGAATCTGCCTGACATATTTGAAGATAAGGCATTAACAATTAAAAAAATTAACTAGAAAAAAAAATATTTACTTATGTTCCAAGATTCTGGGATATCTTGGTGTTATGTCCCAGTTAGTGTGCATGTTTTTCGTGGTACCAAGCGGATGACTGGAAATGCCTTTTTATTGACCATCGAAAATTTCAAATGTTCAAGACCCTTACCTCACACTTTACTGTTGAGTTCTTTCCCAGCTTGTCTGGAGCACATCAGTGATACTTGGGATCTCTGTCTTCTGAACTCACTGCCTAGACACAACCTCTAGTGGAGAGATCTTTCCCTCTACTCTGGCATTTTTTCTTTACCTCATTAAATCCACTCTGATTTTTGCCCCCATTTCACACTGTGTCTACATACAGTAGAGCAAATTTCTGCTAGAACTTGCTAGTCTTCAGACTGCAGAGTCCATCTTTCCACTATCTCTCTTGTAGATAATATTATTGACCTATCTAATGCTGTTAAATGGTCCCTCCTAGTCTGTTTACAGTTTTCCTGCCAAGCTGGGATCAGAACTTTGACCTTTTGCTCCACCTCATATGTCTAAGCCTTAACTTGTCAATCATAGCAGATTTTCTGCTTTTGCTGTGTTTCAGCAAGGTTATTATGGTGCACTAAGGCCATAAACCCATTCACACTCTTGTGGAAGTCCAACACATATGGTACTGCTGACTCCTCTGATGCTTCCAGCATGATTTTCTGCTTGTCCCTCTATAAGATCAAGGAGTTCTCTCACTCTGCTGCAAGCAAGAGTGTGTAAAGCGTAAGCCCTGTGGTCTCTTCTGAGACTTCTTGACATGCAAGCACAGGCTTCTATAGTTACTTCTATTATCCCTACATTTAATTTTGTAGGTCTCAATTTGTGTTGGGTTGTTCAAGAGGATTCTTAGATCCCCCTTTCCATACTACTCATATTACTGATAATGATATAGAAAGATCTAGAAACTTCATACCCAAAGTTACTTCCAGAGAACTTTGAAGTATATGTTTTCTTTGTACTTTTTCATTATTTTAATCTACCTCAAAAGCCCATCTTGCCAGATGACTCTAGAGTTCACAAGATACAGGATATTTAGTTCTGAAATACAGTAGAAATGATTCAACAAAATAGCATCTAATATTATCCATAATTGAAAAATAGAAGTTTAGCTAGTAACCTATTGTGTCTTTAACAGTGGACAGTGCAAGATGAGCCAGGGGGCAATTTAAGACATTGTGAAGTATAATTATTAAGCTTTCCTCAAATAATTTTTTTTTATAAACCCTATCAGAATATTCCTGGTAACAGATATCTCTCCTCTCATTTTTTGTTTGTTTATTTGTTTTTTAAATTTAATTTTTTTCTCCATTTTACTGCTTTTACTGAATTCTTCAACTGAAGAATTTCCTTTCAGGTTTGGAAGATTTCTTTAGGTAGAAAGTTCATTGAAAGATAATAACATCATGGGGAAATGTAAGGACGAGAAACTTTCATAAATGACATGCAGATTTCATGGATATTGAAATCAGTTCTTTATTTCTTTTACTCTTTTCTTTGAGAAAGATTTGAAAAAGAATACAGTACACATCACAGAGATACACTGAAATATGGAAAAATGTTACAAAATGTTAATGTTCCTTGAATGTATCACATGATTTTTTTTTACTTCTCAATAAACACAGTTACTTACTGCTTCTAGTACAAACTTCTGATGGTCCTAATTCTAACTACCAGCTATACTTTCTTTTTGTGTTATTCCTTACATGTGTACAGTGCACTGTATTTCTCTTAAAAACCTTTTAATGTAATATTTTGTACAGGTGCTTAGGAAGATTCGCATCAGTACTTTTAAGCTTCTAACGATGTAGCTTATTTCACATCTGGAAGAGTTGCTATGCAATAACTGAAAGACATTTTTAATCTAAAAAGGGAAATCTGCTTCATTATGAGATCAGACTGACATGATAATGTTTGGATTAATTAATTTTTTGTTAATTTTAGAAGACTTTTCCAAAGTAATTTCAGGTTTCTGTATTTTTTTATATTGCTTTTTAATGTGACAACTATGACATGCGTTTCCACAACAGATAGATTAATGTCATTTTTTAAAAAATTACTTCACCTAGGCAGGTGTTTCCTGTATATGTTTGACATGAAATTAAACATTGCTCCAGATGTTCTGTTTGTAGCAAAGCCAGTTAATTTTATTAGAACATTTAATCACAGATCAACAGTGTAACAGAAATGCAGTCTATGTGCAGCAGATATTTAACAGAACTTCTTAGTGAGTATGTGGAAGAGCCTATATATGGAAACAATCTAAGCCCACAAATGTGTAGATGTGGTATTATGCATTTTATGAGTTTAGACTTGAAGTCATATTATTTGCTTATCTTACAGTATTTGCACACAAGATGGTTAAATTTCATTGGAAGACATTGATAACGTATATTCTTCCAGATATCTACCCACATATCTATCTTATAACTAACCTGACGTAGAGCTTAAAAACAGTGTATTAGGAATTATAAAAGATTCCTTACCTTTGTATGTGGACATTCCTGCACAATTATAATGCTTTCTATCCTTCTGTTAATCTGGAGTTACATACATTCACAAGTAATTACCCTGCTTACAATGCATACATTAAGATCTTTTATCTCAAGTATCATTACATGCCTACCTATTCTTCCATTTAAGATTAGCTACAGATTTACCATTAATTATTACATCAGATTTATTCATCATTAATAAATTAGATCTCTGTGTTCTGTCATGGACCACTTGGGCTTCATGAAGCAGGTGAAGAAAGAATTTCAAAGCAATGCTGGTAATTCCAGAGTAAAAGTAAAAATATTCATAATTTTTTATTTTGAAATATTAGTTTATCTATATGCACTAATAATAACTTAAACCCCTGTGATGATTGATGGTTTTTGTTGGCCCGTCACCTCATTGTACAGAAGTTTGTTTTAATGAGTTTCTCTAATGAATATTTTATATTGATACTTGGATGAATGGCATATGGTAAATGTAAGGTAAATTACAGCTCTTTAAATAAATATTTTTCATAAATTATTTATTTTGTGATGCCTGTATTGGTTAGATGTCATGTCAGATGAAGACTGGAAATTATTTACTCTAATACTTATTTGAGAGTTGAAAAAGTAAAAGACTTTTAATTATTAACAAGCTTCCAATATAACCGTGTAATTTATGAGAAACTATCATAAATTGTGTGAGATTACAATTTTGTGAGGACAGGTTTTATTTGTATCATGCAAAATAGAATGATCTCTCATGTCTTTACAAGAATTTTATTTATTCATACAAAAAATATTGTGCTGTTTCTGCTAAAACCTATTTTGATGAATTTCTGGCTTCAGAAGGAGTATGAATTCTTGTCAACTGTCATTATTTACATCATAACTTCCTGGTTATTTTTAATGGTGCAAAAATTAAAGTTAAAAATCAACAAAAACATATGTAGTGCCCTTGTTCTGTTTAGGTGTACATGACTCATACAAATGAAGCTATTTGCACACTTATTAAAGCTGCTGTTCTAGACTCCCAATGAATTACTTTTTTATGTGTGTTTAAGGAATAGCCTGTGAAAATAGTATATACTGGATATTGATTATAAAAACTAAGTAAAAGTGCTAAGTCATTTCACATCGTGATTCTGCTTTCCTTGAGGTGAAATGTAAAACAGGAAGGAAGGGAGGAAAGAATGGCAGAAGGAAGGGAGGAAGGAAGGGAGAAAGGAAGGGAGGAAGGATATAATCCAAATTCTCAGTTAAGTAGAAATCACTTCTGTGGAATTAAATGTGTTATTCGGTGCTTTGTTTTGTTTGTACATCAACTCTGCAAACTAATGGTTGCACTCAGTAAGCCATTCTTTCAGTCCGATGCTAAAATATTTATCTAAAACATTAGTTCTCCTTTTTCAACAAATCAGCACCTCATAGATTGAGACAGAGATCTATAGCATTTGTGGAACTTTCTTTAATAACATCATTAAAAACTAAAACAATAATTCATTGTACATCTCCCCAAAACTGAACATTTGCTCATATTTTAAGGAAAAAAAAAACAACTTGGAAGACTATATCCAAAAGTCTTAGATTGTTATAATGATGTTGCTGTTAGTATTTACCTTTGAAACCATTCAAAGAATCACACTTTAAGGCTGCCAACAAATTCAGGCAGCCATTCGCATGTAAGCTACACATTAGCTCTCTTCTTTTTGTTTCACTTTTTTTTTCCACAACCATTCTCTTTTTTTGAAGAATGCTGACTTTTTGTCTATAACCAACAGCATTTCTTATCCAAGTTACTTTTGAAAAGAACATGTCATATTGGAAAACTCTACTTCAAATATTCTGTAGATTTTAATGCAATGAGCTGTTTCTTATAATTTCTTCTGTCTTTAGAAACTTTAGTAACATTAGTACCCTTATTTATTTATAAATGCTATTCTATTTATGTTCTTGATTTGCCTTCTCTTGGATTGCACTATGTAAAAAGTCCCATTCCAATACGTAAAAAAATCTCATAAATTAATGTGCATGTATAAACTACTGCTAAGTATGTGTTACAGATCCCCCTCTGTGCACGATCCACAGGAAATATATGTCTGCTATAGCCACAGCTACAGGGGATTGGTTTGCTTTCTCAAGCTGTAGTAGCTCATGCTGTTAGCTCTGGAGGTGCCTGGTGTAATCTACAGTGAGTTATCCAAGATGGTGTCTGTTAAACAAACGCACAGATGCCCAACCAAGTAAGTTCATTGTGTATTTTTGTTGTCTACTTACGCAGCATAGACTGAAAGTTACAGTAGGCTTTGGGTGGAAAAGCAATTGTGGAGGGAAAAGGAGTAATTCTCCTATCTCCTATTCTCTAAGGTAGAATGGGTCAGCAGATGCCATTCATTTCCACCCTCATTCCAGTGTATCTGTTTCCTCACAACCCACATCACTTTTCTGTCTGACCAGGATTGTTTCAACATCCCAATATTTCTTAGCAATGCAGTCTATGGGTAGTCTGCCATCAAGGCTCTGCAGTAAAGCTGGTAGCTCAGCTGGAAACTATGCTGTCTCCAGAGTCAAGTCTGCTGCTGTTCAGACAGCTTTCCATGCTGGTAAGCACTTGTAGTTTGCCACCAGGGGCTCCTTAGTCTGTCAGACCTAGGCTGTCAGTTGTGCTGGGAAGCACTTCTCACCAGAGTTAGAAGACATTATAGAGAGAGTGCAGACATTATTAAGAGGTATGATGGGACAAGAAAAGGTGTAGGGGGTTGAAATATGAAAGTGTTGCGAGTCAGAAAAAAAAACTGTGATGGAAGAAGCAGGAAGTTTACGTGGGAATTCGGAACTGGAATACATCTCCCCTACTGTTGTCTATGATTAATGACCCCCCCTCCCTATGCTTTGCGGACTGGGAGGGGTCACAGAACAATGATAGAGCCTTTGCAGGACACCACATCCTACTCCTTATCATTACACATATGCCTACAGGAAACAGAAGTTAATGCTGATGAACTCAGAACAAAGATTTAGCATCATGGTGAGAATTGCATGTTACTGGTGAATTAGTACATTGCCTTTTACCCATCCAAGGCAGTGCTCTTTGTGGAACACATTGTAAGCTGTTCTATGTAGTCTCTTCATAGAGACAGCAAATAGCCAACAGCCAAGGGACACATGCACATTTTATTTTACAATGAACCTACACATATGAAAAGCTGGTATTTCAGACTGAAACAATGAACATATTAATGCTCGAGTCTGTCAGAAAACACATAGGTATTTTCATTTCTATAAACATGCTGTTCTGTACCATGAAATATTGTACTTTCACCTATTTTCTGTAATCAGGATCCACTATATTTTGTTCAGTCACACACACCGTGAAGATAGGGTTACCTTGTATTTAAAAGGTATGTCATGCATGCAGGATACACTGTTTTTGCCTACAAGTTGCAATCAAAATAATATAATTTCTCACATAATATTAATTCCACCTACTATAAGTGACTGTGCATGACTTCCTGTAAAGAAATGGAAACCTGGATTTCAAAGACAATCATAACAGACTCTGAGGAAAAAATTCAAACTTCATATCAAATTCAACAGAATTAGGAAACAGGTCCAAATTTCAGTCCCATGAACTTATACATTTTCTATACTAATTAAAAAAAAAAAAAATTAACATTGGAACAAATGAGAGGATTCAAATCAAAATTGGATGTTCATAAAACAGCTTCTGCCACAGCCACAGCTTCTTTTTTCCTCTTTTGTTTTTACTTGAAGAATTTAATAAATGACCACATCCAAATAATTTTCTGTTTTTCTACTGTCTGCTGTAGAGACAGATTGCTATCACATATTGACAAGTCTCTTATTACTCACTGAAATGCTGCTTCCTCTAGGTGTATTTTATAAGAAAAATATTTACCCATCTAATACAATTCTCTCTCCATTTTTAAGGCAGCTTTGCGCTATCAGAGTGGGAAGTTGCCTGAACATCGAATAATTGCACTCAGTGGTCCTAAATTATGCACTTCACTTATAAAAGAATATGGAAACTGCTTTTAAAAATGGTTTTGAGTCCAGCAGCAACCTTTTGACGTCCCCGGACAGTATTTTAAGAACTCATTTGTTTGAGAGGTTTTTAATCTGGAGACACTGAAAAGTTACACCTGCTGTGATGTCGTCAATCACACCAGGAGGAAAAATAGTGGCATGATTTGTTATCTGTTATTTCCCTTGCTGTGGTGGCTGTCTCCCAGTGCCAGGTCTGTCCTTAACGCCATCACTTATAGGGACCACTGTCTGTCAAAACCACAGCCAACTTTAAGGGCTGCCTTTGTTGGAGCAGACAAATGAGTATGACCTTTAACAATAAAATAGGCACCTACTGAGAGAGATGAAACAGCAACTGAAATTAAGAACACCATACGGCCATTTCAAACACTCTGGAAAAGTTAGGAGTTGAAGTATGACTTAATTATAAGAGTAAATGTGGGTAGATGTTGTCAATAATGAAACAGACATGGTCAGAAATATTGATTAGCAATGAGGACTAAAACTTATTTCATCCAGGAATCATCCTGCATTTCATTAATTATGAATGGGATTGATGGGGTTCAAAAAAAAAATGCAGAGGAGATTAAATTATAGCATTTAAAGGTTTTTTTTAAAGAAGGTTGCAGAAGTGAACAAATCATTTATGAATATTCCAGGCTCATGAGGAAAAAAGATAAGAACATGCTAAACCTTTGATTTACACTAATAGGTACTTCAAAAGATCTTCAGAAAAGAGTCTGTGCCTAGTTAGTGATTAGATGTAAGGTGGTCATTGATATTTTGTAAGATTTCAAAGCACAGCCAGAGAATTCCAGGCAATGCATTGTAAAGACCACAGCACAGTTTGTGGTTTTGAAAGACTCTTGTAACCCTACCTGGCAAGTGGTCAGTAGAGGCTATATTTTACAGAGTAACACAAATCAATCTTATTGAGCACTTTTCAAGTAATATAATATTCTGCCTGTGACAATAATGAAATTAGCCTATGGATTTTGTTTAAATATTGAAATGCCATTTGAATATTTAATGAAATACAGCACTCTATAGATATGCAGATTTTTCTGGTTTTCATTAGTAGAACATAATTGATTTTATGAACAGGTACTTGAATATCATCAAGACAATGTATACATATATATATTATTCCTTTTGTTTGCACCTTGTGAATATTCAGATGACCCAGATCAGGCAAAATGCTGAATGCCTTCAGCTCGTTCTAAGGTCAATAGGAGTCAAGGGCACTCAATACAATGGAGGGGTTTTTAGTACCTCTAAGTCACATAAAGCATTAATATATTCATCCCAATCCTTAAACCTTCATTAAAGTTTTGGTTTTTTTTTAATTTGTAAGAGTAATTCCTTTTGTACTTTCACTTTTCATTTTTTCTAGTCTTATTTGACTACTTGTTTCAGTTCTTTTAGGAATTATTTATTTACTAAGACTGTTTTCTTGTGTGCGTGTTATGTTTTGTGGTTTTTTTTTCCCTAGAAAGTTTGTTTTACCTTATTTTCTTCTGAAAAATAAAATCACTATTTTTCAAGAAAAGAAAATCTCCAGAGATCTGAGATCCAGTCTGAGAATCAGTTCAAGGTGAAATCTGCTTGGTTTTCTCGGTGTAGCCCCCAGTACAAAAGATGCACATCATAAAAAGTAACACAGAATTTTCTGTAATCAAAAGCTTTTGCCAATCTTAAAGGCCCAACTTTTTAATAGGCCTGGAGTCTCAATTGTAATCATACTCCAAAGTGGTTATCCTTTCAGCTTAGGGTTAAAAAGCTTTGACAAAGCACCATGGGGAAGCTTGGATTGCCCTTACCTACATTGTACCTAGCCTTGGGATAGATAAATACAGTCTCATTCTCTAATGCTACTGACTGCCTCCAGGAACACTAAATTTTAAGAGAGGAAAACATGAATCCTGTATTTCAAGAGAGGTGGAACTAAGCCATTGTTCACTCCCCTTAAAAAGGATATTCAGTGGCCAGTTCAGATTGCCCTAGGGATACCTAAAGCTGCATTAAGTACTTGCGAAAGTGAAAATCCACTGGGAACCCAATTCCAGTGTTTAAACCTCAGCGTGAGCAGTGGAGTTCCTAGCAGGGTTCACTTTTATATGTCTCTATAACCAGGTTCAAAACTTACTGTATGTGCAGTAAGGATCTGCTATTCCAGATAACCTACGGAAATACTATAAAGAGATGGCCCCTTAGAAAATCACTAAAATGAAGAGAAAAAAGCAAACATTTATTTAACTTCATCAAGACAAAGGCAGGAGAAACAGTGACTGTTTAGGAACCGGCAGTTCCCTTTTACAAGGTTACGTGCCTAATGTTTGACTAAGAATATTTTTAGCACTTAATTTTGTTTTAATTGAAGAATCAACACTTAACGCCTAAATTGTGTAGTAAATAGAACTGATGAGAGAAATCCCTTCTGTTTCAAAAGAACTGGAGAATTTCCAACATTTGCTTGTTTCACCACGGATATTCCAGGGGAGCTATGATTTTGAAACATTGTACATTCAGAATGACAAATGGCTTAAAATTACCACCTTAGCTAAAAAAGCATTAAAAATACTTCTTATTCATGGATTACCGGATTACTAAAATCTGAGTTTGGACATAACACTAGCAGCTTCAAGACCTGTTAACGTTCTGATAGTAATTTTGTGAATTAAAATAAATGTCAGTGCTTAAGTTCCTGGTTTGTGAAATATATCACAGATACAAGTACGTTTTCCTCGTTGTGCTTTGCAACACATAATGGAAATTACTGTTACTGAGATGAGAAAGCAAAGCTGAGAAGCCTCAGACATAGTTTTACTACTATTAGAGGCAGTCTTTTGGCAGCTCACTACTCTGGCCCACAGTGGCATCCATATTTAACCATTTATTCCCTCTAGGTTTTGTGGCAGGTTCATTCACAATATGGCATTAAACAAGTGATTTTTTTTCTGCTGATAATTCACTGATAAGATCAAGATCACTGACAAATAGATCGAGATTACTGATAAGATAATCAGTGATCTTAATTTTTTGTAGCTCTAGATTTTTTTGTCATTATTTATTCTTTCATTATGACTCTGATTCTCAAGCATAAACGGCCTATCAAAAAGTATTTCATAGATGCCTCCGAAAAGTCTCCTCTTACTCTCAATACATGGGACTCTGAACAAAAGCATTATCTTTACTGCAACTCATGCCCATAATCTGGCCACATTCTCCAGTTGTGTTATACAATTTTATTTATTCTTCCCACTGCATATTTACATATTAATCTCTAAAAACCATATCCTCTACCAAACAAAATGAAAAAAGATGCTTCTCCCCCCCCCCCCCCCCCCCCAAAAAAAAAGCAGCAACAAAAAAATCTTGTTCTGCTCTGCATTTTTTCTTGAAATGTGATGAATAAATTCTCATCTGTCTTTCAACAGTGGATGCTGGACTACATCTTAACAATATCAACCCTCTCATCTGTACTTCAATTAAATATAAGCTGTTATTAGTCTCAAAACCCTTTCTCTGGACTATCTTCTTCCAGCTTGATTTATCACATTCTACTTTTCAACAGCCCACAATACTGATTCTCATTGCCTACTTCCCACATTTTCTGCCATCTGCTCTACCACCCATTTGTGCTACTTGCAAGATGTTTCCCCAAACGTTAAGCAATTCTTTAATCTCTTTGAAAATTGACAAAATTTTCAGTAATATAAACAAAAATATTAACAACAAGCTGCAAGCATCCTGAGGCCACTCTACTATGTTGCTCCCTACCCGCATTCGTGTGAATTTTATCTCTTGTGCTTAGTTATAAAACCTTTGGGTGAAGGGGAGGGCGTTGTTTTGCTATGTGTTTATGTAGGACACAGCACAATCATGTCTGGGCCATTATTTGGGCTGCCAGGTACTCTGGTAATGCATATAATAACTGGAGCACATGCTCCCTGGGCACAGACCACATGTGAAGTAAATAGGATTACATCCTGCAAGTTAAAACTAGCCTACTATGGAAATGCAAAAATATACAGCAGCCACATGACCCAAGGGGATCTTCTTGACTGCCTCTTGATAACGCAGGCTACAGAGTGGTTTTTTGACCAAAGGAGAGCTAAGCCGTTCTTGAATTTCACACCTTAAAACATCAATGCTACTGAGGCAGGAGAAATTTCCGTTAAATGATTCACAGACTTAATCCCTTTGATATTCGATTGGCTGACCACAACTTAGCACAGCATGCTGCTGGAATACATCTTTAATTCTGACTCCCAGAAAGATCTCATTCCCACTGGAGCTTTGGGACAGAGATCAGGATTAAAATCAGATCTCACAGGGGTGGGAGGGAGGTGTAGGGCTGAGATCCACAAGATCTGGATTGCATACTCCAGCCTGTGCCAGATTTTAGAAGTCTTTCTTTGAGTTAGTCTTGAACAAACTATTTAATTCCTTTTTGTTTCAGTTCTTCATCAGTGAATCTATTATAACAGACTTTATTCCCTCCCTGTGTGCCTTAGATGTTCATAATAATGTTGCAACTTACTCAGAGTAGGAACTATGAAGCCCTGAATGTATATTTTTCCAAAGTTTATGTGTCTCTGATCTATTATAATATATGGATATAAATAAAGCTAAGCAAAATCATTTTATTCCACGTATCTTTGATTTTTTCCTTGAAATTTTTTTCTGTTTTCTAAATATGAACACAAAACAGGGGAAATGGAAATGCATCTCAAAGGAAAACAGAAATGGAAATGGAAATGAAAAAGGAAAGGGAAAGAGAAAGGGAAAGGAAAAGGAGAAGGAAAAGGAAAAGGAGAAGGAAAAGGAGAAGGAGAAGGAGAAGGAAAAGGAAAAGGAAAAGGAAAAGGAAAAGGAAAAGGAAAAGGAAAAGGAAAAGGAAAAGGACAAAAATTGCCTAAATATCCAAGATGGGGAAAAAAATAAAAGAAAATAATAACAAAGGGCATAGCATTTATAATGCAACTACATTCACTTTTAACACTGTCCATATAAAAAAGACAAGCTTTCTCCGCACTGATAGGGAATATGACATGAATGCTACAAAAACCTGGTTCTGCCATGGACTTCAGAGGAAATCTGATTTTTCTTCTTTTGTAACACTTCCATCGAGCCAGCTTCAGCTTTGAATAAAATCAAGGCTTTTTAAACTGGCCAGCATTAAGTTACAGAAATATATAATGGGGCAAATCCAGCTACTACAAAATCACACCTGAAAACTTGGCTGAGCTCCTCAAACTTTTCTACGGCCTTAAACAAACCTGACTGTTAAAAGGGAAGGAAAACAAGTCTGCCACTAGGTAAAAATATATGAGGCAAGAGGCTTCAGAGCACTATGGCATTTCACACGGGTTACACTGTTAAATCCCTGTCTGACACTGACAAAACCTGAGCCTTCCACCCTTGTTGTCCCTCAGACAACAAGGAGCAACTTTCTTGGCACACACTGCCTCTCAGAAAATGTTGTGTGAGAAGCTTCTCCTAGCTTCATGGGAGGGATCCATTTCCATCCTTGGGAAGTTTTCATTTACAGGACAGCCTGCAAGCTGAGACTGGGTCATGCTGCATCCAAGAAAGGGAGGTAGGGAGGAGCCCTTGTACAATTGGATTCTGGCCTTACACAGTAAGCGGCAATTAACTGCATAACACTTTCTGGCTCAGGCAGAAACCCAAATGCAAGTGCATGCCTTTTCTCTTCCAGTCTCAGAAGCAAAAAACAGCCAATTCAAATATGCTGTTACCTGCCTTCTCCTAAAAGCCAGAGCACAATATGAGCAATTGCAACTGGAAGACCGTACTCTAAGCTGCTGCTTCTCCACTGAGGACAGAATCCCATGATATCACAAGGTAACAAGCATTTGTCCTAGCACTGCTAATAGCTGTTTATCAGTTGAGAATGGTTCTGGATGTGTGGGGTTTTTTTCTTTCCTTCCAGTTCCTCACTGGACTTCAGTGACCCCAAGCATACAGTTGAAGGTGCCTACCAGCACAATGCAATGCTTCAGTCTCTGGTTAGAGCTAGCACTACTCAAATGTATGACAAAAAGTGATATTCGTCAGATGTTACTGCTTCTCAAAGACTCTGGCACCTGATATCTTATGGCTGAAACTGTGGTACCTAAGTGTAGCAGGCCAGCTGGTTTACATGCTGAAGTCAAAGTCTCTTCCCCAAGTCATACATTCAAATTCCGTGGAGCTACTGTTAATATAATGGAAGACTCTAAAAACACTGACAAAGTAAATATCTGTGCCTGTATAATTAATCATTTTCTCTTCTATGTGACAAGCAATAAATGGATTCACAATGGGCTTTCTTTAATACAATTTCTGTCAGAGATACCAGAAATTTTGCCATCATCACAGAATATTCCTGTAGTCCTGTCATATTGTATCTTATAAGCTTATATTATTTTTAACATTCATATTCAGACACTAGAACTGTTTTCGTCATTCTTCACCAACAGACACAAAGGATAATTATTAAAATATATCTTTGTGAAAATAAAATCTTATATTGCAGAACCCAGTGATGTACTCTGTAAACTAGATGAAAAAGCTTTCCATAAAGATTACATTACTTCTCCTTTGTGTATAGGTAAAAGCACTTATCAAGCCATACTGGTTTTATATGGATAAAGAAGGCAAAAGTAAAGGGACAAGATCACACAGTCATTGACAGAAATAGAAACAGAATTTCAGAAATAGAAATGGAAATACAAGTCTGACTCTGCTTTTTTGCTAATTTTAGTTGATCACAACTGCTTTGATTGTTGAAATCCAAAGGGTAACGTACACAGCTTTTACATTTTAACTGAGCAAAGTACCTCTGGACTGTGGCCCCTGAGCAAAAAAGAAGAAGCCAAAGGAGGTGGGCACCCAAACTTGCGCCTCTTTTACAAGTACGATCAGAGCTCTTGCAGAAAGAGACAAAACTGCTAAATTTCTTAACAAGTCAAACATGTTAATCTTAGTTTCTTTGGTCTTGTGGTCTTGTGACTAGTTCATCATTGTTAATCAATCTCATCCTTCCTTTTGTTGTGTACTGAAGACACACATCATAATTTAGAATATCTAAAGACATAGATGAAGATGGTTTGAAAACATATAAACAATATTCCTCTTAGACAAGCCAAGAAATGCTGTTGTATCTGTATGTGTACTTCAGATACAGTTGAAGCCTCTAGGCAGAGATGTTATTAATCATTTCACCTAAAGTACTGCTAATACTGCTAATATATTTTAGGAAGACAGAAGTCAAATTCTCTAAATTATAAATATTTTTGTTTCCTTTTTAATGTTATTACATCTTCTCTCAAAAATCATTTATATAACAAAGAAACCACAAGCAAGAATTTAAAATATTTTTCATATTTTTGGTGTTATAGAAAAAAAAAACAGCTCTCAGTATTTTGAGTTCCAGAAATATGTACCTAAGTGTATCTTGAAGTGGTGATGACTTCAACATCTTGCCATGTAGGAAAGGAAAAGTGTAAAAGACAGTCTCCTGCAGCTGCTGCTACTTCTGTCTGTATTATGTCACTAGGTTCTTACACATTAGTTTGATAGATTGAGAATAATGAGTCTAAAACAACAAACTGACCCTAGCCAAGCAAACATAAAAATTGCCCTCAATCTCAGTATTCCCAATATATTTCTAGTCACTGATTGTAGCAGTTTTGGAGAGAAGAGCAAGGAGAACCAGTGATGAAAAACTACAACTAGAACATATATGTGGCCACTGTCATGTTACTAATTGTGGGTTGGATCAGAATGTGGGAAAATGACCAAAGCTGTCAAACAAAGGATCTTAACTGGAAGTTATCTAGTCAAAGGGAATACTGAAAATTCCTATACTGTAAAAACAAGTATTAAAGAAAAAGATATGGGTAAGAACTTACAGAAAGTTTAAGAACCTCTTTTCTAGTCTTTTCTTGTCTGGACAGTTTGCCATTTATGGTGATATCTATTATGATGCAAAGTCAGAGCAACACTTGTGCTATATGTGGACATTGTAATAAAAAGCATAGCTCAAAAGCATGTGAAGAGAAATAAAATAATGAAGATAGTTAACAGAGGAAAAGTAGTGTAAAGGTGATGAAAAGGCATCAGTTGAGCCTCTTTTCTGCTGCCTAGCTGATAGAAGAAAATTAAAGAAAAAAGAATTTACAGGACTAAATAGTAGGTGTCCTTCTTTAGTGAATAAACAAGGAAGAGATATCAACCAGAGCAACAAGTGATGAATGTTTTCTCTATGTCATGTGTGGATTAGATATCAAATACACATGATTGAGAATGCACCAGCTGACACAGTGTTGTGGATTTTTTTTCCGTATTTTCAATTACCTTGCTCTGAACCATGGGATTAAAACTTGACAGCAGTCTACAAAGTCTTTTGACTCACAATTTATTTTATATGCACTGATTGCACTTCTGGGCTTGTCAATTAAAAGATTTTTAACTGTCATAGATGTTTGTTCTCTTTTGGTTCCAAGAACAGCTGCTTGGCAGTAGGTAACCAGTATACTCACTTGTAAATAAGCTGTATTCTTTCAGGAATTTAGTTATACTTCTGTTTTTCACATGTAGTTCTCATCTGACTTCCCATTCTTATAAGTAATTTCATATGAAGATTCATTAATAGGCAATGTCTTCCATCGTTTTCAAAACCAAGGATTCCTTCTAAGATAGGGAAGACATTTATTGCTGCTAAACTGAGAAGATTCAGCCTAGTCCGTGACATGCAACAGCTTTTCAACGAGATATACTGAAAGAACACTGCCAGTGTTGAAGAGAGTGTTCTACAAAGTGAGATCTTTAAGGGAGAGTATAGTATCTCCTTTCGTTGGGAGTGCGGGGGAGGAAATTTAGGTCTTAGTTGTTTAAGCTCTGTATTTTGTACCTCTGCTCAAAATACAAAGTAATTCAGTAAAGTTCACAGCTAAATCAGCTAGATAAAAAATCTGCATTTCATTTCATACCTCAAGACTTGGAAAATGTGTTACTACTCACCTTAAAAGACAAGTTTATGTACAATACCTTGAAAACTGTTTGACAACAGAAGGTCAGATGTGACATATATTTGACATCCTAAAATCTCAAACTAGTAAAACTCTGAGGTCAAGCAAAGGTAAAATCAGAATAACTCTCTTGAAATTTTTATTGTGTATGATAGGACCACAAATAAACTTTTAAGTCCCCCAGCTTCCAACATGTCTGAACTTGAATGAAAGGTAAAGAGAAAGCTTATCTATTGATTTTCACTTGTAAGCTAAATGGTAAAATAACCTTGACTCATTAAAGATGTCAGTGTTCTAGATGAGTTGGATTCCTTTGTCATTTGAAAATAATGTATGGATAGTTAACTCAAGTTGAATTATTCTTAAGTAATTTGCAAAGATGCAAAGCTTCAAGTTTGTTACCTTTAGGATTACCCAGCATACAATGGAAATAAATGCTATATACTGAATCTGTAAAAAAAGAGTTATTTCTCTCTGCAATTACAAGTTTTACAGTAGCTTGCTTGTTGAGATTTTGCCTTTGTGTGCACAAAAATAATGTTAGAAATATATGATTCAGAATTGCAAATTATTTTGCAAATAGTAGGTCTGTTATAAAATATCCAGAATGTCTTATGAGAGAGTGTCAGTGCTTGCACATGTGTAGTATAAATATTGTCTATCTGTTCTGTCACATCTAGTCTGTGAGGAGACCAAGATTTTATTTCTAATTGGTTTTTTTATTACTATCAAATAAAAGAGCTCTGTTCATAAAAAATGATTAGAGCTGTTTCACTAGAAATGTCGTGGTCTAGGATTGCACCTTTTTCTAGGTATGATTGTCATCTATTTTTATTTTTTTTTTTTACTAAAGAAGAATTAATCTTTCTCCAATTTTAGAAGAATTATTTTAGCTCTGCCTTTAGATCTGTTCAACTTCTAAAAGGATACAAGAGAGTCACCCAGTAATAATAATAATGAATTTATAGGCCACATGAGAAAGTACAGTAGTACATTTCATACTAAAGAAATCTCCCATACAGGAAAAAATGCATTCACATGTATGTCATGTATGACACTGGTAATTATATCTATATAAGTAAACTTCTGGGGTGATATGCAATTTTCAAAGTAAAAAAAAAAAAAAAAAAAAAAAAAGAAAAATCCTTATCCTAAGGCTATAAAGCAGCTTATTCAAATGAATTGAAAGTTCTACAATGTATTAAGTATGAACATGATGTGAAAGTGAGCGGGCTCGTGCTACAGTAAGTTCGACATCCCATACAGAATATGATGTTAGTACAACATTATGTCTGGAAGACTCATAATTTCTGCATCTGGACATTAAAGATTTATGCAGTAACACTGAAGAGAATTGGAGGGATGGAATGAGCAAGGGTTATCTAATATCTTCAAGGTGAATATTCCCCACACTACAAGAGAGATATTGAGGCCCTGGAACGTGTCCAGACAAGGGCAACTAAACTAGTGAGGGGGTCTGGAGCACAAGTCCTGTGAGGAGCAGTGGAAGGAGATTGTTTAGTCTGGAGAAGAGAAGGCTCAGGAGAGACCTCATTGCACTCTACAACTTCCTGAAGGGAGGTTGTGATGAGGAGGGATTTGGCCTCTTCTCCCAGGCAACAAATGGGACAGGAGGAAATGGCCACAAGTAGTGCCAGGGGAGGTTTAGGTTAGACATAAGGAAAAACTTTTTCTCTCAGAGAGTGGTCAGGCACTGGAATGGCCTGCCTGGGGAGGTGGTGGAGTTGCTGTTCCTGGTAGTGTTCAAGAGGCATCTGGATGAGCAGCTATGAGATATGGTTTAGTGGCTTGTGATAGCAATGGTAATGGGAGGACGGTTGGACTAGATGATCTTGTAAGTCCTTTCCAACCTTGTGATTCTATGATTTTATGATTCTATTAATATGCTGTTCTAGCATATTTAGTGGCAATTCTTGTCACGTCAGCCATGACATGGTGTTTTTAAGAGTTGTGTCACAAGTAGAGCCAAAACGTCTGAACCTCAGGCTACTTCAAAATCAGAGTGCTTTTAGCTTGTATACAGTTTCATAGCCTCTTTCGATTTTCTCTTGCATGTTTGTATCAGAAGCTTAATACATGAACTGCTGACCACTTTCAAAAAAATCAAATGTAAATTATTTATTCTTGTTACCCGAGCCTCTAAAAGATCAGGGGTAAGGAGTTGAACTAGGAAAGGTAAGACTTAGGAAAGGAGGGACAGAGGAAAGGAAGTTGTGAGACTGTTTTTCATGCAAATAAACACCTAAAGGGATTTGTGTTTTCAGCAAGTTTGGCTCAGTAAACTATTCTATGAAAATTAAGGTCTTATTTGTACTTGTACTCCTGCTGGTGTTTGAGTTACTGTGAACACTACTAATCTAGAAATGCAACTTTCCTTCTGCTTGTGATGTTTCTTCTGAAGTTGGACTGTGTTTACAGGAGCTGTGTCCAGAGCTGTTTTTCTTGTTTGAATTCTGTTGGACCTCTCTTAGGAATGACTTTCTGTTAAGTTTGTGCTTTGCTTGAGACTCAGTGGGAGCTTTAAGATTCCTCTCAACATACAAAAGGGAATACTTGGTGCAGAATTCAGCACTGGTCTGAATCAGTTAAGAGCTCTGAAGGTCTGTCTTGCCCCCAAAGAATCACATCAGGGAGAGTCTACAAAAGAAGAATCAACCTGCCTGAAAGAGAAACCATGAAAATAGCTTTATATGGTAAAAATGAAAAACTTCAAGGTTTGTTTCCTCATGAATTTCTACTGAAGAAAAATATAAGGTAGTGTCTGTGACCAGTATTAGGAGAAACGTTGACTGAGTATTGACAGACACCACAAAAACTGGGTTAAAAGCTTGATGTTTTGAGGAGATATATTGTTCTTAGAACAAACATTATTGCAGAATGATACAAACTACACTGGGGAAATCAGCCAGAAGGGCAAGAGCTCTCTGAATATGTGGCAGCTTTGAAGAAGTTGGCAGGAGTGTATCTTTATGGGACAGTTGTAGATCAAGCATTGTGGGATAGGAATGTTTATGACATGTGGAATTGTCATCTGTGAAGTCTTGCAACCTGCAAAGACATCCATATGTGTGAGCACACACACACAGGGTACCTTAACATTAAGAGGTTAGAAAAAGAAATAGTCATATATACCTTTGTTGTAACAGTAGGGATTATCTCTTTGAAGTGCCAAACAAAATATGCGGCAATTTTGGAAGAAAGCATTTTTTGAAAGTATCCATTTAAAGAAAATGGGAGAGTAGCCCCTGAGTCAAGTTGTAGAAGGCAAAGACATGTTTATACTTTAAAACAGTGTAATGAGATACAAGTTTGCTGTAAAAGTCTGTCTTCAGCAGAGACAGTCAGTCACTAAGCTGTCAGTCTTCCTTCCTCTGGATATATCTTTTCTGGGAAGATTAGCATGGTAAAACAAGTGAGGAGCAGAAAGTATAATTCAAGGTGAATGGACACCAGGGTGATGAGTGCAGCAGAAAGAGATATCGGTCTGTTTGATAGAATGCAGATTAAAAGCGAGAATGAATGAATGTTTGAATATTAAACTGATTTTACTTGTGTTTTGAATTAAAAACTTGCTGTCTAAAAATATTCTCAGGATCTGTTTAAATTAATTTAAAACTAACTTGTAGTAATTCACCTACAAGAGGTGATTTAGTCAGAGTCCACCAAACTTGTTTTTTGGATTCCAAGTAGAAGGCTTTTAAACTTGAAGACAATTGGTGATACAAAATACAGATGTTCAAGAATGTATTTTGTTATTTTACATATACTAAATCCAAACACAGGGGCTTTTCTATTGTGTGTTTACTAATGATAAATGTTACAGGACTTACAATAGAAGATATTCATCTCTAAGAGGAAATAGAAAGTGGTGTGTTTACTTAAACCTGGCAGGATTTATCATATGAACAGACTATCAAATACAACACTTAAAACCAATTTTGTAAGCAGAGAATGTAATGAAATACCCAAGATGACACATTACATCAGAGATTGAGTCAGACATTGCTGAAAATCATGAAGCCTTTCGTACCTACAGACTTAAGGTGCACCTAATAAAAAGTTTTGGTGATGTTGTAAGTGGGTGTCTGACACAAAATACCTGATCACAACAGGAAGCAGCACAAAGAACTACACAGACATTCATCTCACAGAACATGCAGCCAATTTTAAAAATATTTGAGTTTTTATAGGTAATAGATAATTTATGAAGTGTTTTGTCCAAAATGGATAGCTTGAGACCAGGCATCTTTTTGAAAAAAAAAACAAATTTTTTTGCCTAAAAGATTTCCGCAAATGCAGAAATATTTGTGATGTCTATATTCACCATTGTTAAAATGGTTGATTTCTCCAAATCTAGTGTCTGTTGGTAGGGCTTGCATGCATATTTAACTTGAACTATTAACACTGAACTGTTAACAAGTGATAATTTCTCAAGGATATCCTGATGGATATCAAAAAAGTAGAACTTGAGAGTCAATAAAAAAATGTTATGTTGGATTTCTTGGCTTAAAGCTGCTATAGGTATCACAATAAAACAAGTAATAGCATATGATGGAAAGAAAAATGAAAAAGTAAATGGAAGTAGATATAACCTACAAGTTAAAACCTGTAGGAGAAGTAAAAGAAAGCCAAAGGTTTCAATGAAATATCAGTTGCCTATGGAATTAAAAGTAGTAACAGTGCTTCAGAAATCTCATTGGTAACAAGTATAGATTCACTGCTGGGTTTGTTTGATCAAATACTGATGTATAAAGACAGGAATGTTCAGCAGATATTTCAGTACTTTATCTGAAATAAAACAGGGGGATGTATCTATCCCATATGGTGCTGTTGTCATTGAAACTTTATCCTCAGTAGCAAAAGCTTTTGCTGGAATTAAACATTTTTAAGCTAACTGACTGAAATATTTTACAAGCAAGATCTTCTCAGAATCATAAGTGTTTGCTCTCCAAACCATAAATGTTTGCTATAAAGAAACAGAAAATAGGTCAAATACCAAAGAAATAAAAGATTCTAAATTATTTCAGAATATTTCAGAAGGGTATAAACAGTGAACCAGAGAGTTACTAACAGGACAGAATGGTGTTAATTTTAAATTTTTAAAAAATACAAAGTAATTTGAGCCTTTACCCACAAATCAGATAGTAATATAAATAATATTAGAAAGGGTAAAATGTATTTAATACCACTTTCTTCCCAAAAGGTATCACTTGTCATTAAGTTGTGTGAGTTTTTTGTCTTTTTTGTTCTGATTTTTTTTATCTTTCAATAAGATTCAAGAGTTTGTTGATGAAAACATTATGCAGAGAGTTCTTCTAGCCAACTGAAATCTTGCTAAAAGATTTTTGGGTTAAAAAGCTGACGCTCCATGGGATTGACAAGCCATACAGTTTGGCTTATAAACAGATCGTAGAAAGTAGTTGCAAATGAGTTACGATGACTTTTTCAATCTGCCCCTGAGTTTCAAATTTTGATTCATTGCTAACCAAACTCTTTGTCAAGAATGTAGATGATGATATCACGTATTTCCATCTTGTAGATAACATAAAGATTGGTGAAGTATTAAATGATGAGAACATCTTATTCTTCCAGAGTGACTTGAATGGACTGTTAGAACAGATGCAGTTTTGTACTTTTGAGATATTATGAGATAGTATATATGAGAGAGAGAAAAAAATCAACAGAAAATCCCCACCAGACTTCACTTAGATTCCATAGGGTTGGATAATACTGGACAGTAGATGAACAGAACAAGCAATCATTCAGACACAACTGCTGATCATGAACTCTTTCTGCAGGTCCTACCTTCCTGTCTCACATGTCCTTTTGGGGTAAAAAATGGGCAGATACCAAGTAAAAATAAAGAGCAAATTTTCACTTCATTCATATCATATTAAATAAGTGAGTAGGATATATAGGCATCCATGTTTAGGAAAGATGTAGGAAACAGTAGAGAGACATGGGAAAAAACCTATCAAAAGATTTGAAGGAAAACAGAGAAAAAATGTGTCAGGACCCAAGGGTTAGTGCACTTTGGTTAATCATTTTATAAGAGAAATTGAGCAGAATGTTACTCTCCCTCAGAATAATTCCAAATCATGATGACAATTTAAGAACAAAATACATGACAGATTTGCCATCAGAGTCTTGAAAACAAGGTCATGCATCCTTTCAAGAAACCTGCATATTTCCATCTCACTGGTTCTGTGTCTTGTGCTACTGTGACGGTCCTTTATTACTCTGAATCCTGTGGTTTTGCATTAGATGCCTATCAGAACTTGTGACTCCACAGTGAGATGACAATTTTAACAAAACCTACCCATGCCTTCTAGTAGGTCACTTGTACAAGTTAGAAAGCTTTCCCTCTTTCCAAAGCCACTGTTGGGCTAGTGCTTTCTTTCTGCTGCATCTTGTGATCCTCTGGCAGTCTGCTTCAGGAATTTCTGGCTAAGCACTAGATTCCTTCTCACACATCTGGCTAACCAAACTTGCAGACAGAGCTCCCTGTATAAATCCCAATTAAACTCAATGCCAAATCCTCAGTCTTTCCAGCTCACCTTTCCTGTGTAACTGCTGGCTTCCCAACCTCAGTACAATTTTGCTTTATATGGAATATCAGATTTGTACACTCAGCACTCAGGATTTCTTGTGTAACAATTTGAATTATGGACAGAAAGAAGGATACCTTTTGTGTGAGAGAGGTGCTTTCTGACAAAATTCTGTCCCTTTTCTTCCTTATTTTATTTCTCAATTGCTCTGCTTTCCAATCTGACTTCAGCTGCTGCCTCCTGAGCATGGATATCCTGCAGTCTCGTCGCAGTACTTCAAGAAATGAAATTGCTAGACTATAGTAAAATGTCCTGATAACTTCACTATGCAGGAAAACTGATCTCAGAAGGTTTCTGCCATAACATAATCAATAACTGAAGGTGGATTGGATTATGGTGCAGAGCAGTTGTTACAATACTAGACAACATTTAGCTGTCTGAAAATCATGCTTTTCTTAATAAGCCAGTGTTTGCGGGCCACATATCATTGCATTGTTGGATTTTCTATCCTGAAAATTTTTTGATAATATTATATGTGTCAACTGTGTTATACTACTATCTCAAACAAATCTGCACATTTTCACTGTGATGGTGGTTGTATAAGGGTAAAAATATGTGAATGCACTCATATGTGAATATGAATATATATAAATATATTGTGCAGTAAAAATTAGCCTTCCTTGCTTCTGGAAGATACTATTTGGGGATGAGAAACATTCTGGCCTGATCTGTCTCTATTTCACCTTCTGAAAGCCTATATATTTATGTGATTATATATGCAGGTAGATTGATAATTTGAATTTGTGAATCAAAAGCATGTCTGTACCTTTTGAAAATCGTTCTTTTTTGTTTGTTTACTTGTAAATAAAAAGCTTCATGACAGAATATGACTTTTATTTGATGACAAAACAAACTCAAATGCTGTACTGTTTGCACTGTTTGTCGTGGTTTTGTTTTGTTTATACATACCTTTTCTTTACATTTCATGTTTCACATGGTTAGTGCTCAGCTGTACCTGAGAAATTCAAATACTCCAATCTATTTTTGGTTCTGCTGTGCTCCACTAAAATATCAAATGTTTTGAAAATGAATTTAGAGAAAAAATAGCATTGTTACAGTAATCTGTTTCATTGTCGTATAGGATATCCTCTGTATCACTCTAACCATTCAGGGTGCTGCTGCAATTAATGCAATCATTCTGTATTGCCTTTCAGAGCAATAATACTGGGCTTTATGTAGCCTGTCTCATATTTTCTATTGTATAAAACTTTTCGCTGTGGATCTCAGCATGGTTTCAAAAATGCATCTATCTTATTCTTTATTTTATCACGCAACCTTGAAATGAGAAGTTAATTTTTATCACAAACTTGACCTTTAGTGCTGTTCAGCCTTACCTTCTCTCATACTTTTTCTTTAACCTTCGAAGATACAAAAGGCATCTAAAACCCATACAGAGCGTTAAATTCTAAATATTTTCTAAGCAGCTATGATCTACTTGCCACATTAGAGTTGTAAATTAAGGTCTCATGTGTTGCAGAAACCAGCCTTCCATATCACAGTTTTCTCCCCTGAAAGAGGCAAGAGTCAGTCAGTAAATATATGTGGTCAACCTCAGATTTGCCTCACTGGGAGTTCACATGTATTTTTAACTGCCTTCAATTGTTAATGTATTCCTCAAATGAGATGCATCACCTTGAAGAATGACTTTTTGCCCTCTGGGAATATGCCAAACAAGTATTTCATTCACTATGATAATCAGTTCTACCTCCAGCAACATATGAAACCCAAATTTAATAGGCACTAGTGATTAGGTTTTAAGACACAGAGTCATCACTGTCCACTGTAACAACAACAACAACAATAACAATAATAATAATAATAATAATAATAATAATAGGGAAAATGAAAAAAAGCTATATTTGCTTTTAAGAATCATTAATAAAAGCAATGTAACTATCAGCATTTTGAGGATATGCTTAATAAATATCATATGTATCCCCATTAGAGAATAAAAATGATAGCAGCTTTTTTTTTGTATATATATAAATTTAGAATTTTCCTTGAGCATAAATAAAAGCTAACATTTAAGTTTTTCTCCATGACTTAGTTGTATAGCCCGGTATAACCCCAGAAGATCAAAAGGAAGGGAAGAACCCATGTCAGAATTTTTCAAAGGTCTTTATAAAGTAATTATAAAATTTATCATGAAGGAAAGAGAATGTGGGAAAGAAAGGAAAAAAGAAAAAGAAAAAGAAAAAGAAAAAGAAAAAGAAAAAGAAAAAGAAAAAGAAAAAGAAAAAGAAAAAGAAAAAGAAAAAGAAAAAGAAAAAGAAAAAGAAAAAGAAAAAGAAAAAGAAAAAGAAAAGAAAAAGAAAAAAAAAAACCAAAAAACTCTCTGCACTGCTTTCAGTGTTAAAATTATATGAGATCTTTCTGAAGTTTAACTTTTATGGAAAGCAGAAAGGATAGTTATATGACATTATGGAAAATAAAAAATCAGCCTTTAAATCAGCAGCTTAGGTTGTGGGCAGTAAATGATACAGTGGTTCCACTTTCTTGGAACTGAGAAGCAGAAGAAAATGAAGAAAGATGCTAGTGACAGGGTGAGGATGATGGGAGCAGGCTAGCATTATGAATGATATGTTAAGTGATTGGCTCAGATGGAATCATGGGATTGCTGCCTTTTGTAGATGCTGATTTTCATCTATATTGTTTGCCTCTTTCTCAGAAAGGCCTAACATATGCAGAATGTGTGTGAATGCGCATGAGCAATATAGACAGCCACAGATATATATATTTATATGACATGTTATATATTCATATATGTTCAGAAGCCATCTTATCCTTTTAATGTCCTTACACCTGATCCATTTAGCTAATCAAGGTACTTTATTACAGCATAAACCAATAAAGCATGTTTTACAGGAATTAATATCCTCCTGCTTTCCTTATTCAGGGAAGTATAACATTTCTTTTTACATTTTTGTATTGTACTGGCAGGGATTTATTTATTTTTACTAATTACTTATTCTGAAAGGAACCTTCTGATCTACTAAACTGTATATATAAAATAAATAGTATTTCTACTTAATAACAACGTGTTGTCTAATAGGAAGAACATACTGAGGTCCTGTTACATTTTCTTTGATGTGCTTTAAGCTGCATACCGTGCATTCTCTGCTTTCAAACTATCAGGCATTACTAGGTTCATTTAGTCTGCCTGCTTCTTTGTGTGGACAAACAGAAAGATAAAATGATGTTTAGTGCTGATGAGATATATCAGAAACACATGCAATTAAATGTAATACTAATTTTGAAGGGTTGTTTTACTAAGATTATCTGCAGCAGCATTTCTGAGTCATAAACAATCCCTAACTCCAGCCTTCATCTGTGAGCATTAACTCCTTAGTGCCATGTTTCCTTGTTTTGAGCTGGCTCCATATTCTTTGATTTTTTTGCTTTATGATTGAAACAAATCCAAATTTATGGATGTATATATGGAGCACATATTAGTGGATGAAATAACATGCTAAAAATAAAGTGGAATTATTGTTTTTTTCTTTAAGATTCAGATATGAGCAAAAAAAAAATCAACATCCTCCTATTTTCTAGAATGCATCAGTATTTTGTGCTGTGCAAGCTAGATATCCATTTCGTTTGTTGCAAAATCATCCACCATCACAAAGGCATGTAGAAACCTAAACACTAAGAACATTTTGTTTTTACCTGAATATACATATACTTATGTTGGCTGTGATAATATTTAAAAAAAACTGTGTAGCAATTTCATATCTGGGAAAAAAAAAAAAAGATAACTGTGCAATTTGAAGTTTCTTAGCTAAAACTTTTCTACAGATCAGGTCAGTAGCATTTATGTAACTAATTTCTTTCTGTAATCCTTTCTTTTCACTGAGCATATACCGATTGCTTGTGGGGAAAAATAATGAATTCCTTTTTTGAAAGCAATAAATATTGATAATTAAACTAATGAAGTATTATTTTTTCCATACTGGACACAGAATTGACCCAGGTGCTCATTATTAAAACTTTTTAATATATTTTTGCAGAATGAGAAAATGAACATCAGTGAGCCAATATAATTAGCATGCCTTCTAAATAGATGATATAGTTATATACTTGTTAGTATTAGGGGATCCTACAAATTTCATTTACCAAGATACAGCCCAGCAGGCATTTTCTAGTGAAAAGGGCGCCTGTGAATCCCCAGTATACCACTCAGATCACCCCCTGAGGGGAAACGCAACTTGCATTCAAATCAAACGTTTTCCTATCAAATGCTCTACTAATGGCTTTCCTATGAGACCCAAGCCTGTCAGTCACCTACTACCTATTTAGACATGTTAAAACAGAATTCGTTGTTTATTTGTATTTCATTGAAGTGACTCTGTTTTCTCATATTGAATTTGTATCCAAACCCCAGGTTGTCAATACTACTTAGTCAGATCTTCAGTTTGTTGTGTTTTTCTCTGCATGCGAGAAAAAATAGTGTCACTCATGCCAGTATCAACCCTCCTACAACTTCCTAAGCAGGGTGTTATCTAATTTTTAAAGTAACTAACATACAAGTTGAAGGCTTCAGGAAACAGCTCTCACACTGAAAACTGTTTCATTTACCAGACTCGGTGATGTCTTTGCTATGCTAAGGTTTTCCTAGGGGGAAAAAAAAAAAAAAAAAAAAAAAAAAAAAAAAAAAAAAAAAGCTAGCATTAGGAAAAAAGAGATTAAAAATTATATGCATGTATATTATTTTGAATATCTCTCCTAAATTACAGTAAGCTTGATTGCCTCCATTAAATACAGCTAGATTTGTCAGTAGACATACATGACTGCTGTAATTTTTGAGGTGAAATTATTTAAATGAATTCTGTTAGCAACCTCTGTTAGTTTACTTATGCTTAAGCCTAAATCTGTGCATTAAACATTCCATAAAAACAAGAACTAAGTGTTATGTTTGATATGCACTTCAAAAGCCTAAAAGGCCAAAGAAAGACCTTCCTTAATTATTGAAGAAGTGTCTGTAAAGGAAACATGAGCAAATAGCATTCATGCTTTCATCCCCAGTAACCTTTTATTGTCCTTTTCTTCAGATGGCCAAGTCAGTATATTTAATAAAGGGAGCAGCAACCATCAAAGAAGGCAGGGGTCTAATAAATGGTCCTGATTAAAGGCCCTGACAGGGTATGAACTTTGCATAAATTTTCCTATGGTGTCAGGCTAGGATCCTGATTGAAAACCCATTAACATAATCACACATTTAGAGGAAATGCTGTAATGTATCAAAAACATTTCCCTTAGTGTAATAATTTTAAGAACATTAAAATGCAAATGATAATAAGAAGCTCTGTTTTAGTGATGTTCTGAAAGCCTGATTATTCAAATATTTAGTATGAAATATGGAAGCTCTTTTAACTAATGCATCTACATGATTTCAAAGATTTAATCTATATTTGTACTTGAAAGACATTTATATCAGTGCTGAATATTTCCTGTTAATTTTGCAAATTATAAACTTGCAAAATCCAGCAAGAAATTTAGCTTAAATTATAGTACTGACTATTAACAGCCTTTAACCTTTCTTTTTTTTTTTTAGAAAAAAAAAAAGGTGAAACAAAACAAACAAAAAAACCTGTGTTGAAACCAGGACAGCCAGGACACCAGCTCTGCTGTTTCATTATGTATTACATTGTGAAAGTCTGTGTTTTGGTATTATTTGCATTATATAAATAATCTGAAGAATTCAAATAATCTTTTTATCCATTTCTATTAAAATATTTGCTTAAAACAGATTGGCCATTGAATAACAGCAGTAATATTCTTCAATGCTAATTTTTAACAATAAAAGAAACGCTATCCTCCCACACACAAATAGCCATAATTATGTAAAGAATGACTGCTTCAGACTGATGACTTTCAATATGCTTGAGTCTAGCATACTGGTATAAGAGGCCAGAAAGGTCAACAGTAATTCATAACTGCTATAAAATTGTGTAGCATCCTAGGGCTTCTGGAGGATGCTGACATTATCATGCTTCTTCTGCTGGTTTGTATATGTAAATTTGTGATAGGAAGTGCACTGCTTTGCCGTATCGCATGCAGAGCATCAATCAGGCAGTAGAATACATCAGAGTATTTTCATTATGCCTAGTTATTTACTGCATCAGAAGAAATTACCCTGGCAAGCCAAGCGGCCTTCTCTGGATAGCATGATATGACCAACCAGGTTTCAGCTCAGGAGTCTTGTAAACATTACAGGATTAATCTCACAATCACAATCATCAATCTTTCCTAGTCCTGCCTGGGTGCAACTGCGGAGATTGGTAACCAGGCAATGTAGATTTAAATTTAACCCTGAACATCAAGAGCTATATGTCAGATCTGTGCACTATATTACAAACACCTATATTTTTACTCCAGCTTTAGTACAAAATGATGAAAACATAAAATTTTTGCACTGCAAATTCATGTCTAATTTTTCATTCCCATTTTTGATGCATTACAGGGAAATGAGAAATATTCTGATAAAGATACATTTTGTAATACTATACTCTGATGTTGAAATGATACACTGTGATGCCTGGATCTAATGTATGTGTTAGAGACAACTGACTCTGCAGCAAAATGTGTAGTAGTAATTTGGGTTCAGGACCAGACCTGGACTCCTTGGCACCGAGTTATTAGAGGTTAGGAAACTGTATGCGTAATATGCTTAGCCTCTAACAAATGGAACATTAAATACATCAGGCTGACTCATGGGTGGTACTGGCACTGGTTCCTGAAAGGACTTCTTGCTTACCCTCTTGCAAAGGAGAGGAGAAAATGATTCTGGCACACCTAGCAGCTCTGTATGAGAACGAGAAACCGAGAAATGACAGCAGCCCATGTGAATGTTTCATTCTTGTATGTTTAACTATGTACAGTATACAACCTGACCTATTGAGATAATGCAATGTATAACACGTATTCAGGTTGTCAGGTTTTTTTTTCCAAAGTTGTTTGGGTTTTTTTGTTTGTTTTTTTTTCTGAAGTTGGGCAAAAATAACAGTGAGAGTGATTGTTTTTCAATAGTTAAGAAGCAATAATAATGAGCAGATCACATACAGAGACTGTGTGGCTGTTTAATTTGAACTCTGATCTTTATTTTCTTCTTGACCAAAAATACTTTTTGTAGCATGCATCCTATATCATTTTCTCCCCTTCTCTTTCTCTCTGTCTGCATTTCTCTCATCCTCTCCTTGTCTGTCTTTCTATCTCACACACTCACCCGCATGTATACAGTTGTTCCGTTTTTACACAATACCTGTTTAGAAACCTAGGCTTTTATCCCTTACAGAAGCATTAATTTCTATGATTTTTTGCTCTTCTTTTTAGTCATAAATGCAGGTACTTTGCTTCTGTATAGAAATTGCACTCCATCTGTAATATGTTCCTGTTTTGCAGGCAGTTAACCTATGCCCACTGTATAATCCTTATGTAATATAGAGTGATCTAACTCATTTGGTCTTTAAGAAACAATGAAAACTGCAACACGATGCTTTCCTGATGCGTTCATTTGAAACCACTGATTTCAGAGATGCTTCCTGAATTTATGCCAGCTGCTTTAAAGCTTGCTTTCCTTCTTGAGAGTGGTGACTGAACAGTTAAATGCAGAGAAGATAGGTGTATTGCAGTGCCTACTCCTTTATTTCTGTCCACAATCCTCCTCCCTTAAATTGATTTTTTATCTTTTCGACCATTTTTAAATAACTAATAGCCTGATATACTTTTGTGACTATATCTAGTCACATGCTGTTCTCTTTGTAGGCCCAGCTAAACCCACAATACATAAGTCTTCCAGCGCAGATAAGACAAATGTGTACCAAGTCACAATGTTTCACAGATCAGCTTGATGCATATGCGGCTAGAAGGGGTAGGACACTTACCTGTTTGCAGACATGGATGGCAAAGCCCTGTAGGGGGTAAAAAACACATTTGCTCAATGAGCACTGTGATTTTCAGTTATTTGTTGCTTGCTATTATAGTGAGCTTAGGTGTTGGGTTTTTTTTGTTTTTGTTTTTGTTTTTTTTAAATGACAGGCCCATAGAAATTTCTGGGATTGTCAGGAATAGATGAGGATAGTAGAAAAATTAGCCTTGTGCAGGTACACATGCAGCCTTTTTTGTCTAGGAAACTGATTATTTCTGGGCGGTCACAGTGGTTTCCAGTGGACCCTGCTGTGGCACCGCAACTGTGAGTGATCTCATGTTCCGCTTGCGTATTGTTGGACATGGCACACAAGCACATGGATGCCCAAACTCCTAACTCAGTTCTGGGCAGCCATTGGAGTTTACAGACTTCAGTCAGAGCCTGCACAGTGTTGCCTTCACTCTCCTTGAAAAGACTCTGTAAAGCAAAACAGCTCTCTCTCTCTTTCCTTCTTTCTAGAATGCCATTAAAAGAGGAGATTAATCTTCATGTTCACTAACTATTGGGACAGTGATTTATTTTTATTTTTTTTTCAGTTTTTACTATTAATTGGTGACGTGGAATGACAACTGAGTTACTGTAAATTATCAAGGAAAGAAAGACATACTGAAAATTAAGTGAAAAAACATTATGACACAAAACAGTTCACTGGACTCTAAACTTGAATAAATCCTGTCCTAGAGAGTGTTGCAATGCACAATAGCTTATTAATGTACACACCTATTCGAGACAGGCCACAAACCCATTCATAACTTTATGAAGAGTAAACAAAATTGTTTGAATCCAGACATTACTCATGTGTTGGGTGAATTATGAAATATATTTTTTCAATTTTTTTTTTGTATTGGATACACCTAGGAAATTCTGAGCTGGCAATGTTTTACAGACCAGGAAGATATTTTCATAAGTCTCTGAATAGCACTGAAGTTCTAGTTTGTAAGGCTCAGTAACTCAAGGAGGGGCAAGATAGGCACACCCTCTGGGATCATTCTGATGTGCCTGGGCTTTTCTGGCTGCTGCTGTCCCCACTGAAAAAAATAATAGCAAATAATGCCCAGTGGTAGAAGTCAAGAAAATTGTCTAGAGCACCAAAGAGGGCAGCACCTAATAGCACCTAGAAAGCATCACAGGAATTGAACTGATGCCATGAGCATTGGTGTATTTTCACAGCTCTTTTCCTGCAGTCTCACTTTGGACATCTGTAGTGGCAGAATGACATGTCAGTGCATTCAGCAGAAGTTGTGATGTGATTGCAAAAGTTACTGTTCTGCCTACTAGCACAAGCAGGATAAGAAGGACCTCTCCAAAGCCAAAAGGTTTGGCTACTAATGGCACCACCTGCAGGATGTCCCATTAGAAAAGATGTATGAGATCACTTTAACCATACACATTTTGTAAGGCTTAAGTTCTGCTTGTCTATACAAGAAGTTAGCACGACATATGTGATGGTATGAATTCAGAGCACTAATGAAAGCACCTCACAAGACTGGGTTCTTTATATGCTATTTAGATAATAAATTCTTTAAGTAAAGAACTCTGTCTTCATACTTGTCTAAGCAAGTACACTTTTGTATGGATATTTCTAGTATGTACTGTTTGGTGCTATCCACTCCACTTCCTATTCGAGTTCTGCACAGAGTAGGACTTTCTAGCATCTATCTCCTCCATCTAGACAACTCTATCCATACGGTGGTAGATCCTAAGGCAGAACCTAAAAAACTCACCTTAGTACATAAGCCCAGAACTTTCTGCCTGGTTATCATCTCAGCTAATCCCAGACTCAGTGAAGTTAACATTATACAGTGGGAGCAATGATTCTTAAATAGCAAGAAAAACCCTAAAAATGCACTGGGATGTCATTCTTGCTGGCTTACACCTAATTAATGAAATCTAGGACTGATTACTCCTCTTTTCAGCAACAGTACCCTGTACCCTCTAAAGCACCTCTACAAAATCAAAATTATATTCTCAGATTTGCAGCTCTTAGCATATTGGCTAAGATACTTCATCCTTTATATTGAACATGATCCAATGCTAACCTTTCACCTCCTTGGAGTAATTTTGAGTTGTTCTAGGAATCTAACTTGGGCTGTTCTGTAGATCCTATCATTTTATGCCCTTACTATCTCCCAAGATTGAGTTCTTTGTCTGTATGCTGCTTGGGTTGTAAGATCTTAGAAGAAATACTCTGGCTCCCCACCTGTCTTAATAGTCTAGCCTACTGTTTCCACTGTAGAAATAAATAATTATAGTATTCAAGACAAATTTCCAAAAATTTTGACCCATTTTACCTATTCTCACTATACAATATCAGAGTCTCTTGATAAAATAGTATTAGCTTGGGGTTGTCCAGATGTAGGAGAAAAATTGAGGCATTCAGTGTGTTGGGCAGAGCATAGAAGTTTTTACATATTCTGCTACAAGTAAATCTGTCAGCAATTTTGGGACCAGAGCCAGCAAGTAGATGGAGCACTCCACCCCACTAACAACCAGGTTGGTGATAATGACAGACTGGCAAATATTTTATGAGTTTACTGGAGCCTCATCCTCAAGCCTCTTTGTGCAATTCAGACTCATTCCCCAACGGGACAGAAAGTTCCTACTAGACTGTGTAGAAAGCCCATCACACACAATTTTAATGATGATGGGCTGATGAGTTTGTCCATGCTAAGTAGTTCTGTAGAGCTGGGATAAATTAGAATCAACCGTCTGGAAATCAGCCAGTCAACAAGTCTTCTGTGCTGTCATAATGTGAAAGAATAAATATTTTCTGTGTCTTCAACTTCAAATTGACTTACTCTGAGTGTAAGTAGCTTAGAGCAATAAATGCTGAAATGGAGGAACATTGATCCTGATTAAAAAATTGGCAATTTGAGATCTCAAAGCTTCTCCTCCTTTGTTCTAAACACTAGAGCTTTGCTTCTGTATGATTGGAAAATACATTAATTTGAAAAATTCAAAATACAATAAAATATTTTGATTCATATAAATTATTTATGTTGGCATTTAGACTAGGAATATATGCTTGTTAAAATGTGCATTTTCAACTAAACATTGACAAAATCCCAAAGTAAGCTTAAACTGCAACAGCAGCAGACATGTACAGAACTTTACTTAGAACTAAGTAAAATATGGATCTTACAATTAAGAAGTTCCAAGCTATGCTAAAAATGCATGCAATTTAATGCCAATATAAAATATATGTAAAAATGCTAAAAATGAAGTTCTACTCTCTCTCATTCTTCTTTCTATTGTTTCCCTTTAAAAAAAGATATTTGGTATATCATCTTTCAGTAGCCAAAAATGTAGCTGAGTATGTGGGAGTATCAATACACAAGTAAGTGATGCCATGACTCTTTTTTCTTTGCAGATGTACAAGATTTATCTCCATCCCAACTCATCTCTCCTTTTGCTCCTCTCAGCATATCATGCAAGGACTCTCAGACTGTAAGCTTCTTGGGAAGAAATTTGTCAAGTGTCACTAATTTCATCAATACATTTAATAAGCCCATAACTCTCAGAAGTAAATTATGGATGTCTACAAAAAGATTCTGTTCATAGCTTTTCTTATGCTTAACTGGATTTGAAGACATGCACTTCTTTTCTCCCATTTTACTTCTTCCTTTTTCCTTTGCTCCTTCTTTATAAAGCTGCACTATTATGGGAAAGTTTGTTTTTGAGGTGTGATTTGCATTACATCCTGAAGTATGTTAAATTTACCTAATTCCTTCTAGAGCTTGGTACGCTTAGGAGTATTTGAATATGGGTTATATACACTGTAGCATTTGCAATAAGCAGTGTTGCACTGGTGGATCTTGGATAGAAGCCAGTGTCTAAAATATTAAGTCTTAAATATAAGTACCAGGAAGTTGATTTGTATCTGGATAATGAATGCAGAAATCCATTAGAGTGTG
This sequence comes from Tetrao urogallus, assembly GCF_951394365.1. Taxonomy (NCBI): domain Eukaryota; kingdom Metazoa; phylum Chordata; class Aves; order Galliformes; family Phasianidae; genus Tetrao; species Tetrao urogallus. The sequence continues at coordinate 29,267,683 of NC_136815.1, read as the reverse complement.
CAGATTTCCATTATGATCTCTTGGCAGGTTTTCTTGCTTAAGAGGTAGGCTGCTGAGTGTTGCATAAGATGAAACTTCTCTGGAGCCCTTAGTCTTAGTTAGCAACATGAAGATGATAGAAGCATGAATCAGAGTTTCCAGATTGTCCTTTGACAGAAATAGGTACAGTCTCCTGGGGAAGTGGAAGTGCAACCATTTCTTACCACAATTATCTCTTCAGTCAGGATTATCAGTGAATCTAATTACAGCCTCAAGACAGTTCTCCATTATCAGCTAGTGGAGGGGTATCCTCTGTTGAAGGTACAGTCAACATTACTGATAGATCCTTTCAGAGTTTTGCATTAACTTACTTATCCCTGTAAGAGATTGCTCTAAGAATGTTAAGTGTCTTGTTCAGTTGACTATCAGTGGCCTTTTAGCTACTCAGGTCCTTGTCTCAATATAAACTTTTTTTTGTCATAATTTTATTTTCCCTTTTTTGTGTGCGTGTGATATACTGATTGTAGAAGCTAAGGCAGAGATGATGAAAGAGATAGAGATGGTGAAAGTATAGTAAAACTGTAGTATTGCAATTATCTCCACAGTTGCGGTTGTCTCTGAAAAGATTTAGATTAGTACTTGCAGGACTCCATTTCAATGTCTTCTGGTTAAGCATCTGGCCCAAATTCACTGAGAAGCATTTAAAATGATTCTTCCTCACCTTGGGTATGCCTTAACCAGATAAATGAAGGTTACACACTGCAACCACCCAATTAGTCCGCATTATCTATTTCTGCACAAAGCCCAATTATGAGGGTTCCAATGTGTTGATATAAGTCATTTCACTGCATACAACATTCTCATTGACTAGCCAAGACAAAGATTTTAGACAGTATCCAACAGCAGGTGATGAGACCACTCTGGTCAAGTGTTTAGTGCCTTGAAAGATCTATTGCACATCACAATGGTTGGGAGATTACTTTCTCTGAACCAGCGTTTATGTTTCCGTTCGTTAAAGTAGCCAGTTGCGCTTTGCTAGCTTTTACTTCCTATTAGGATCAGGAATTTACTTAATAAATCATAATAGCAAATGTGAAGACATTTTTTTTCATTTCTTAAGATACACAGTCCAGTATTAACCATGTCTATATAGACTCCACCTTTTTTTTTTCTTTTTGGAGTATTTGAATTATGTCAGTGTGTTTTTCAAAAGTCCTGGGTACTACACACATTAAAGAAGAGGTCTACATAGTTTCTTTATACAAACCGAGGACAGGTAAGACTCATCTTTTTTTGGATAAAAATTCAAAAATGTGTTGTTGGTTTTTTTTTTGTGATGAAGATGGAATAATGTATGCAGTCATATACCAGAACAAAGAGATTTTCCAGCCTTATGACAGAAGGAAGCCTTGAATTGTTTTTATTGCCCTGATCCAGTGCATTTAGAAACCAAAGACTTTATTGATCACAGGCTGGTACAGGAGCTTCCATGACCATGTAGTGTAATACCACAGTTTCTTCACTGTGAAGATATTCATGAAAGATGCACCATGGCCAATTTAAACATACATAATCTCATTAACCTCTTGGACCAGAATCAAAAATATCATCCCATAGATCTTATATATGCCTTATATTGTGCCAGTAGAGTTTTAGATTGAGTATGGGAAGAATTTCTTCACCAAGAGTTTGGTCAAGCACTAGATGTCCCAGAGAATTGGTAGACTCCTCATCCCTGGAGTTGTTTAAGGGATTTATGGATGTGGAACTGAAGGACATGTTTTAGTGATGGGATGTACTGTACATTTATTTGCGTATGTGATTATTTAAGGAAGTATAAACTCCAAGATTAAGTAATTTGAATTCTTTTCCAATAAAATACTGTTCATTGATCTCTTTGAAAAGAAAGAATACAAATATTAACAGGAATGGGTGAACTTTTTGTTAATTGTGATACTTCGTACTGCTGTCTGCCTTGAAAAAAACTCATCCATCATTTTCTGGATTGCAAAACAATGCAGAAGTTGCTTACAAAATTATAATTTATAATTAATTAATTAATTAATTGGCTAATGTAAGATTAATTTAATGGCTCTGGTGCTTCTCTGACTTTGCTGTTAAATAGATAAATTTCCTTTAACTGAAGTAATCTCCAATTTTATTTGTTTTCCTCTAACAAGTCGTTAGCAAATACATGTATACAATGCTACACATATATATGTGTACATACACATGTATGTATGTATGTACCTATGTATGTTTCAATTTTTTTTAACTATCCTGCTGCTTCTTTGCTGTTCTGACTTTGTTCCTCCTTTCTAGTCATTACCACCTATAATCCCTTGACTACTAGGTGAACTGTGGGGAGGCTAGGACATAGGTGTGCTGTTGGTGTTCTATGCAGATGCAAAATGGAGGAACTACTTTGACTTCAAGATTTGAGTCACAGTTTGGTTTAGGGTGGTTTATTGTTGTTTGGTGTTTTTTGGTTGTTTTTTGTTGTTTGGGATTTTTTAATCAATATTTTAATAAGTTTCCTTTCCCCTACCCCCCCCTCCAGGGCTAGAATGTTGCATTCATACAGCACTTCACAGAGAGGGACCTCGATCCTGACCAGGACCTCTGAGTTCTACCATTATACAAATAATAATAAAATGAGGCAGAACAAAAAAGGAGCCCTGTGGCTTAGGTTTAATTCTTCTCTTTTTCATCAAAATTAAACCATCTGAATGATAGCACCAAGCAGTTTTGTTTTGTCTTATCTTGCCTATTATTGTTTGACCGTTCCATAACACCCATCAAGAAATGACTGCATGACTCATTTTCAAAAGAAGTGATAACACTGAATTCATTTGGTTATACAAGGCAGGCTCTAAGCATACATTGTTTGGTAGCGTTCTGTTCTCCTAGACAAACAGCATTTTTTAAAGGATTTAATGCTAAGAAAAAATGCTTACTTTTTAATTGTTACTATCATATTATTTTAACAATTGTAGTCTGTCAAGCAAATCCACACACACACACAAAAAATGCTTAATACCACAAAAACAGATCGAGCTAAGTTTATGAAATTTACAGATTACCTAAAATGCTAGGAGTTAATTACAGTCTGCTTTCCCTGGCATGTCAGCTTGATTAAATTTGGAGTTCTAAGATGAATTGGCCCAAATTCATTAGCGTTCCCCGGGTGCATATGTTGGTCAAGGTCAAGCGAAGCACATTGACTGTAGTGTTAGTCAGGAGGGGGAAGGGTTTCTAAAGAAGGTGGACTCTTAAAAGGTCTGGGGTTGCAGCTAGAAACTTTGATACTTTTTAACTTAATAAATCTTGACAGCCTAATCATGGCTAAGCCTTCGCAGTGTTATTGGTACAGATGGCAAAGCTAGACATATTTAAAGAGATCTCAGCAGCTAGTGGCAGGAGAGCATTGAATCCAAATGCACTGTTGGGCTCTCAGAGAAAGTGCAAGAAGGGAGGATAAAAAGCTACACAGCATTTCCATCTCTTGACATCTCCAACAGCCTCAGATACAAAATATGATAAGGCTCCTGCTGAGCTAATAAGCCCAACAAATGTCTGTGTCCGTGAAGTAGATGAAGTGGGATCAAGTAGTTGGGGGCTGCTGTATGAAAATAAGCCAGCAGCCAGGGTATAATGGCACTGTAGAAAGCTGCAAGGTCAGGCTGATGACAGAAACACTGGATAAGTAGAGACCCCATCAGTAAAACAGGTTTGCCTGTTGGATCTGAGCCACATAACTATTAAAAAAATCCCTATGTTTTAGAAAACTCATCTGGTTTAGTAAATAAAAGGACAGGATTTGGTTTTGTTGTATGAAAAGCTGCAACGGTTTGCTACTTATTGCCATATAGATTGTATGATGAACTGTTTTCCTGCAAAATATTATATCAAAACAGACCTGAGAAGGGGATTTAACTACAAACTAAAGGAGATTTTTAAAGAAAGCAGTAGTAACAGATAAGTTATAGGTTAGCTAGCATGTTGCACTGTTTTAATCTTAATTTCTTATATATCAAATATATATTTATTTTTGCTCCTAAATGAAGCACTGTGTGTCCCAGTAAAATTATTTAAGCTGAAATTCTGCTGGATATATTATGGTGATAAATTCAGCTCTTAGCGTTTGCAAAGAAAAAAAAAATAGACCTGCCTCGGTGAAAAAGCATTAAAATAATAATTAGATAGTTTTTACATTAATTCTTACAGTTCTTTTAGTTCTCTAATTCTTTTAGTGCAACTTGTAAAGGTGAGTTTGAAAAGGACAGAACATTCCATATGCCATGTGCATTTGTTTATTATGTTTGGGATAAGATGTGAAGAACCTGACAGCAAAGACCACAAAGGTCATACCTGTAATTCCCCTTAATTTAGCTGTGTGATGTTTTTAATTTATGCAAATGTAAGTATTGCTAAGTTCCAGCATGCCGTATGTGTGCCATTGAATCCAGCAAAAGCCAGATCCGGCCCTGTAAGCATTAGGAAAATAAATCGGTAGTGATAGATTATGAATATTTATGATTGTTTCTCTCCTACCATTTTAATCATTTACAGATATTTTCAGTTTTCATCCAGTAGAAGTACAACAGAACACAGTGCCTTTCCTGGAGCCCTAAGGAGGATGCATAATAGCAAGGCAAACAGCCTCCTTCCCTCCATTCAGGGCCAGGCTGTATAACGTATTTGCAGTCTGTATTGGGATGCAGAGCCGTACCATTCAGCAGGTGCTCCAGGACACATGGTGCCTCAGGCAGGTACAGTGTCTCCTGAAGCTCTGCTGCAGTCTGTGGGGAAACGGTTCAGCTGCTGTGGCCTCTGAGGCCTCAGCACATGCCCCAGCCACATCCGACTCTCAGAGCCAACAAAACAGCAAGGAGATGTGGGGCACTCCCAGGCCTCTTCCCACCAAAGCAAGGACCACTATTCTGTTTGTTCCTTTTGCAATGGTGCAGACTGGAGGGCACCCCCTTTTAGTCCCCTTGTACTCTAAGGCTTTTTATTTGGATTAAATTTGTAGGCATCTGCCACTCACTCTAACAGCTCATGTCTCCCTCCCTCCTTTCACTCCTATCTTGCGTACACATGACAATATTTTTTCTGCCCTGCCAAGCGTCCCAGTCTGTATCTTCCTATTTATCACACAAATGTCTCTGCACCATTTTCCTGTACCACACTTTCCAATCAGTAAAAAAAAAAAACACAAAACAAAACAAAACAAAACAATAAAACAAAACAAACACACAAAAAGAAAAAAAAGAGAGAGAGCAATAATGTATTTAAAGTACCCTGCCAGAGCACTCTTACTGTCCGATGGCTAAGGAGAAGAGGAAGTGTGGGAGTTGGAGAGTGGAGGACTAGGAAAAGGCTTTGTTCTGTACCTTGCACACAATGGGGTCTTGAGCACAAATATGGGGCTAGAAGCAACATTGCGTATAAAACAGAATGCCTGGCATTAGTGGGGAGACTTAGAATTCCACCTTACGTATTCTCCATAAGGGAGCACTGTAAAAACCTGTTGCTTCCTTACATGGATCAGAAAATACTGCCCTTATGCTCTTCTAAATATTCTCCTAGCACATCAAAAACTGTAAGAAGCAGTCAGTACTGAATGGTATTAAAAAAATATATGTATGTAAGTGACACAGCTTTGCAGCAAATGGAAAATGGTGCCTTATGCATTGCAAATGGTAAAGTGACCCTAGTTCAAGGGGTAGGGTTTCACAGTGAGAAAGATACAGAAGTTAATAAAACACCAATTATCAAATAACAATCTATTGCTGTTTTATGTTGTTTGGAGAGGCAGACTCACTTCACCTTGTCAGCTAAGCCAAACAATTGAACAAGAGGGTAACACCGTTAAAACTAAATACATGAAATAAAGGATCGGTGTTTAACTGCACTGCAGGTTATCTGGCCCATCACAAAGCTGCATGGGTGATGGGTGAGTTGTAAAGAAGGAAGAACCAGGTTCTGTCTTAGGAGTAAACACAAGGAAGGGACTGCTGACAAGCACGGAGAACAGAAGCAGAAATACAAGGACCAGTTTGCTAGACAGATTCTTTGCATGGCTGAAAGTGTTGCCACTAGAACAACCCAATGAGATCTTCCTGCATTTTTGCTGTTATTGGTGGCTGTTCCTGTCAGTTGTAATGGATCTATATATCATGTTGAAAAGCCTTAGCTTATTCTTTCAGATCTGCTCAACATATTCTTTTTTTTTTTTTTCAGCAGAAAATATTCCTAAAGGTTTTCACCTGCCTCTTTTCATCCATGAAGCTCTAGATAGATCATCATTTGGGATAGGTAGGTGATTGCATTCTAGCCTCAGTTTATCTTTTAAGATCCGCAGTCTGCATTGCAACCATTCAGACTGCAGCACTCAGGTTTAACATAACCCAAAAGAGATCCACTTCCTCTCAGTGCTAATACTAGATATTTTTTTCATATAGAGAAGATGATCTTGATAAGAAGAAATAGAGGAAGAATGTGCCTTGAAAAGTTTTTATTCAGTGACACTTTAGATAATATTATTTGAATTGGGAAAAACTAAAACAAACAGAAAATATTCATTCTTGTAATTTATTAATATTTTCAGTTTAAATAGTGGCTTCAAAAATTGAAATTCAAAATTCAAAAAATTGGCTTCAGACCAGTAGATGTGTTTTCTCACTTATGTCATTGCACAGACTGAACATGGAAAAAGATTAGAGAAAGAATAATTTTAGGATGATTTGTGGTCAGCTATGACAGAGAATGTCCATGGTCATCCATGAAGCATGTACTTGAGGGACGTGGGCAACTATATTTTAAGAATGATCTGGAGGTACTTAGTATTTAAAAAAGAAAAGAAAAGAAAGAAAAGAAAGAAAAGAGAAGAGAAGAGAAGAGAAGAGAAGAGAAGAGAAGAGAAGAGAAGAGAAGAGAAGAGAAGAGAAGAGAAGAGAAGAGAAGAGAAGAGAAGAGAAGAGAAGAGAAGAGAAGAGAAGAGAAGAGAAGAGAAGAGAAGAGAAGAGAAGAGAAGAGAAGAGAAGAGAAGAAAAAAGAAAAGAAAGGAAAAGGAAAGGAAAAGGAAAAGGAAAAGGAAAAGGAAAAGGAAAAGGAAAAGGAAAAGGAAAAGGAAAAGGGAAGGGGAAGGGGAAGGGGAAGGGGAAGGGGAAGGGGAAGGGGAAGGGGAAGGGGAAGGGGAAGGGGAAAGAAAAACTTAGAAGCTGTCATAGACATCTGAGTGAAGGATTTTAGGAAAAAGTCCAGGATCCTCATTTTATAGTTTTCTTCTTAAAACTTGTTAAAGGATAGATAAAAGAGTTTCATTAATACAATCATACCTTTATATTATTAATATTGTTGGATATATCATTGCAGAAATTATTTGGTACTTACCGTCCTTCATTTTTTAGCAGTAGTTAAATAGATTATAAAATGAAGTCAGTCACTGCCTTTTTAAGAACGTTTCAGAATTATGTTAATATGATTCTGAAGAAACAGTTTTTTAATATTTTACTTGGTGTAGTTCTTTGGTATGTCTTCTCTTACTCATTGTAGGACTTCAGTTTGTCTAGTCCTTCATTGCTACAAAGATTTAGGAAGATTAAAAAATCTCTATCTCTTGTTATTCCACGGGGTTAGGACCAGTGGGCCTGAAGTACCAGAGTGTGCAGCACCCTCAGTGCAGCTCAAAGGTAGGCTCTATTTGTTCATCTGCATCACCTATCTGAAAAGTAAATTATATCTGGAAAAGAGGAGGGCATACTGTCTTCTAGAAGGTGAAGAAATGGGTTGGAGGTGCCGAAGATGCTATTCAGTCTCATTTAAAATAACCCAGGAAAACAAATTCCCTTTTTGTTTCAAATTGATAAATGAGGATATCTTATCTGCTGCAATGCCAATGTGGAGATTTGAACAACCTGTGAGTTGCGCCTCTGCTGTAGTCAGGCACGAGTGTGGCATCACAATGCAAAAAATGCAAAAAAAAGTGCTGCTGACAATCCCAAATGCCATTTAACAGAGTAAGCAAATAAGAAAATACAGGGACTATTTCATCTGCTGCCAGCTCATTACAATATTTTCAGCTAGGATCAAATTTTCTAGCCAAATTTCCAATTGTCAGTCTGTTTAGAAAAACAGAGATATCTTCTGTATATATGAGTGATACATCACATTAAACATATTGTGGTAGCTGCAAAGAAAATCTGATAAAAGTCAGTGATAAAAGTTTTACTAAAAAGGTCATTAAAATGTATATTGCAAAGCAAGCAATATACATTCCATTTAAAATGATTCGTTTGAATAACTGTAGAAATGGTTGAGGGTAAATGAAAACAGGGTAAAGGAGGATTTTGCTATCATCTCAAATACTTCATCTAGCTATTAATCTAAAATCAAGGCAATAGGTAACAAGAGGATTAATTATATCATGTAGTTATGTTAACATTAAGGATTTATGTAACAATATGTCATATTTTATATATACATATACAGTGAGGATATGTATAATATATGAAATATAAATATCTGCAGTTTAATTCAATATATGCTAGTATATATGGTGCAACTACTAATATATATTTAAATCTCTAAAATATAAAATACAGAGGGTATTTTGACCATGTCTTTAATTTTTTTCATTGCATCACAGCCAATATTTCCAGTCCTTTTCCATTATTTTTTTTTCCCTTGGAAGAAGTCTGTCTCTCACAGAACAAAGAAAATGATAGATGTGAGCTTCTATGATTGCTGAGAAGGCAGAAACAGTAATGACACTCAGAAAATTCTCTTCAGTTCAGAAATCATATCTAGTACATTAGAAGCTTTCAAGTTTCCATACAGAGATCTATGTGCGAAATTCTGGCTTTCCCTAGATTCTTGGTTTGTTTTTAACACTAGTTAAATAAAACACATCAAATGAGCACTTTTGTACCTAAAATATATGCCATGTAGATTGATTTGATTTCAACCTTTTTTGTTATTATTACTTTATTTTTTGAGGCACAACAGACATAAAGAGTATCAGATAAGAATTGTACATCTTTGTTACTAATGCAGTATGTAAGAAGCAATGCGTACTACTACCTGAATGCCTAAGAAATACAGGATTTGAAGGTTAATTGACTCACTGACACCTGAGATTGGATTTGTCCCAAACTTTTCATAAGTACAGAGACTTTTGTATAGATACATGTGTGAGTCTGTATGTCTGTGACCTAATTCTGACTTTCCTCCACCTTCAGCTCAGAGGAAAGCCGCTCTGAATGAGTTGTGACAAAAATACGGCAGAGAGAGTTCACAGTGAAAAGCAGTTTCTTTAAAAACGAGGTGCATTCTTTCTTTCTTTTTTTTTTTTTTTTGTTTGTTTAAAGCTTGTGTATATAGTTCTAGTTTTAGATAAACTTTGAAATGAAAGTTAAAACATTTGTAATTTCCATAATTTCTGCTTACACTGGCAAGAAATAAAGGATCCAGGTATATTAAATGCATTCCATTTGTCCACAGAAATTCAAAATTTGCCAAAGATTTGGGAAGCATTCTAATCATTTATGGCTAAATTTGGTGTTTAAGTTTACAGTGTTGGAAAGTTGCACTATGTGGTCCTTGAATACTAATTGGCCTACAGTGAGCAGCAGGAACCCAACGTCCCAGGATCTTTCTCAATTAAGAATACCTTTACTGGTACCCATCTCTCTGTTCAAGATCTCTCTTAATTTTTTTTTCCTAGTTACATCCATCTGCAATCAGTAGAGACAATAGATCAAAGGGAGCCATTCTATGCAAAATAAATAACTACATATATACTCTAAATTGTTTAAACAGTGTCCAGAACTCGACTGATATACTTAATTTATTTTTCTGCTAGCTTTGGCTTAGAGTTGTGATTTTCTTTTACGATACTTATGAATGTTATCATTGTAGGATTTTTTGTGTTTCTATTTAAATCATTGCAAAGATCGCAATGACCTCGTTAAAAACAATTTTGTATTTGAGATACTTTTTTTAATCCTGTAACAGATATACTATAAACATTATTTCCTTCTCCTTTGCCTTTATGAAGTTGGCAAAGCACTTTTTTTAATATGCTTTACATAGTAGTATTTTGCATGTTTATTTCTGCTTCCCTAATCATTTTAGGTTTTTAGGTGTAATGTAAACAAAAGTTTTTGGATTTTTTTTCTTTTTAATCTTGTATTTAATTTCTTTAAAGTAAGTCAGAAGATAAAAATCTGATATTTTTTATTTCCTATTTCTCTAGCAGGGCTGATTCAAGCTGTGAAATTCTTACTGACATTAGAATATACTTTCAGTAAGAAAAAAAGGAATACTAACTATTAAATGTGGTCTATTTAGATTAGCTCAGGCATTTTGTACTTGAGGTTATAACCAATGACCAACTGCTTGTTTAGCTATACTTATGAAAGACAGCTAAAATCTTGACATTGGTGTTTGATCTAGCTAAAGGTTAACATATCACAGATAGTTATGAATGGTTTCTCCACTATGACTCATCCTTTAATTAATGTTGCGGAGGACTCATTTTTTGCTGCATGTCAACATATTCTCCAATTTTTTTTTTCATTTTTTATTGTTAGTTTAATTTTCATTTTCATTTGAATTAAAGAGAAAACATTTGGTTTTCATAGCAGTGTATGCAAATGTTTTGAATCACTGTGACTTGACCTTCTGTAGTTTACAAGCTGTGCTGGCAAAGCCTGGCTTTCTTTCAGCTACAACAGCTGATATATTGCATTGTCTGTGGTTTTTGTTCTGACTCTGTAGCCAATGAGGTTTTTTTTTGTTTGTTTGTTTGTTTTTGGAGCCTTTTTCCAAACTGTTGTAAAGTTATTTGGGGAGTTTCACAACATTCTCATCTTGCAATCTCAACTACTCCTTGCATCAATGTTGCTAATTTCTCAAAAAGATTTTCCCTTCCCCTTTGATTTCTACACTGCTGGTACAGCTTACTGTATCTGCTAACAACTACTCTGAATTAATTTCCAAATACACAGCACATGCTATATATTTAGATTTCTTCTTATCAGGTAGCTATGGATGCATACATAGAGTGGCCTACTAGGACAAGGAAAATTATCTACTGGTAACCTCGTGAGTAGGCATTTCACAGATAGAGCTGAAAGGCCTAGCTGGTATAAAAGCACTCTTCAGGGTAAAGTTGATGAATTGTAGTAATCCTGACTGGTGTCAGGACAAAGGAGTCTCTCTAATTGAGCATGGCTGGAGAATCAGTAAGGGGTAGTATTAGTTAACTGGCCTAAAATGAAACTTTCAATAGACCATCCCTCCCCCTCACAAAGAAAATGAATTGGAGCATTAAAGCCACCCCCCTACATCATCTCTTATCATAGACCTCCATCTCTTGCTTATGTACAATATTGGCTGCTCCATAGGCTCTGGTGCCAACACTGCTGTTTCCTCCATTACACTGTGCTATGCAAAATTAACTGTTCTTGTAAATGGAAGCAACATTGACAGCAATGCAGCTTTACCTCTTTGAACCTCTGGAGAGCCATATGAATAATATTCATCTGTTGCTGAAGAGAATGAGAGAGACATCTGGATTATTTTTACGAATACCAACTGTGGTTCTGGAGTTTATTTTGTTGATCAAATCCTGCCTGACTGGGTAATTCCAAGAAAACTTATAAAGAATATTTTAAAAAGACAAACAATTGTGAATAAATTTAATAATTATGTACATTATGAAGAATCCTTGTGGAGAAACTAGAGAACCTGAAAAGTCTATACCTGGCTACTAACAGAAACCAGACAAGGTTAACTAAAAAGATTTATTCTTGCCAGACCAAATCTGGGATCAAAGACAATAATCTATTAAAGTTTCTAAGAAATGATAGAGGTAGCAGCAGCTGAAGTAAACTGCCAGAGAAAGACATGTATTTGGTTCCACAAAAGTTGCTGATAGTTCTCACCAATGAATTATGTGACTGAGTGGAATTATCTGTGCTATAATAATAATAATAATAATAATAATAAACAACTATGGTTAAATAGTAAAGGCATAAATCTTTTGCTGTTTCTTTCACTTTCTGTGATTTCTATAATTGAACAAATAAGTAATGCTTTGTTTTAAGAAGTTATTGCGAGTCACCGGAGGCTATCTAGAAAAGTGACTTGAATTAAAAAAAAAATATTTTAGCACGTCTTGCATCCACGTCATTGTTCTGACTCCTTTTAGGAATATTATGTCAACGCAGAGTACCAGAAGTCCTGGCATTCTGTACTTTACTCTGGTGTAAAAAATAACCATGGCTTAAATTCTGAGCAGGTGTATCTCCTAATTATACGGTGTTTGCTCCAAAACCAGTTTGAGACAAGAGTGGTGCTAGAACTATGCCAAATCATTTCAATCTGCCTATGTCTATATCTTCTGATAGTAATTTCCTTTGACATAACTATTAAAAGATGAAACTAAAAATACAAAAGTTGCATTGTTGAAAATCTTTTCATAGTGGACATGCATATAAAACCTCATATCCTGAAAAGGAGCGATTCTTACTGCATCTGCAATTAGATTCAAACAAAAATAAGATTTTTTTTTCCTTTTGAATCCCTGATACACTTTCTGAAGATATAGCTTGCTTGCCAGTATCTGAAAATCAAAAGAGAACTCTGAGAGTAAAACATAAAAATTAACTTGCAGTATACAAGAAGGAATGGAAGTGAAATGTGTCTTTTAAAGATTAGCTAAAGATCTGCAGAAGTAGTTGCTTGAATCATTCTGGAAGCCTTTTGTGGAATAACAGCCATAGACATTTTTAATGATTTTCCACCAGATATTAGAAATTTAACTGAATGGGAATGACGTAAGCATTGTAAAGCTCTTAGCCAAATAGTTGTTTACAGTTCCTTATAGTTGCCATTGCCACTATGATGCAAATATATTTCTGTGTTCACAGAAAAAGGAAACAATAGTGAAAGTGGGAGTTGTACTTAAAATCCTATTTTTAGTAAGTATCTGAGTGTAAAGATATATATAATTTTTTTTTTTCCTGGTTCAGAAAGCACTTGGGGCTGCTAGCATGACATGGTTAGGAATCTCAGGGTCTGAACCCAGAAAAACCATCTTTGAGTAGCTGAATTTCAGATTTCCTGGTGAAAGACACGCACAGGAAGTTAATACCTAATTATCTCTTCTCAAAAGAATATTAGTGCCCTCTCTAAATAGTCTAGTTGCAAAGCCTTTTCCCCCACTACTCAATCCTGATCTACATGCAAACTTAAAACTAGGTTTATAGTGGGACACCTGTTGGCAAGACCATCACGCCATTTAATCTTGCAAAATGGAGCCTGTATTCAATTTCTTTCCTCAAATGGCACAAAAGAAAGTTGTAAGCCTGAAACCCAGACAAATGACCATTAAATACATGGTTAACAAGAATTATTCTTGATTTGTTGTGAACTACTGTAGTCTTTACCTTCAGCTACTGCTGAAGAATTACTACATCACCTTGTTATTTCTCCACTAATATAGCTGGAACAGCTAGACTGACCAAAAATTAACTACGACATATCAACCAAATTTGAGACATTGTTTAATATACACAAACTACTATCCTGACTACTTGTGAAATGTGTGTGTCCCTGAGTGCTCTGAGAAGCTATGAAATTGTCTTTGCTTTTATTCTGAAAATAACTAAAAATGCCTCATTGCTTCTCCCCCTCCTAAATCTCCTGTTTCTGAAGAGGTCTCTACTAATAAATACTACATTCCTGTACAATATCTTGACTCTAGATATGCTGAAACTTCATCACTCTTAATATCCCCAAATCTTCCATAATGCATTTTCTTTCTTCTATCCTCTCCTTCTGTATTCATTGCTTCAGATTTTGGCATATGTAGAAGGCAATCATCTGACTTCTTCCATGTATGGAGATACTGTAAGGAGATGTATGACCCCTTCATAAAAATTGTCAAACAATTCCACTGGCACCTCATGTTGTTACAATAAAAATAACAATTCTCATTTTTGTTCTTAGATCCAACTTGGGGGTCTGAGGGCTTTGGTTCAGTTTTAGTTTTTTTTAGCTTTTGTTTCATAGTTTTGTTAGTGTTGTTTTGTTTTGTTTGAGTTTCTTGTTGTTTCTTTTATTTTAAGTTTAAAGATCTTATTACATCATATTACACAATACTTGTAATGGAGCTTGAGCAAAGGAAATATATTTCACCTTGAAGAGGAAGACCTTTAACTTTTCCTGTTTGCCAGGAAAAGCCCAGTGTTAGTGAGAGAAAGGAGATTAGGAGACCAGTGTGAAAGAAGTTCCATGGCTTCAAGATCTAGAGCAACATCTGGGCAACCATAGAGTTTCCTGCTCCCTTACTAGATACACTTTCTAAGACTCTATTTCAGAGGTCCTTCAGGCAGTAACTAGTCGATGGAGTCTTCTTCTGCTTTGTACCTGATCCTTAAAACTCTTCATGTGGGGATTGTTCCCATGGATCCAACGTTCTCCAATGACCAATTCAAAAGGAGATCTTAAGTGATCATTCCTATTTAGCAATGATAATGTATTATCATTGCTAAATCATAAACTGTATTATCATAAACTGTATTAACACATAACCATCCACAGAATCTGCTTCGTGGAATCAGAATCGTAGAATGGCTCAGGGTTGAAAATTACAACAATGATCATCTAGTTTCAACCCCCCTGCTATGTGCAGGTTGCCGTCCACCAGACCAGGCTGCCCAGAGCCGCATCCAGCCTGGACCTGAATGCCTCCAGGGATGGGGCATCCACAATCTCCTTGGGTAACCTGTTCCAGTGTATCACCAGCCTTTGCATGTGAAAAACTTCCTCCTAATATCTAACCTAAACCTTCCCTGTCTCAGTTTAAAACCATTCCCCCTTGTCCTATCACTATCCACTCTCGTAAACAGCTGTTCCCCCTCCTGTTTATATGTTCCCTTCAAGTATTGGAAGGCCACAATGAGGTCTCCCTGGAGCCTTCTCTTTTCCAAGATAAACAAGCACAGTTCCCTCAACCTTTCCTAACAGGAGAGGTGCTCCAGCCTCTGATCATCTTAGTGGCCCTCCTCTGGACCTGCTCCAAGAACTCCACATCCTTCCTGCACTGGGGGCCCCAGGCCTGGACACAGTTCATTCAGAACCTGCTTCATTCAGAACCTCAGTTTAAGGGGTGAGTGCTACTTCAGATGACTCTGATTTCGATAGACGGAGTGTAGAGCCTCTGAAAGGAACAATTCCTTGTAACAACCTCTTGGTGCAGAAATGAGGCTAGCTTGTGAATGAGTCACATGTCTGTGGAGCTGAGTTGATGAGCAGACTGGTGCACTAAATAATGAAGTACTGCCCGTGAAAGATTTTTGACAAGATTTTGGACCAGAAATTAACAGGAACTTGGCATGTGTCAGATGCCCAGATGAGTGCCTTGTAAAAACATGCATGATTGTTGATTACTGTGTGAAAGATCAGACTATAAATCAATAAGCTACTTAGTATTTGATAAGCAATATACTGCTTTTAACATCTTTTTGGTCTTGAACCTTTGATATTTGATGCTAGAGAAATCAAAATGTCTGACTGTGAATTTGGATTCATCCCAGAAGTGCAGTCAGGAATTATGTATTAAATCTAAGTACTACGTGATGCAAGGTTTCTCTCAATGAAGTACGCATTTCTGATTATTTTATCCAAAAAGCATACAGTGGAAATGGAATTTATTTATCCTTGCTCTTTATCATAGAAGAATATGGAGTAATAAATGAAAGAAGTTGCTGGAAAGTTCAAAAAAAAAGTAAAGGAGATGCTTCTGAGTACAATATATATAATCTGTGGAACTCTTCACTATATATTGTAAATATTGTGAAATATCATGTGCCAAAAATGAATGTAAGCAATTCTTATTTAAGAAGTCTTAATTGTTTGCTAGAGTTGGGACAAATATGGGAAACAGTATTATGTGCTTGCCTGGTTCTTATCCTTTCCCCTGGCAGATATGATAGGGCATTTTCAGTGACAGAATATGAGACTAGCTAGACCTTTGTTTTGAATTATTATGGTTGTTCTTATTCTCTTATGTTGTTCCAGAAAATCCCAAGCTGCAATAGTAGCTACAGCTTTGGTCTAAGTGATTACACAGGTGGTACTTCAGTAGACAATAGTATGGGAACAATAGTGTGGGAGTGTCAAATTTGTGCTGGGAACAACTGCACTGGGATCATCAAACCCAGAAGTTTATAATACACTACTAGGATTCAGTTGCCTGCTATGCATTTAATCTCTGCTTTGGATTATAAATTAAACTGGAATTTAAATAAAAATTGTGGCCAGAGGCCTTTAACCATACTGGTAGATGTCACAAGGCTTCTTTTGAGCCACAAGGCACAAAGTAAAAGGGTTGCACTATTTTTGATTGAACACAGAATAATTTTTAAACTCCCTTTCTAAAACCATTTAAGTTTCATTTGTGGTTTGGCTCTTCCAGAAACTCTTTGTTCATTAAACTTCTAGTTGCTTCTGTTGAAAACAGAGATACTTTCAAGTGAAATGTTTTAAAGAGGTTTAAAAAATGTTCTGGTATGAATTTTAAAAGTCATAGATATTCCCTTCATTTATGGCATTGTATCGCACATGTATAAGCGGAAAATAATTATTTTAATTGTAGGGTTTTTTTTGTTTGTTTGCTTGTTCTGAGCATGGTCCTGTCTTCATACTGTATGGATGGAGTGCTGGTCTGGTATGGAACTGAATGTCAGTTTTCAACAAAAATGAATTATTTAGAAAAAATACAAATTGAGATTTAGAAAAAGATAGATGAAGTAAAACTCTTGTTAAGTATATTACTAAGAAATGGAGCTTTGGATAATAATAGAAATAAGTGTAGTAATTGTCATTAGATACCGAATAGGGACAGAGTCATCAAATTAATCAAGCAGTGATTTAGATTTTCAAATTTATTAGAATTTTTGATTGTTAGCAATTAATGCCATGTACTATTATGAATTTAAATTGATAAGCCATTTTTTAAAAAACATATAGCAAATGGCCATATTAATTGAAACAAATTATGCTATATTAATGCAGGTTCTTTTAATGATGGAAGATACTGCAGTTATAAACACTTCTTTCTTTTCCCCTGTTTAAATATATTTTCTGTTCTTTGAATAGTAAAATACTTAGGACTGACAAAATAGTCACAGTCTACAACCTACATAGGAAAAACCTTTGATTACAGTAAAATTACACAAAAAATGTGTCATTAAAAGGCATTGGACAGACATAAAACCTAACCTTTTGAGCTGAAGAATACTTAATATTCTCTTCATGATCATGCAAGGGGAAATTCTTTGCTATGGAATAGCTATTTTCCTGTTAAGCAGGCTATTTCATCAATGATTTATTCCTGAGATGTAATAGGTCGTTTAAAATGGTGGTTTAAAAGTTAGGCCTTTTTTGTTTAATTTTCTCACAGGCAGTTGGTAATTATCATGGTCCTGCAGTTTCTCTGGAATGCTGTGGAGGGTCAAATGCCAATGGAACCCTGCTTTATAGGGTAATTAAGACAGTAGACATGGTTATTAAATACATCGTGCTAAACTAAACTGGAATGCTGTGAAATAAAATCCAAAATCATAAATAAAATGTGGGTATTCTAGCAAAGCCAAAAAAAAAAAAAGAAGAAGAAAAGAAAAAGAAAGGCTCTCTACAATCATATTTGCAGTAAACAGCTCTGTCTGTATTGTGTCTGAAATTCTGCCATTTAAGTTTCAGCAGATCTGCTAGATGTTTCAGGAATATTTTAAAGCTAAATATAAGAGTAAATGTACTCTGTGTGTGTGTTGTTGCCCAGAAATCGTGTACAGTAATCAAAATTCAACCTCATAGTGCTCAGTGTATCTAAAGAATGTGAAAATATTCCACAATGAATAGAACCTTCTGTATTCATAATTACCATGCAGCATGTGCTGGAAAATATGTACTAAAATAGGATGATGGATGTAGGTTTAATGTGAATAACAAATGAAATTTGGAGAATCCTCTAGAAAATGCCATGGGATGACAGATTTTTTTTAAGATCTTACCACGTGTAGCGTAGCTGTTTTGTTCATGTCCATCTGAAAATTTCATGTTTGCAGTATGCTTTTGGACACATATAGGGTGTCATATACACAAATATATATTGTATATCTTATGTGGAGAAGAGGTGGGCAAAACTAAAGGCTTGTTCAACATAGATAATGCTACACAGTATGAAAATTGGAATACTGCAAACTGAAAAATATTGTACCTCCCTCAGAATATGCAGCAAACTCATCCTTATGCTTTTTCTTTGTACCAAAAAGACAGGGTAATACAGTCTCTTCCTGGAAACACTGCGATGAGTAACAAAAACAGTGAGAAATTCACTTTGTCAAATGAGTCCAATATAAAACAAAATCCCTAAAATACACCATGTGATATGTACAAGTGATTCAAATATTCTCTTTGTTTAAAGTCTGGAAAATTAAATATGCAAGTTTACTGGCAAATTCATTGCATCACCAAAAAAGAAAAAAAAACTATGCCTCCCCCTTCCAAGAGAAAAAGAAAAAATAATAATTCCGATTCTAACTGTAAAACTGGAAGCCAGAATTCGTAGTTGACAGGCAGTGAGCCAGCGGACTTTAGATCACTAGCCTTTCCATCAGATCAGTCTTCCTACTTCCACATGGAACACATTTTAAGTTAACAATGTGTAGTTTGGCAAAGGAACTGTTTTTCTTTGGCATAGAGTATTTGTCTCATTTCTTTTTAAAAAAAAAGTGTTTTCTGCCTGCTTATATATACAGTGCGTGTCGACATTCGTTTGAACTTTAAAAACAGTTGTTACATCAAAAAAGCTTTACTTAGACAATTACATTCTAACTTCCCCCCCCCCCCCCTCCGTATATGCAGATAGATATGATGGAAATTTATCGTTAATTCGTCTGTATACTGGCTGGTGTAATTCATCCAGTTTATAATGTTTACTTAAATACTTACATAAATGCCTATAAAAATGTTGATTAAGCTACTTGACCACAGACACTCAGAAAACAGGCCTCCTCCCCTAAGACAGTAATTTAAGTAAGTCTCGATTGATATCGGAGTATTTACAGTGTGGGTATAGACTCTAAGACAAACTCAGATTAAATCTGATCATTTTGCTCTTACTCCAAAAACCTGGCCATTTCAACCAGATGTATTTATAG